>NC_137114.1:15046161-15646161 GCF_949357685.1 Gobio gobio
ATGAACTCTCATTGATTTGCGCTCTGTCTATTACAGTCACTGGTTTAGAGTGTGATCACTACAAGCTTGCCGAGTGCTGTTTGTTGTGCTGAGAATGTAAGTTCACTGGCTTCCTTTCTTCCTCACGTGTGTACATCTTTGTCACGGAACGTTTGTTCATATGTATGTGGTTATGTTGACTTGCCACGTATGTATATAGAGTAAAAACTAGACGGAATAAAGCGATCGCTACAGTATTGCAACTAAAGCTCTTGGCTCGACGCTGCGGTCTGTGTTCATACAGGTTGGTAACAGAGCTGCCAACTTTTCAAAAAAACTTAGTGAGATTTGGTGGGGCCAACCAAAATTTTGCCGCGAACAAAGCAAAAATTGCAACAAAAAATAAAATAAATAATAATATTATAATAATAGCTATATACAAACACATCACAGAAAACACTCTCTCTGCATCAGCTTTTGAATGGGGTAGTATTGTTTTTTGTTGTTGATTTCTTTTTTGCCTTTGATAGATAAGGTTGATAATTAATTATTTCTATTAAGACAAAATGCATCTGACGCTTTGTATACAGTATATCCTATAGACACACACACACACACACACACACACACAATTTTAAAGCACTATGTAGAGGCATGGTTTTGTCTAAATAGAACAAATTGATTATACATCAACCTACAGCATACATTTACAGGGAAGAAAAAGGAAAATAACTGTCTGTCCTGTCTGTTGCTCTTCTGTCTGTTGTGTGGTTCTTTTTTGCTGTGGCTGATCTAAAAAAAAAAACAGTGTTGTAGTAAAAACTACTTTGAGTAGTTAAGTTATATTCAAGCTACCCTTTTGAAAATAGCTACACTACAAGTTACTATCAAAAAGTAGCTGGCTACATTGTAACCATGTTTCTTTTTCTTCTTTTTTACAATGAGATTGTTACAAATAACTGAATAATTGTTCATGAAGAATGCTATAATATTTGGGGTTTCAAGCTTCGTAATGCAATGTAATTATGATTTCAAAGAATATATATACCATTTCTACAACAATCCATTTCTTCACTTGCTTTAATAGACGGACTAATTATGTTTATGGCTATATTAGGACTAGCCTATATATTATGTGGTCCGAAACAGACGCGCATCTATTTGGGCTAAATTTGGACCAAATCTGACGGACTAAAAAGAGCCCAGTTTTCGACGTCTTTTTTTGGACTAAATTTAGACAAAATCTGACGGACCAAATTGAGCCCAGTTTTAGATGTCTTTTTTGGGCTAAATTTGGACCAAATCTGACGGACCAAATTGAGCCGAGTTTTAGACGTCTTTTTTGGGCTAAATTTTGACCAAATCTGACGGACCAAACAGAGCCCAGTTTTCAATGTCTTTTTTGGGGCTAAATGAAGGCTATGACGGGCCGACTTGATTTAGCCCAAAAAACAACGTCCAAAAGACGTCTGGTGCTGGGTGGGTAGGCATTCAGGGATATTGGGACACTTTTCCCCAGTCATTTCAATGGAAAAAAACTGTCAGAATCATTACACACAATACTCAAATATAGCCTATCTCTCAAACTGGCTGCCCAAGTGCAAAATGGCTACAAATTTAACATCAGTGCAAGAACAAAATGTATGCAAATCAACTTTGCGATGCTGTTTGCGAACGTTCGTTGGAACTATGGTTTAGGAAAACACGACTCGTTTAACTATGCTTATAATGACGGAACTTGTGACCAAAGTTAGCGAACGACACTTTCGGGAAACGCACCTCTGAGCGTCACGGCTCCACTTCGCTCATTACAGGCTCGTTCTCGTCAGAACCCAAAACGGAATGTAGCTTTAGGTCGCGCAACACCGTATTTATTTGCCCATTTATCTTGAACCCTGTTATAGAGTGATCTGTTGTGGAGTGACCTATAGGGGGCAATCTAATGCTGTTTGACTTGACTTAAAAGCAGCAAAAAAGAACTGGGGAGGGTGCATATGGAAGCCACCTGTGATGCATCAAGTGTACTGAACTCTGCTGATTCCCTTGAGTAAAGACCCATACTGAACAGAGCTGTCTCATGCAAGTTATTACATTTTGGCGACGAGGATGAAAGCAAAGGAAAGACGTTTTTGAAGAGGAAAGAAGTGGTTGAATGGAAAAGAAGTGGAATCCATCCAAGTTGGAGCTTTGGGAAAGAAGATGGCCAACATGGTAGGAACAGTCACACCATTTGATAGTCAGTCTCAGTCTTGGGAAGAATATTGTGAAATCCTGCAACATTTCTTCGAGGCAAATGAGATCACAGAAGTAGCCAAGCAAAAATCGATATTGTTGAGCACTGTAGGAAGTCAAACATACAGTCTGCTGAGGAATTTATTGAGCCCAGTTAAGCCAGGAACAAAGACGTTTGATGAATTAGTGGAATTACTGAAGGAGCATTTCAACCCTAAACCCAGTGAAATTGTACAACGATTTAAATTCAACTCAAGATCAAGAGAAGAGGGAGAAACTGTACTTGACTATGTGGCAGTATTGAGGAAATTGGCTCATGATTGTAATTATGGAGAAAAATTAACGGAGATGCTTCGGGATAGACTGGTATGTGGAATAAATGATGACCGTATTCAATGTAGACTGTTGGCAGAAGCAGAGTTAACATTTGAAAAGGCGTTAAAAGTAGCTCAAGCAATGGAAACGGCCAATAAGGATGTGAAGGATTTGCAAGTTCAACGCTCATCCAGTTTAATGAGAGTGCATAAAATGTCAGTAAAGCAAGAAGATAGTCCAAGTAGAGCATGTTACAGATGTGGGAGTTTGCAACATTTGGCAAATGAGTGCAGATTTGCTTATGAGATATGTCACAAATGTGGCAAACAAGGACACACAAGGAAAGTATGCAGATCAAAAAGTTCCACCAGAGAAACAAACTTTCAAGGGGGAGAAAGACGCAAGACAGTGGCCAGAGGAGGACAAAGATCGCATTATGTGAGTAGAGATGAAAGAAGTGCATCTGATGAAGAAGGTATTTTTACAGTTCACAGTTTGAAAGAAACCGAGATTTCAAAGGTTGCTCCACTGACTATCACTTTGGCTGTTAATGAGTCAAATGTATCTTTTGAAGTAGATACAGGCTGTGGTGTGACTGTAATGAATGGGTCAGATTTTTCCAAATTATGGGAAGAACATAAAATGCCAGAATTAAAGACCTGTTCTTTGAAGTTAAAAACCTATACTGGCCAAGTTTTAGCAGTGTTAGGTTCTGCACAGGTGGAAGTCAGACACAAAGCAACAGTCAAGGAATTACCGGTAGTGGTGGTACCTGGAACAGGACCCAATTTATTAGGCAGAGGATGGATTAAGGAATTGGACATGGAATGGGAGGCCATACATAAGCTTCACGGGGTGGAAAAATTAACTTTGCCCGAAGTGCTCAGCCAACATGCAGAATTGTTTAAAGAGGAATTGGGTGAATTGAAAGGTCCACCAACCAAGATTTATGTGGATAAGGAAGCCGTTCCCAGATTCTTCAAAGCCAGACCAGTTCCTTATGCAATGAAAGTGAAGGTAGAAGTGAAATAGAATGCCTGCTAAAAGAAAACATCAAAGAACCTGTTAAACACTCTGAATGGGCTGCACCTGTAGTACCAGTGTTAAAGTCCGATAATACAGTACGATTATGTGGTGACTACAAGTTAACAGTAAATCGAGTTTCAAAGTTGGAACAGTACCCGATTCCCCGAATAGAAGATTTGTTTGCAACATTGTCAGGGGGGAAAAAGTTCACCAAACTGGATATGAGCCATGCTTACCATCGGATTGCGTTAGATTCAGAGTCCAAGAAATATGTCACAGTGAATACCCACAAGGGGCTGTTTACTCACTGTGTTTTACCCTTTTCGAGTTTCTTCTAGTCCGGCCATATTCCAGAGAACCATTGAGGGAGTACTGCAAGGTCTTCGGTATGTGGCAGTTTTCCTGGATGACATCTTGGTGACCGGTCGTACGGAGGAGGAGCATCTCCAAACGCTTGCCAGGGTACTGGAAAGATTGCAGGAAGCAGGACTGCGGTTGAAACGAAGTAAATATACCTTCATGGAAAGGGAGGTAATGTTCTTGGGCCATAAAGTAGACGAGGCTGGCTTACAACCAGTACCAGAAAAGGTGACTGCCATTAAAAATGCTCCCTCACCAAAGAATGTGACAGAGTTGAAGGCCTATCTGGGACTGTTAAACTACTACAATAAGTTCTTGCCTAACTTGTCTACTGTGTTAGCCCATGTGCACAAGTTTTTGCAGAAAGATGCAAAATGGAACTGGGGTGGGGAATAAGAGGCTGTTTTTGCTCAGTCTAAGAAAATGATCCAATCAGTACAAGGTCTGGTCCACTATGACCCCCAGAAGGATGTGATTTTATCATGTGATGCTTCTCCTTATGGCCTATGTGCAGTTCTTTCGCATAAGATGCCTGATGGTAGTGAAAGACCCATTGGATTAATGTCACGGACATTGAATCAAGCTGAGCGGAATTATTCGCAGTTGGACAAGGAAGGGTAGGCTATAACGTTCGGCTTACAACGCTTCCATAAGTATTTGTATGGTCGAAAGTTCACCATTGTTACAGACCATACATCTTTGTTGTCTTTGTTTAATGAGTTAAAAGCTGTTCCCCAAATGTCATCTCCTAGGATCCAGAGATGGGCTGTGACATTAAGGGCATATGAATACACTATCATCTACAAGCCTGGTAAGGATCATGGAAATGCAGATGCTCTAAGTCGGTTACCTTTGTCAACGGATTCTGGGCCTGAACAGGAGGAAAGAGTCCTCATGCTGGAGAATGCAGACGTAACCTTAATTACAGCAGAACAGGTGAGAGGATGGACACAAAAAGATCTGGTGTTATCCAGAGTGAGAGAGATGGTGCAAAGAGGATTCCTGCAGGAATTAATTGGAACAGAGTTTGATCCATTTACATCCAGGAGAGATGAATTAAGTGTACAGGATGGTTGTGTGCTCTGGGGGGCCAGAGTAATCATCCCCAGTGTGGGTAGATCAGAAGTTCTGAAACAGCTGCATCAGTGCCACCCAGGAGTGTCTAGGATGAAAGCTTTGGCCCGAAGTTATGTGTGGTGGCCCAAGTTAGATCAAGATGTTGAAAGGTTAGTTAAAACCTGTCAGAGGTGCCAAGAGCATGGGAACGTTCCAGCTGTAGCTCCGCTGCATCCTTGGAATTGGCCAGAAAAACCCTGGCAAAGATTGCATGTGGATTATGCAGGTCCATTCATGGGAAAAATGTTCTTTGTCTTGATTGATGCACATTCAAAATGGATGGATGTGTATCCAGTGAACTCAACCACATCTGCTGCCACCATTGAATGTTTGCGTAATAGCTTCAGTAACCATGGACTACCTGAACTGATTGTATCCGATACTATAATGCTACATATACATGTATAATGCTACTTGTATAGTTAGTGCTGAATTCAAAGAGTTCCTGAAGAAAAACGGTGTATGGCATGTCACTTCTGCACCTTATCATGCTTCCAGTAATTGTTTAGTAGAACGAGCCGTGCAAATTATTAAAGGCATGTTGAAAAAATGTGTTGAAGGAACGATTGCCACTAAATTGGCCCGAGTGTTATTCAGTTATAGAATTACTCCTCAGACCACTACAGGGCTCTCCCCAGCTGAAATGTTACATGGACGGAAATTTCGATGTTCTTTGGACTTTATGCATCCTGATTTAATTAGAAAGATTCAAGAGCAACAACAAAAGCAAAAAGTCCATCATGATAAAAAGGCCCATGAACGTAGTTTTGGTGTTGGAGATCCAGTACTTGTTCGGAATTTTAGTTATGGGCCGAAATGGATTCCGGGGCACATAGAGACTGTGACTGGACCACTTTCTTATAAAGTGATGCTGGGCGATGGGAGAGTGGTCCGAAGACATGTAGACCACATTCATGGCCGGCAGAAATTGCTTGTGGACCTTTCAGGGGACATGGACTGTAAATATCCTGATTTTGACTTCTCTGATTATTCTGCTCCGATAGTTGCAAAAGAGACTGAGGAAAATGGGGCTGAGGACATTCCTGGTGAAACCAATTCCTTTGGAACAGCCAGGGATTCCTCTCAAACTTCTGAGATGACCACTGAAGTGAACAAATCCGTTAGCCCTGTTGTTAGACGGTCACAGAGAACCAGAAAGTTGCCTGGTCATTTGAAAGATTATGAACTGATGTAAAAAAAAAAAAAAAAAAAGAGAAAAAAAAAAGTGAACTGTATTGTAAGAAAAAAAAATTCAGTTATTTGGGTTTTGGGTGTACACGATTGTGCATAGTATTGTGATTTATTATGGAAGAAATATTGTCAACTTGGGGTGAAGGGGATGTTATAGTGATCTGTTGTGGAGTGACCTATAGGGGGCAATCTAATGCTGTTTGACTTGACTTAAAAGCAGCAAAGAAGAACTGGGGAGGGTGCATATGGAAGCCACCTGTGATGCATCAAGTGTACTGAACTCTGCTGATTCCCTTGAGTAAAGACCCATACTGAACAGAGCTGTCTCATGCAAGTTATTACAAACCCCCTCACCAAAAGCATGATCAGCTCAACATGTAGATATAGATATATAGATAAACTCATCTTTCAGGTATTTGACAGACCGGGTTGGCACTTCAGCGTGAGAAATCGGGGGTGTGGCGTGTGAGCGTGTGAAACCAATCAAATGCGTGTGTCTCACGGCCAATGCGTGAGAGTTGGCAGCTCTGTGGTAATGTAGGCTACTTTAGCATCTTGTCCCTTTCCGACTGCTCATATTCAATTGAAGACATTTTGCGGCTTAAGTAACTTTTAGCCCATTGATGCACAGGTTACAAATTAGGCATAGCTTTGATTTGACCTGTATGATATTGTAACTGTTTTCTTTGCAGGAGAACCGTCATATGCCATCCTGGCCACTGTTTTTCCTGTGCCCTGTTTTTAGTATTTAGTTGTGTGTGTGTATGTGTGTGTGTGTGTGTGTGTGTGTGTGTGGGCGGGAGGCTCACTGTGTGGCCCATCAGTCTCTCTCTTGTGTGTGTTGCTGTATGTTTCATGTTTGTGAATGTAATGTTTGTATCTTAAGCCATTGGGTTGGTGCAATATTCTGGAGGGGTAACAATTGTGTTGTGTGGTCACTGGTTTGCTGAGTGTAAATGACTTTTTTTTCTGTTTTTCTAATGCATGTGATTTGTGATGTGCCTTATTTATTCAGTTTTGTTGAATTTTTTTATTGAGTATTATTCATTCAAACACCCTGATTTTGCACTTTGTTGTCCCCGTCCCTGAGTTTGTTGCCCAGAGGTCTAATGTCTGTTTTCATGTGTGTCTAATTTGAGCAGAATAAAATAAATTGTTTTTATTTTTATAATACCCCAACCCCAGTCCCTCTCTCTCTCCTTTATTTCCCTTTATTGGGATAGCCTGCTTGGAAACATCTAAAATTCAGATTGTTGGTTCTCAACTTGTGACTGGTACTAAAAGGCCCCCCTAGGGTCACATAAACCCTAGAAATGGTTGTGCGTGAAAATCCCAGTAACTGAGCAGATTGTGAAATACTCAGACCGGCCCGTCTGGCACCAACAACCATGCCACGCTCAAAATTGCTTAAATCATCTTTCTTTCCCATTCTGACATTCAGTTTGGAGTTCAGGAGATTGTCTTGACCAGGACCACACCCCTAAATGCATTGAAGCAACTGCCATGTGATTGGTTGATTAGATAATTGCATTCATGAGAAATTGAACAGGTGTTCCTAATAATCCTTTAGGTGAGTGTATCAGCAGGTTACTGTGTTGTACTCAGGCCTATGCAACTTTTACTGAGTTTTTCTTTTTGCCTTTTAAAAATTACTCAGAAAGATTAAACAATGTATGCCCACTTCACTGCCGTGAAGTGTTGTATTTCATGTCTTTTCATTATGATCGTATTAAGAGTGGGTTTGGGGTTTGAGGTTACCTTATCACGTAATCTTAACTTGGATTTAAACTTTAAACATAAGCTATTGTCAAAAAAAAACTGCAAACAGCTTGTCTTGCATAACCTTATCAGCTTTACACTGATAGACACGCCTCATGTTTGTCGCTGTTCTGAAGCAGCAGGAAGTGAGTCCCGCCACACCTTGAAAGTGCATTACAAGTAAAACCGATCAGACTGCTGGCGGATCTATATTTCATTTGGAGCTCCAACTAAGGCAAAAATATGTCAAGTAAAATGGACTTCGGTAAGATTTGCACTTGTGATAGAAAGCTGTTCTCATAAAAGAAAAAATGTTAACTTGTTTACAGTTTTTGTGAGACACTTACTGCTTTCACTTTCATATTTATTGAAGCTTGTTTCTGCCACAAAATAAAAAATAAAAGGTAATTGCGACTTTTTATCTCACAATTCTGACTTTTTTTTTTAAATTGCGAGATATAAACAATCAGAATTATCTTTTAAATTGTTTTATTCCTTGGTGGAAAGCTTCCATAAACATTGGTCAGTACAGATACGATTGTGGATATGTTTATGCCACTTTAGGCTTAATTTTTTTGAAAGTCTTTTATAAATATAAGCATTCACAAATGGTCTTTTTTGGCTTTCTTAATCCAGTATATGAATGTTGACGTAATACAGTCATGTATTGTCATTTGCTGGTGCTAATAGCCACCAGTGCATTGATAATGCTTTCCCAGGTGTGACACACAAGAGAGAGATTCAGTCATGGGTTTATTTTTAATGAATATACTTTCTGAAGGAAAAAAAAAACATTATTCTGAAGCTATTTTGAATTTAGTCTTGCTTAATCTGTGTTGTGATCTGTCATATTTTGTGTGCAGATCATTAAAATTAAGCAATTTTCCTTTCTACATAATTCATAAATATTATCTATCAATAACTTTTGTCGAACTCTGCTTTAAGGGTTTAATTAATGTGAGATACACTGTTGCCAAAAGTATTGGGACACCCCTCCAAATCACTGAATTCAGGTGTTCCAATCACTTCATGGCCACAGGTGTATGAAATCAAGCACTAGGCATGCAGACGCTTCTACAAACATTAGTGAAAGAATGAGTCTCTCTCAGGAGCTCAGTGAACTCAAGCGTGGTACTGTGATAGGTTGCCACCTGTGCAATAAGTCCATTCGTGAAATTTCCTCACTACTAAATATTCCACGGTCAACTGTTAGTGGTATTATAACAAAGTGGAAGCAATTGGGAACAACAGCAACTCAGCCACGAAGTGGTAGACCACGGAAAATCACAGAGCGGATCAAATCACTGGACTCTAGAGCAGTGGAGACGCTTCTCTGTCTGGCAATCCGATGGACGAGTCTGGGTTTGCCGGTTGCCAGGAGAACGGTACTTGCCTGACTGCATTGTGCCAAGTGTAAAGTTTGGTGGAGGGGGGATTATGTTGTGGGGTTGTTTTTCAGGGGTTAGTTCCAGTGAAAGGAACTCTTAATGCTTCAGCATACCAAGACATTTTGGACAATTTCATGCTCACAACTTTGTGGGAATAGTTTGGGGATGACCCCTTCCTGTTCCAACATGACCTCACACCAGTGACCAAAGCAAGGTCCATAAAGACATGGATGAGCGAGTTTGGTGTGGAGGAACTTGACTGGCCTGCACAGAGTCCCAACCTAAACCCGACAGAACACGTTTGGGATGAATTAGAGCAGAGACTGTGAGCCAGGCCTTCTCGTCCAACATCGGTGCCTGAGCTCACAAATGTGCTTCTAGAAGAACGGTCAAAAATCCCCATAAACACACTCCTAAACCTTGAGGAAAGCCTTCCCAGAAGAGTTGAAGCTGTTATAACTGCAAAGGGTGGACCAACTCCATATTAAACCCTACGGATTAAGAATGGGATTTCATTAAAGTTCATGTGCATGTAAAGGCAGGCATCCCAAAACTTTTGGCAATATAGTGTACACTTGTATGTATTTTTTTTATTCAATAATGTAGTTTGACACTCACACAGAAATTATAAACTTAAGTAAATTTCAGTAACCCCTTTTTCACAAAGAGAGCGATTACTGGAGAATATTTAAGATGTCACACCTTAAGAAGTGTGTTTTGTTTCAGGTGACGCCCAACATCTCTCAGAGCTGAGGATTGTGTTGATGGGGTCTTATGGAGTTGGTAAGAGTTCATCAGGAAACACCATCCTGGGCAGAGAGGAGTTTGACTTGAAGAGATCTGCTCAGTGTGCGAGGAGACATGGAGAAGTTGCAGACAGACACATCACTGTCATTGAAGCTCCAGGATGGTGGAAGAATTTCACTGTAGAGAGGAGTCCTGAGTTACTGAAACAGGAGATTGTGCTCAGTGTGTCTCTGTGTCCACACGTTGTTCTACTGATCATGCCTCTGGGTGCATTAAAAAAAAATGAGAGAAAAGCATTGCAGGGGCATCTGAATCTTCTCAGTGAGAGAGTCTGGAGTCACACTATAGTGCTGTTCACTAATGGAGACCTTCTGTCAGACACACCTATAGAGCAGTACATTGAGTGTGAAAAGCATCTCCAGTGGCTGGTGGACAAATGTGGGAACAGGTATCATGTTCTCAACAATCGCAACAGGAGTGACCACACTCAGGTCAAGGAGCTGCTGGAGAAGATTGAGGAGACAGTGGCAGAAAACAACGGCTGCCATTTTGAAATAGACAGAAAGATTTTACAGGAGGTGGAAGAGAGAAAAAGAGCACAAGAAGAGAGAGCAAAAGAACGTATGAAGATGATGCAAAAAAGGAGAGAAAACATCAGATCACAGATGAGTGAGTACACATACTTTATAGTGCAGATACACACACTCAGTATATTAAGTAAATCATGAAAATGTAACAGTCACAGCAATAACAAGAAGAAACTTGTCATTAATCTCAGTTTGTCGAGGCTTTCCCAATAGATGAGTTCAGAGCAGCTCACAGTGACGGCCAATAAAAGCTGTTACTGAAGGAAATAAGCGCTTTCATTTCTTAACGGCACCCCAGATAACATGTAACAATATAATACATGTTATTAATATTTAAAATATTTGTATTAAATATTTTATATTTTTGTTTTTGAACATTTTAAATTCATTGTCTTAAAGGTGCAGTGTGTGAATTTTAGCAGCATCTAGTGTTGAGGTTGTGAATTATAACCGTCCACCGCTCACCCCTCCCTTTTGAAGCACATAGAGAATCTACGGTAGCCGACACAGGACAAAGATGAGACCGCAGAGAGTAGCTAGCGCTCTGAAGTTTGTCCGTTTAGGGCCACTGTAGAAACATGGCGGCGCAAAATGGTGATTTCACTATAAGGGCACCTGCGGTGTATGGAGACAGAAATGGCTCATTCTAAGGTAATAAAAACATAACAGTACATTATGTAAGGTCTTTATACTCCACTGAAAACATTGTATTGTATATAAAATAATAATAATATAAAACATGTATTATATTGCATTTCTATCAATAGATCCTCATAAATACTACACACTGCACCTTTAAGTAAATGAACATCATTGTTTTGTGTCATCTCCCCTCTGTTACACTGGACTGGTGACACTGAAATGCTTTAGATGTTTTTATCTTGTTTTTGAGAGGACCAGATCAGAATGGTACCCATTATATTCGTTTTTTATTATGGTGGTCAAACCCCATGAATCCCCAAGCATACCATTAACATGTTACACTATTCTTATAAAATATTTTCAGTGAGAGGAGTTGAGAAGTCAGACACGTGGTCTGTGGGAAGTTCAGGTTACAGTTCATTTGGATCAGGAACAGCCAGCAGGTCAGATTCTCCCTTCAGCTTTGTGGACAGCTCACATAACCAGAAAAGATGTAATAGCATGGGAGTACCATCACCATTAAGTGAGTATCTTTTTATTATTTTATGTTTAAATGTATTATTTAAAACATATATTTTAAATAATGAAAATCACTTTTAGTTTTGTATTTTCTGAGTTAATGTGGGAGCTTGTTTACAATTATTCTCTTAGCTCTGAACGCTGTGGTTTTGATTTGTGGTAGTTATCCATTCCGCTACTGCAGCACACAATTTATTTTCTTTTTTCGTAGTATTATGTGCAAACTAGTTTTGATTCAATATTAACATTGAAATGCTAACACTTGCAATACATTACAGTCATAATCTAGCTGTGCTCTCTCGCATATTTTGCTATTCTACCTGCACTCATTTATTTGGACCAGTGGGTGGTGGTGATAGACATGAAATGAAATGCAGTTTTGCACCATCATGTTATGCTGATTACGTGTCTCCATCACCAGCTGGAGTGTCCTGCATATCCATCAGAGGGCACTCCTCCCCTGACCATTGTCATTCCCTCATGGACTACATTTCCCATAATCCATTGCCATGACTTATCATGACTGATTGCTTACAGCTGTGTCTCATTTATCTTAAGCCCAGCCTCTGGCCCTGACCCAAATGGCACACTTCATGTGCACTTTCGGTCTTGTGGAATGAATTACAATGGCTGCCGCGTGCACGTGTCCGTTAAGTCCACGAAACCGCAGGGTGTCCCATTTGTCATTTTAGGTCTCAGAAGAGTGCTCGCGGGTGCCCCCCTTTGCGGTCGATATGCGCCCTCGATGCGCACTTCTGCCGAGCCCGCACTGGTGCGGGTTACACAGCGGACTTCTTCCCAACAGTCAAAGCGACATTACGTCATGAAAGTGTGGACTCGTAGGAAGACCGCAAGGGTTTAGGGTGCCATTTGGGACAGGGCCAATATAAACCCAGTTAACTCAGTCACTCTTTGTGAAGTCTTGTAAATGTCACTGCAATTCTCAACATTCTCCTAGTTTCACATGTCTTGTTTTTTTGTTTCTCTGTCATTGTTTGGACCGTTTACCTTTGTGCTTTTGACCTTTTGCCTGTTTGGGTTATGTCTAGGGTTGCCACCCGTCCCGTAAAATACGGAATCGTCCTGTATTTACAAGCAAAATGATGCGTTCCGTATCAAACCAATACGGGACGCGATTTGTCCCATATTTTACACAGGTCCACACATAGTTCAATAAACACATACGGATTTTGCAGTGTGGAGAATACTGATAGCAAATATAAAGAAATCAATTTCACAATAAGTAGTACAGGAGCTCATTTGTGCCTGTAAACTTGCGCGTTTTTTTAAAAACATGTCGAGCTCGTTTCGCGTCCACTGTTTGAACGCAAGAGGATCTCCAGATATAGAACTGAATTTATATAAAAAAGGTATCAATGGGTCTGTCCAGTAACTCATGATGAACCTCAGGCCAACTGCACACTTTATGAGAAGCATTTCAGTGTCTCAGACTGTCTGACTGTGGTGACAGATCAGTCTATGTGACAGACACATCCGTGCTTCTAAAGGTAGGCCTATAGTTTTTTTAATGGATAATATATTAATATAATATTCCAATACATTATCAGAGCTTGGCAGACAGAATTATTATTTTTTAGACAGGTTAATTAATAGATTATAGCCTAATAAATGTTATTATGAATTTATAATTTAGCTAGGCTATATTAATCATACATAATAAATAATCCTGTCATATAAAGTTTATGACATTTAAAAAATATTTAGATAAAAATGGGACAAATAATTACACGATAATATTGTCATAATTTAAGTAAATTATTCAAAGAAAATAAACATTTTTAAAATTCAAAAAAGTGATTAGGTTTGAGTCGTGAATGGTTGTCCCTTATTTTTGCCACACTGAAGGTGGCAACCCTAGTTATGTCTTTGGATTACTCTTTAATAAACTCAACCTTGTGTCTTGGAGCAGTTCATGACATAATGTTAATTCAGACATTTGGCAATCCAACAGCCTGCATCACTCTATGAAACACACTTACAATTTAAAGCCTAACAAAATATTTATAAATATTTTGCCTAAAATGTTTGTTTACTAATTTTTCTTTAAATAAATGAAAACTGAAAAAAGTACACATATACGGTTTGGGATCAGTGTACGGAAATATGATTTGTTTTTCATTAACAATGTCTTAAGTGACACCCATTGCTGATTTCCTGGTTTCCTGACCTGCCAGTGTGTTGATTTGTATCTAGTGCCTTAAACTAACCTTTTTTACTATATTAATAAAATAAATACATAATAATAATAACTCATTAGATTTGTTAATGGCTTATTAATACAATTATAAATGATTAAATGTCATAATTGTGTATAGTTCTAATATTCGTTCTGCTGTTGTTGTTGTTTTGCAGTGAGTGGAGATAAGCGGTCTGATGCGATGTCTGTGAGAAATTCTGCTTGCAGTTCAAACATGATATCAGAAGAAGAAGACAGCAGTTAAAGACCACACGAAGCTGCCCGACAAACCCAGTTTTATTTCCTGTTTTGACATGTTACTCATTGTAACAGCTTTTTCATTTTTCATATTATGACTACAAAACATTAACAAAAAATGAAGTACAGTATCAGTATAAGACAGTATGTGTATGAGCTGTGTTTAAAGTTTTTAACATTTTTAATACAAATTGTGTAAGAAGGTTACATGATCAATTTCAGATTAACAATCTGCTCTGTACAAATACATGAATGATCTTTTTTATAGTAATTGGCATCATATTTCAAATGACTGGTAACTTGCACAGAAATGTATATGAATAAATATAAATAAGGAAAAAGCAGAGTTTCCTTTTTAAAAGAAATGTAAATGTTTTAATAATTACAAGACCAAGTGCTCTAGTTGAACACTATGCCCAAAGACAGCATACATCATGCTATTTATATTACTAATTTTCATGATACAAAAACTGAATGATTGATCAGGTTAGTCATGGTTTAAGTATTTTTGTTCAGTATTTTAAGGAAAACCCCAACATGCACAGTATGAATGAATGTTGATTAAATTGTAGCTGCACTCAATCATTTTGTATTTAAGATTTTAACAGCCATTAAAATTGACACTTTTGCTTGCAGAATAATGGAATCATTTATGCATTTGGCAGACGCTTTTATCCAAAGCAACTTACATTGCATTCAAGTTACACATTTTACATTTTGTCAGTTCTTGCTTTCCCTGGGAATCGAACCCATGACCTTGGCGATGCTTGCACCATGCTCTACTGTTTGAGCTACAGGAAAGCTTCATGAATGTTAATAAATCAATAGTGCATGACATTGGTCACTGAAAAGTGTTGCTTTTGAATCAAGGCCACCAGGTGTCACAACAACATCACTGTGCACCAGTATATGTAAACAGCAGAACTTAAATTCAAGTGTCATATTTCAGTTAAAGAATATTGTACTGTCATGAATTCAATCTCTGTCAAAATACTATCTCTGTTTCTAATGTGGCGTTCACACCGGACGCGAATCGCGCGAATAATTCGCGCTTATCGCGCGAAGGTGGACGCGTGTACATTTTGAGTTTACTCGCGCGATTCGCGCGTGAAATTCGCGCGAATCGCGCGTGACATTAGGCTTGTTTGAGATGAGCGAAATCTGCGCAGAACCGATCACCGGTGATCAGCGCGAGATGCATGCCGGTTAGAAAAGTGTCCGAGGGCGGTCCGCCTTGCTCTGATGTCATGCCGACGTATGTCAAAAAACTCTCGCGAGCGAAAGGCGGATGTGTCGGATTTTGCAGTCGAGCGCAGTTGCTCTCCACAGACTGCGCGGAGCAAAAGCATGATGGGAAACGACTTGCTGACGACACAGCTTAATGCTTATTGGTTTAAACAACCGTGATGTATGGTTCTTTTTCAAAATGTTTGATTTTAAAACTCTGATATCATGTTTTTATGTGTGAATATTCCCAAACTCTCTAACAAAGGCGATCTCTCTGTGGGTTATGTGATTGTTGTCATATTTATATAAAAAATATATATATACAAACATGTATGTAGGCCTAATTAAAGTAAAAATGATTGATAAACACGTCTTTCGAATGGAAATAAATAACAAAAACTTTGGGTGTCTTGTTCATAATATTTATTTTCATATAAAAGTAACAAAACTTAAATTACATCCAGTTTATCAGCAACAAAGCGCACGAGTGTGAATCCCGCGATATCCGCCTCTGATCTCGCAGGTGTCTGATCCACTACGAGAAGAGAGAACTGTCCGGCTTGCCTGCACTTTTTTCACTCCTCCCCTCACTGCAGCCGCCTAGTCTCGGCTGAACTGCAGGCGAGGCGCATCTCAAACAAGCCTATTCACTGCACAACAGATGCGAATTCGCGTCATGGGCGGGGCTTCCGCCAGCAGCTCGTCTCGTTGAGAAATGGCTGACATGGGCTGTGTTTGCATGTCTTTTTTTTTGTTCATATCTACTGTTAATGTGTGACAAAACATAGTTTTAAGACTTTTTCAGTCGATAATGTAGTTGTTTAAAGCTCAAATCTGTGGTTTATTTACATAAACAGTGCCTATTTGAACATTTTATCTGCCGTTGTCGGAGCTGTGAGCTCCAGCGGACAGCGCGCTCAGCGCACGTGAAAGCCGGCGAGGGCAACCTTTCCTCGGCCAGTCCTTCTGCCGTCTACCGCTGGCTCTGATGTCTCTGTGGTGTGTCTCGAGCTATAATTCGTCTTGTAACGGACGATCTTTGGTCTCATGGATCTATAATTTGTTCCCTGGCAAATCGTTTAGGCTGAGGGCAAAGATAAGTTTCATTACTTTATATTTTTAGGCTATAACTGTACGTTGCAGTTGTAACGTTAGCCTACTAGCGCTGACTTTGAATGTTTGACTGCATTGTTTGCTTTATTTCATGTATAGCTTGTTATACATTACTTATACTTTTGTATTATTGATCATACATAAACTTGCATTTAACAAAAAGAGACTGGGTTGTGTTTCATGTCATTTAATGTTATCACAGTGATAATCATATTGTCTGAACCAGATATTAATATACAGATTTTCTCCTCATTGTTATCACTACTAGAGCAAGCTCCTGATTGGTTAACGCGGCGCGAAATATCCGCCAAAGTTCAGATTTTTCAACTTGCGCGAATCGCGCGTTCAAACCGCTCAATTCGCGTCCTTCGCGCCGCCTCATTCGCGCGAATCGCGCCGCAGAATGCCATTTCGCGTCTCTGCATTGACTTAACATGTAAATCACTCGCGCGAATCGCGTCTGGTGTGAACGCACCATAAGGGTGCCGATCTATTTGAAGACTTTTTTAATCATGTATAATTATTTACAGACATTCATTCAAGGCCTGTATTTCATTTTTAAAATGAAACTTCGGTGACTCTTGAGAGGGGATGTAAAGAATACAATTATATATATATATATATATATATATATATATATATATATATATATATATATATATATATATACAGTGAGGAAAATAAGTATTTGAACACCCTGCTATTTTGCAAGTTCTCCCACTTAGAAATCATGGAGGGGTCTGAAATTGTCATCGTAGGTGCATGTCCACTGTGAGAGACATAATCTAAAAAAGAAAATCCAGAAATCACAATGTATGATTTTTTAGCTATTTATTTGTATGATACAGCTGCAAATAAGTATTTGAACCCCTGAGAATCAATGTTAATATTTGGTACAGTAGCCTTTGTTTGCAATTACAGAGGTCAAACGTTTCCTGGTTTCCCAGGTTTCCCAGGTTTCTGGCCTGTCGCTGAGAAACACAGAGTTTGAGCTCCCTCCAAAGATTCTCTATTGGGTTTAGGTCTGGAGACTGGCTAGGCCACGCCAGAACCTTGATATGCTTCTTCCAGAGCCACTCCTTGGTTATCATGGCTGTGTGCTTCGGGTCATTGTCATGTTGGAAGACCCAGCCTCGACCCATCTTCAATGCTCTAACTAAGGGAAGGAGGTTGTTCCCCAAAATCTCGCAATACATGGCCCCGGTCATCCTCTCCTTAATACAGTGCAGTCGCCCTGTCCCATGTGCAGAAAAACACCCCCAAAGCATGATGCTACCACCCCCATGCTTCACAGTAGGGATGGTGTTCTTGGGATGGTACTCATCATTCTTCTTCCTCCAAACACGTTTAGTGGAATTATGACCAAAAAGTTCTATTTTGGTCTCATCTGACCACATGACTTTCTCCCATGACTCCTCTGGATCATCCAAATGGTCATTGGCAAACTTAAGACGGGCCTGGACATGTGCTGGTTTAAGCAGGGGAACCTTCCGTGCCATGCATGATTTCAAACCATGACGTCTTAGTGTATTACCAACAGTAACCTTGGAAACGGTGGTCCCAGCTCTTTTCAGGTCATTGACCAGCTCCTCCCGTGTAGCTCTGGGCTGATTTCTCACCTTTCTTAGGATCATTGAGTCCCCACGAGGTGAGATCTTGCATGGAGCTCCAGTTCGAGGGAGATTGACAGTCATGTTTGGCTTCTTCCATTTTCTAATGATTGCTCCAACAGTGGACCTTTTTTCACCAAGCTGCTTGGCAATTTCCCCGCAGCCCTTTCCAGCCTTGTGGAGGTGTACAATTTTGTCTCTAGTGTCTTTGGACAGCTCTTTGGTCTTGGCCATGTTAGTAGTTGGATTCTTACTGATTGTATGGGGTGGACAGGTGTCTTTATGCAGCTAACGACCTCAAACAGGTGCATCTAATTTAGGATAATAAATAGAGTGGAGGTGGACATTTTAAAGGCAGACTAACAGGTCTTTGAGGGTCAGAATTCTAGCTGATAGACAGGTGTTCAAATACTTATTTGCAGTTGTATCATACAAATAAATAGTTAAAAAATCATACATTGGGATTTCTGGATTTTTTTTAAAATTATGTCTCTCACAGTGGACATGCACCTACGATGACAATTGCAGACCCCTCCATGATTTCTAAGTGGGAGAACTTGCAAAATAGCAGGGTGTTCAAATACTTATTTTCCTCACTGTATATATGTATGTATATATATATATATATATATATATATATATAGTGACAAGTCTCCCGAGCTCTCGTCAGCGTCGCCCTGGAAACAAACAAGGATCACCTGCAAGCACTCAACCGTCACAGCTGCAGGTGATAAACACACAGCATAAAGCACAGCACCAAGAGAGTGAAGAATCACCAACCGTCCCCGAACTCTTACGTTGTTTTTTTCTTTCCCCCACACAGTCAACTCATGAGAACCCGGAAAAAGGGCGGCGCTCCTCCCCATCATGGAAGACCTGCTCAAATGCCTGACTGACATGAGTGCGCAGCTGCTGGGACCCCTGTTGACTGGTGAAGCTCAACGAGCTTATTTTTTTTCCTTCCTGTTGAGAGCGCTGACAATTATGATGAACTGAAGAAAGAAATCCTTGGACGCCTCGGGCTGTCCGCCATCTCGGTGGCCCAGTTGTTCCACGAGTGGGAGTTCAAGCCACGGCGCCCAGCGTGGTTGGCTGGCTGCAGTGTACATCAAGACCAAGTCAACGGGCGATCGGCTCTGGCCCTCCTGGTTTCCGGAAGCTCGTTCAGTCTCGTCCAGGCCACCATCCTACCGCCGCAGAAGACTTCCAAAGCCCAGTTGCCTATCACCTGCGTGCACGGCGACTCTCGTTACGTCCCGGCCCGCCGAGTGACGATATCTGCTGGTCCCGGCGCCTGGCCGGTAGAGGTGGGCGTTGTAAAGGATCTTCCCCTTCCCGTGCTCCTCGGACGGGACTGGCCGGGATTCGAAGAGCTGCTTCGGGCCACCACGCAGCCAGCCAGCCGGGCTGGGAGCCGCCACCGCAGCCGAAGGAGAGCCGCCCAAGCCGCCCTGCTGGCGTCGGACAGCGGGAGAGATGGTGAGTTCCCCTCCCAGGCTTCTAATGTGTTCTTTGATGTCTTCCAACAGGTCCAGGGAGGGGGCTCACTCGCGAAGGCTCAGCTGGAAGACGATCGGCTCAAACACTGCTGGTCTCAGGTCTGTACAGTGGATGGCCAAGAACACCAGCCAGCACCCCATCCTCTCCCGCACTTCGTTGTGAAAAATGGCCTGTTGTACTGTGTCGCCCAGCGGAGGGGGGAGGTAAAAGAGCTGCTAGTGGTGCCGAAAACGAAAGTGGAGATGGTCATGGAGCTAGCCCACAGTCATCCGATGGCCGGCCACCTGGGGACCGCCAACACCATCCAGCGCATCCAGGACCGTTTCCACTGGCCGGGCTTGGATGGAGATGTAAAGAGGTCCTGTCAAGCCTGTCCGACCTGCCAGCGAACCGCACCACAAGCCCCTCCCCCCATTCCACTCATTCCGCTTCCCATCATCGGGGTACCTTTCGAGCGGATTGGAATGGACCTGGTGGGGCCGTTGCCTAAGTCTGCCCGAGGACACGTACACATCCTGGTGATTGTTGACTATGCCACCTGGTATCCAGAGGCACTTCCCCTTCGAAAGGCAACGGCCAAGAACATCGCCAAGGAACTTTTCCTCCTCTGCACCCGAGTCGGCATCCCAGCGGAGATACTGACAGACCAAGGGACCCCCTTCATGTCCCGGCTAATGGCTGACCTCTGCCGGCTGCTGCAGGTAAAACAGCTCAGAACCACCGTATACCATCCACAGACGGACGGCCTTGTAGAGCAGTTAAATCAGACCCTAAAGCAGATGCTCCGGTGGGTGGCAGCCGAAGACAGGAAAGACTGGGATCTAATGCTCCCCTACGTCCTGTTTGGAGTCCGGGAAATCCCCCAAGCCTCTACCGGTTTCACCCCTTTTGAGCTGCTCTTCTGCCGTCAGCCAAGGGGCCTCCTGGATGTGGCCCGTGAAGCCTGGGAGCAGCAGCAGCCGGCACCTCTCCGCTCTGCCATCGAGCATGTTAGGGAAATGTGTGAGCGGATCAAGAGGGTCATGCCATTAGTCCGGGAACACCTCACGAAGGCGCAGCAGACCCAGCAGCAGCTGTACAACCGGGCGGCTCAGCCAAATGTTGAATTAATCGTCAGCCAAATTTCAGGCCTAGCCGGAGGTGACGGAAGGAATCTGCTGGAACATTGAAAATGATGGACTGGCCCCCTCAAAGTCCGAATCTCATCGTGCACATTTGGGGCGACTTGGAAAATAAACTGGACAGATCTATTGTACATTCAAAGGAAAGCCTTTGGCTTCAGTTGCAGAAGGCATGGGATAACATTAGTGTTGGAGTTCTCTGAGGAAATATATTGACACTATGCCAGAGAGATGCTGTTTTGCTAATTGCTGCAAAAGGTGGACATACCAAATATTAAATTAAAAGTAGATAAAAACAGTACGACTCACTAGTGTTGGGTCCGAGTCAAGTCCAAGTCTTAAACAATCAAGTCCGAGTCCAAAAGGGGCCGAGTTGGACTCAAGTCCGAGTTCTTATCGGCCGAGGCCGAGTCGAGTCCGCCCGAGTCCAGAGTGTAATTAAATTGAAAAAAGATTAGAAATTGCTATTGTACATTTTTTTCTTCTATTAATATTTTAACCTTTCAACCCATTAAACCAATGGCAATATAAAATGTAACAAAAAATACCACTATTACATCTAGCCATTGCCATTTAACATTTTTATTTTGTCAACAGATCAACTAGTTTCCAATCAAAATGGTTTCAAACAATAGAATGGACATAGACATATGTAGAACTTGTATTATTACAAGTGCAAGAAAAACACAAATTAACCTGTTTTATTGTATTTCAATTATTTAATGCCTCTGGTATCACCAAATGCTAATGTTTAGGGGTGGGCGATACTAAAATCTTATTTCACGATAATGATATATTTTCTCAAGTAGGATTATTCAAGTAAGAATAAATACTATAGAAATTGAATAAAACAATTAAATGTAAAATAAAACAAACTTCACTGTATTACATGTACAGTGATTCTTATTAAATTTACTAAAGTTAGTCAGGAGTGAGTGAGTGAGTGATTTTCTCTTTGTCTTTTGTTGTTTTATTAACATTAAAGGGATAGTTCACTCAAAAATGAAAATTCTGTCATCGATTACTCGTGCTCAAGTTGTTTTACACCTGAATAAAGTTCTTTCTTCTGTTGGACATAAAATATATTTTGGAGAATGTCGGAAACCAACCAGTTGGTCCCATTGTAGGAAATAATAATATGGATGTCAATGGCTACCATTCAACTGTTTGTGTTCAACAGAAGAAATGAATACAGGTTTGAAACAAAATTAGAGTGAGTAAATAATGACATAATTTTAGAGGTGAACTGTCCATTTAAGGACAAGCGGCAGCATGTTCACTATAGGCTGCGCTGCTGTCAATTTAAGACCTCTACACATCTAATATACAGACACACGCCGATTTTACTTTCACTTTAGACATAACTGACTGTGTCTATGTTAACCTTGTGTGTATTTGACAGTATTAGTGCAGTAAGACTACTTAGTCCAGTAATCACGTGTGTTTGACAGGCTTTTAGTGCGCGCGCTCAGCGCATGTTAAAACAGTGCATGAGCACGCGAAAGAAACGTTTAACCAGCAAGGCTTTAAAACGCATGCAAATCGTGATTGTGAAACTATAGTGTTCCGTGAGTATAACTCTCTGACACCAGCATTGCAAGTGTGGCTAAACACCCCCTAACTTTAGTGCATATGATTGAATATTTGCTTATATCAGCGCGTAGACTCACAGGCACACTCAAACAGAGCCAAAATAAACTGAGAGAAATATTTAAAACGGAGAAAAATTAAAAATGATTAATTAAATGCAAAAACGAAAAAAACAAACAAAAAAACATTCCCAACCGTGAATACTGAACGGTTCAATATTATATTAAGAATTGCATAGTATGCACACAAGAATCCGATATATATCGTCATATCACCCAGCCCTAAGTTATTTGGATTTAAGTTGGTATTAAAAGTTATAATAAGCAACTTACATTTCTCTAGGTTTTCTTTGAACATGTCGGTAGAAAGTCGTTTTATGCCGGTTTTGTTGTTACACATGACGCGGACTCGACTGCACTCAGGATATTTTCCGAGTCCAAAATGTCCAAGTCCGTGTCAAGTCCGAGTACAAATTCACCCGAGTGCGTGACAAGTCCGAGTTCATTCAAAATTGGACTCGAGTCTGGACTCGAGTCCAAGTCCGAGTACCCCAACTCTACGACTCACTTCATCTGATATGTTTGATGGTCAGAGCAACCATCTGCATGCATGAAATGAAATCATGAAACATGTCAATATTTTCAGATTTGTCGGGTGTTCTAATAATTTTGGCCACCACCATATAATGAAATATTTCTGATGTACAGTGCTGTGCAAAAGTCTTAAGGCCAAGGTATACTTCACTTTTTACGCATATGCGGCGGTCAGCAAACACTGTGCATAGCGCAAAACGTACTTTGTCGCACATGCACATTGAATTTTTTTTGCAGTATTTACTTGGGTTGTCCGTCCTTCGGATGAAATGTTAAACCGAGGTCCTGACTCTCTGTGGTCATTAAAAATCCCAGGATGTCCTTCGATAAAGAGTAGGGCTGTAACCACGCATCGTGGCCAAATCTGTCCATTGGCCCCTGTCCATCATGGCCTCCTAATCATCCCCATACTGTATATATATATATTTATATATATATATATATACGATTGCTCAAAACTGGGCATGCATCGAATGCTTGTATACGCGTCAAAAGAAGTGTACTTTGCAAGGCTGTGCATTATTCAAAGTATACTTTCGGCTTATTAGATGATTAACAAAAACATTTGCTTTAAAGTCGGCATGAAACAGAAGTTGCAATAGTGTTTTCTTCCCTATTGTGACATATATCCAAGAGAAACAGCTTCTCAAACAAGAACAAATGTGGGGCGGGACTTGATGTCCACCTTGGATGGTTGTGGTTTGCTATTGGTGGATCTCATGTGAGTGAACATTATTAGAGAAGAGCTGCAAGAGGGAGAGGGAGTTTCGGATTAAACGTTACGAGGCACATAAATGAAAAAAAGATGTCTAATGATAAATACAAAAATTAGAAATGTCCATTTTAAAGAGCACCTATCATGGCATTTAAAATGTTCCAAATATTGTTTTAGAAGTCTCCAACAACAGTTTTGCATGCATGCAATGACAAAAAAGACTTTAGTTTTCTTATAATATGCATTTATTTTTACCTGTGTTGACAGCGATTCTCAAATGATTCCTTTAGTGATTCACTTTTCAAAACCCCGCCTTTACGTGACGCTAATCTGCGGTGATTGGTCCGATGACCCAGTCAGTTGTGATTGGTATAGTCTGTGCAGATATTTTCGGAAACGGAACGCCCATCAAAGTCTTATAGTGACAGTAATTTGTTAATATGTGTCAGGAGTTATGAATATGAAAACCATGTCAGTACCGTTTGATTGTAATATGAGCCTCAGCTGATCTCATTCATAAAAAAACTCCTCTATTCTCCTCACGAAGACCAGTGTTGGGGTTAACGCATTACAGGTAACTTGAGTTACGTAATAATATTACTTTTTCAAGTAACTAGTAAAGTAACGCATTACTTTTCAAATTTACAACAAAATTTCTGAGTTACTTTTTCAAAAAAGTAACGCAAGTTACTTTTTCACATTTATTTGACAGACATCTCTCCTGCCCCCATGTTGTGAAAAATAAGTGCAGAGGTGTGTGTGTTTGTGTGTGTGTGTGTGTGTGTGTGTGTGTGTGTGTGTGTGTGTGTGTGTGTGTGTGTGTGTGTGTGTGTGTGTGTGTGTGTGTGTGTGTGTGTGTGTGTGTGTGTGTGTGTGTGTAAACATGAGGGTTATTGTTCTGGACTAAATGTGAGCATTTACTCATCTCACTTGCACAATAAAGATTCTGTACTCCTCAAAATGAATAAAATCAGTCAAATGCAAAATCAGAGTACTCAAACCTCAAATATATAAATGTTAAATAAAACAAATATTTGTATGCATTTAATCTACCTTTATTGACCAATGTCGTGCTGCTGACCTTTGATGATTCAGTTAAGCCATGAGCAAAAATTACTAGATTTTTTTTTTTTATTGGTAAAACGTTTTTCTCCTGCGTCCTATTCTTCCATTATCCAGAATGCCAGCACATTTTTACCTCAGCCTGAGGCCTATTATTTCAATTTTGGTATGAAGAGGTCTTTACATTTGCACAAAAAATGACTTTTTTTGCTATAAAAAAAAAAAAAAAAAAGCAAGCCCAGCCCAGGTGAGAAAAAGTAACGCAAAAGTAACGTAACGCATTACTTTTCTTAAAAAGTAACTAAGTAACTCAATTAGTTACTTTTTAAGGGAGTAACGCAATATTGTAATGCATTACTTTTCAAAGTAACTTTCCCCAACACTGACGAAGACTCGCGACAAATCAACATCCCTCAGGGCTTTTAGTTCAAAAGTGTGCAGATGAGGAGACATATTGATAGATTCTCATATGTCTGTGTCAAATTTCTAAACAGAGGAGTATTTTTTATTCAATACTTCCTCACCTAATCATGAGCGATTGAGTCTCTTATGTGTTGTTTTCAATTCATACTGGCAGCCGGATGGCGCTCTGTGCACATGTAGTCCATGTACAGATAGACGAAGAAGAACCATGTGCCATAATAGAAGTCCATAATAAAAGCTTCCTGAGATCGCGAAACATACATTTGACGACTAATAAACACTCAATCGCGACGATGTATGGTTTGTCTTCAAGCCACTTAGTCTTCAAATGCTCATCCTTAGGCAGATGAAAAAAGTTTGCTTTTGAGTCGCACTTCAGAACACAGGGGTCTCGTCGCCATGATGTTTTCTAGTTTTCACGGGCATCTTGGAGCGCAATAAGTGGGCGTATCGTATTCAAATAACTTGACAAGTTGACGTCATCTAGTCAGAGAAAAAGCTTCGGTCTTCTAACGATTCTTAAAAATGACTCAGAGTCGACTCTTACTTTTGAAAGAAAATAACTATATTTACGGTGCACTGTCATATTTCAAACTATACAGGATGTTTTTGTTCACTTAGATCTATGTTACACACTACATGAAAGGTAAATTTCAAAATTCCATGATAGGTGCTCTTTAATTTCATGGTGTTTACGTTTTTTTTAAATCTTGAACAAGGAGTTCTGCAAATCATACATCGTTGTTTTAACCGGCTAGTTTGCAGATAAATCCATCTTTGCTATGCAGATGTGGCACAGAAGCTGCATCTGAAGTGGCATTGATGTGTTTAATGCAGCTCAGACTTGGGATATTCATTCACAGGTGGGGTTGTTTATATGCCTCTATATTTGCATGTATGTTGCACTTGATTAGGACTGGTAATGTAGTACACAAACCCTTGTTTCTGTTGGACAGATGTGTCTCTTCTCATCTCACTTCCTCTCTTAGTAGCATGAACTGTAAAGTTATTGCACCTGCACAATAACGTTGTCTAAGAGTTGGTTTAATGTAGTTTCAGAGGATACTTATCTTGCATTTCAGCACTTACATAAACATGCCATCAAATCCACACTTAATCTCACAGGCACTTTTAGACCACCTTTATGATACATTTTTGAAGCTTGATGCCTCAGTGCTCATTCATTAGAACGGTATCTTTAAAATGTCTTCTTTTGTGTTTCACAGAAGACAAAGTCTTGGGGGTTTGGAATGACATGAGGGTGTGTGAATGATGACAAAACTGTCTTTTTGGAGCGACCCCCCCCCCCCCCCCCCCAAAAAAAAAAAACAATTGCATAAAGGACAGAAATAAAGAATACGTCATGAAATGATTATTTCAACATTAACAACTTGACAGCTCAATAATAAACCATAAGAAAACATAAGATCAAGTACGTGAACTTGCAACAGAACACATGCTATATTATTTTACATTTGAGTATTTTATTTAATTCTAAAGAACTCTTAGCCTATTTGGTGCACTTATGACGCCCCATGCTGTTCCAAACCTGTATGAGTTTCTTTGTTCTGCTGTACACAAAAGAAGATATTTTGAAGAAAGTTTGTACCAGGCTGCTTTGGGGGCACCATTGACTTCCACAGTAATCTTCCTATGTGTTCAACATAACAAAGAAATGTATACATGTTTGGAACAACTTGAGGGTGAATAAATGATGACAGAATTTTCATTTTTGGGTGAACTGTCTCTTTAAGCAGTCATTCTGAACCAGTAGGCCTAATCACTTTTTTGAATTTTAAAAATGTTTATTTTCTTTGAATAATTTACTTAAATTATGACAATATTATCGTGTAATTATTTGTCCCATTTTTATCTAAATATTTTTTAAATGTCATAAACTTTATATGACAGGATTATTTATTATGTATGATTAATATAGCCTAGCTAAATTATAAATTCATAATAACATTTATTAGGCTATAATCTATTAATTAACCTGTCTAAAAAATAATAATTCTGTCTGCCAAGCTCTGATAATGTATTGGAATATTATATTAATATATTATCCATTAAAAAAACTATAGGCCTACCTTTAGAAGCACGGATGTGTCTGTCACATAGACTGATCTGTCACCACAGTCAGACAGTCTGAGACACTGAAATGCTTCTCATAAAGTGTGCAGTTGGCCTGAGGTTCATCATGAGTTACTGGACAGACCCATTGATACCTTTTTTATATAAATTCAGTTCTATATCTGGAGATCCTCTTGCGTTCAAACAGTGGACGCGAAACGAGCTCGACATGTTTTTAAAAAAACGCGCAAGTTTACAGGCACAAATGAGCTCCTGTACTACTTATTGTGAAATTGATTTCTTTATATTTGCTATCAGTATTCTCCACACTGCAAAATCCGTATGTGTTTATTGAACTATGTGTGGACCTGTGTAAAATATGGGACAAATCGCGTCCCGTATTGGTTTGATACGGAACGCATCATTTTGCTCGTAAATACAGGACGATTCCGTATTTTACGGGACGGGTGGCAACCCTAGACATAACCCAAACAGGCAAAAGGTCAAAAGCACAAAGGTAAACGGTCCAAACAATGACAGAGAAACAAAAAAACAAGACACGTGAAACTAGGAGAATGTTGAGAATTGCAGTGACATTTACAAGACTTCACAAAGAGTGACTGAGTTAACTGGGTTTATATTGGCCCTGTCCCAAATGGCACCCTAAACCCTTGCGGTCTTCCTACGAGTCCACACTTTCATGACGTAATGTCGCTTTGACTGTTGGGAAGAAGTCCGCTGTGTAACCCGCACCAGTGCGGGCTCGGCAGAAGTGCGCATCGAGGGCGCATATCGACCGCAAAGGGGGGCACCCGCGAGCACTCTTCTGAGACCTAAAATGACAAATGGGACACCCTGCGGTTTCGTGGACTTAACGGACACGTGCACGCGGCAGCCATTGTAATTCCACAAGACCGAAAGTGCACATGAAGTGTGCCATTTGGGTCAGGGCCAGAGGCTGGGCTTAAGATAAATGAGACACAGCTGTAAGCAATCAGTCATGATAAGTCATGGCAATGGATTATGGGAAATGTAGTCCATGAGGGAATGACAATGGTCAGGGGAGGAGTGCCCTCTGATGGATATGCAGGACACTCCAGCTGGTGATGGAGACACGTAATCAGCATAACATGATGGTGCAAAACTGCATTTCATTTCATGTCTATCACCACCACCCACTGGTCCAAATAAATGAGTGCAGGTAGAATAGCAAAATATGCGAGAGAGCACAGCTAGATTATGACTGTAATGTATTGCAAGTGTTAGCATTTCAATGTTAATATTGAATCAAAACTAGTTTGCACATAATACTACGAAAAAAGAAAATAAATTGTGTGCTGCAGTAGCGGAATGGATAACTACCACAAATCAAAACCAAATCCCCTCCATGAACTGCCACCTTAACGTGGTGGAGGGGTTTGAGTACCCGAACGACCCTAGGAGTAGGGTCTCCCAAGGCAAACAGGTCCTAGGTGACGGGTCAGACTAAGAGCAGTTAAAAAACCCCTTATGAAGAAAATTAAAACAAGGACCATGACGTCGCCCGGTACGGCGCAGCCGGGGCCCCACCCTGGAGCCAGGCCTGGGGTTGGGGCTCGTATGCGAGCGCCTGGTGGCCGGGCCTTCCCCCACGGGGTCCGGCCGGGCTCAGCCCAAAGGAGCGATGTGGGGACACCTTCCCGTGGGCTCACCACTCACGGGAGGGACCGTAAGGGGCCGGTGCAAAGCAAATCGGGCAGCAGTCGAAGGCAGGGGCCTAGACGACCCGATCCCTGGACACGGAAACTGGCTCTTGGGACATGGAATGTCACCTCGCTGGCGGGGAAAGAGCCTGAGATTGTGCGTGAGGTTGAGAGGTTCCGACTAGAGATAGTTGGAATCACCTCAACGCACGGCTTGGGCTCTGGAACCACACTCCTCGAGAGGGGACGGACTCTTCACCACTCTGGAGTTGCCCATGGTGAGAGGCGGCGGGCTGGTGTGGATTTGCTTATAGCTCCCCAGCTCTGCCGCCACGTGTTGGAGTTTACCCCGGTGAACGAGAGGGTCGTTTCCCTGCGGCTTCGGCTCGGGGATAGGTCTCTCACTGTTGTGTGTGCCTACGGGCCAAACAGCAGTGCAGAGTACCCGACCTTCTTGGTGTCCCTGGGAGGGGTGCTGGAGAGTGCTCCGACTGGGGACTCCATCGTTCTACTGGGGGACTTCAACGCCCACGTGGGCAATGACAGTGACACCTGGAGGGGCGTGATTGGGAGGAACGGCCCCCCTGATCTGAACCCGAGTGGTGTTCAGTTATTGGACCTCTGTGCTAGTTACAGTTTGTCCATAACGAACACCATGTTCAAGCATAAGGGTGTCCATCAGTGCACATGGCACCAGGACACCCTAGGTCGTAGGTCAATGATCGACTTTGTGGTCGTTTCTTCTGACCTGCGGCCGTATGTCTTGGACACTCGGGTGAAGAGAGGGGCGGAGCTGTCAACTGATCACCACCTGGTGGTGAGTTGGATCCGATGGCGGGGGAGGAAGCTGGATAGACTCGGTAGACCCAAACGTACTGTGAGGGTCTGCTGGGAACGTTTGGCCGAGTCTCCTGTCAGAGAGATCTTCAACTCCTGCCTCCGGCAGAGCTTCGACCAGATCCCGAGGAAGGCTGGAGATATTGAGTCTGAGTGGACCATGTTCTCCACCTCCATTGTCAAAGCGGCTGCTCGGAGCTGTGGACGCAAGGTCTCCGGTGCCTGTCGAGGCGGCAATCCCCGAACCCGGTGGTGGACACCGGAAGTAAGGGATGCCGTCAAGCTGAAGAAGGAGTCCTATCGGGCCTGGCTGGCTTGTGGGACTCCTGAGGCAGCTGACAGGTACCGGCAGGCTAAACGGACTGCTGCCCGGGTGGTTGTGGAGGCAAAAACTCGGGCCTGGGAGGAGTTCGGTGAGGCCATGGAAAAGGACTATCGGCTGGCCTCGAAGAGATTCTGGCAAACCGTCCGGCGCCTCAGGAGGGGGAAGCAGTGCCCTACCAACGCTGTTTACAGTGGCGATGGGCGGCTGTTGACCTCAACTGGGGATGTTGTCGGACGGTGGAAGGAATACTTCGAGGATCTCCTCAATCCCGCCGTCACGTCTTCCATTGAAGAAGCAGAGGCTGGGGGCTCAGAGGAGGACTCGTCCATCACCCAAGCTGAAGTCACCGAGGTGGTCAAGAAACTCCTCGGTGGCAAGGCACCGGGGGTGGATGAGATCCGCCCTGAGTACCTCAAGTCTCTGGATGTTGTGGGGCTGTCTTGGCTGACACGCCTCTGCAGCATCGCGTGGCGGTCGGGGACAGTGCCTCTGGGATGGCAGACCGGGGTGGTGGTCCCTCTTTTTAAGAAGGGGGACCGGAGGGTGTGTTCCAACTATAGGGGGATCACACTTCTCAGCCTCCCCGGGAAAGTCTATGCCAGGGTACTGGAGAGGAGAATTCGGCCGATAGTGGAACCTCGGATTCAGGAGGAACAGTGTGGTTTTCGTCCTGGTCGTGGAACACTGGACCAGCTCTATACCCTTTACAGGGTGCTGGAGGGTTCATGGGAGTTTGCCCAACCAGTCCACATTTGTTTTGTGGATTTGGAGAAGGCATTCGACTGTGTCCCTCGCGGCGTCCTGTGGAGGGTGCTGGGGGAATATGGGGTCCGGGGTCCTTTGCTGAGGGCTGTCCGGTCCCTGTATGACCGAAGCAGGAGTTTGGTCCGCATTGCCGGCAGTAAGTCAGACTTGTTCCCGGTGCATGTTGGACTCCGGCAGGGCTGCCCTTTGTCGCCGGTTCTGTTCATAATTTTTATGGACAGAATTTCTAGGCGCAGCCAAGGGCCGGAGGGTGTCAGGTTTGGGGACCACACGGTTTCGTCTCTGCTCTTTGCGGATGACGTTGTCGTGTTGGCCCCTTCTAACCAGGACCTTCAGCATGCACTGGGACGGTTTGCAGCCGAGTGTGAAGCGGCTGGGATGGGGATCAGCACCTCCAAATCCGAGGCCATGGTCCTCAGTCGGAAAAGGGTGGCTTGCCCACTTCAGGTTGGTGGAGAGTTCCTGCCCCAAGTGGAGGAGTTCAAGTATCTAGGGGTCTTGTTCACGAGTGAGGGGAGGATGGAACGGGAGATTGACAGACGGATCGGTGCAGCTTCTGCAGTAATGCGGTCGATGTACCGGTCTGTCATGGTGAAGAAAGAGCTAAGCCGTAAGGCGAAGCTCTCGATTTACCGGTCAATCTACGTTCCTACTCTCACCTATGGTCATGAGCTTTAGGTCATGACCGAAAGGACAAGATCCCGGATACAGGCGGCCGAAATGAGCTTTCTCCGCAGGGTGGCTGGGCGCTCCCTTAGAGATAGGGTGAGAAGCTCAGTCACCCGGGAGGAACTCGGAGTAGAGCCGCTGCTCCTCCACATCGAGAGGGACCAGCTGAGGTGGCTCGGGCATCTGTTCCGGATGCCTCCTGAACGCCTTCCCTGGAAGGTGTTTCGGGCATGTCCAACCGGGAGGAGGCCCCGGGGAAGACCAAGGACACGCTGGAGGGACTATGTCTCCCGGCTGGCCTTGGAACGCCTCGGTGTCCCCCCGGAAGAGCTAGAGGAAGTGTCTAGGGAGAGGGAAGTCTGGGCATCTCTGCTTAGACTGCTGCCCCCGCGACCCGGCCCCGGATAAGCGGAAGAAGATGGATGGATGGATATTAATATATTATCCATTAAAAAAACTATAGGCCTACCTTTAGAAGCACGGATGTGTCTGTCACATAGACTGATCTGTCACCACAGTCAGACAGTCTGAGACACTGAAATGCTTCTCATAAAGTGTGCAGTTGGCCTGAGGTTCATCATGAGTTACTGGACAGACCCATTGATACCTTTTTTATATAAATTCAGTTCTATATCTGGAGATCCTCTTGCGTTCAAACGGTGGACGCGAAACGAGCTCGACATGTTTTTAAAAAAACGCGCAAGTTTACAGGCACAAATGAGCTCCTGTACTACTTATTGTGAAATTGATTTCTTTATATTTGCTATCAGTATTCTCCACACTGCAAAATCCGTATGTGTTTATTGAACTATGTGTGGACCTGTGTAAAATATGGGACAAATTTTCAAATTTTTGTCATTTTGCTTGTAAATACGGGACGATTCCGTATTTTACGGGACGGGTGGCAAATGTTCGTAAAAATCAAACAGTGTAGGCTAATGTTTTCAGCGGGGTGGCAACAGGGGTGGCAAGGACTTCGTCTGGGGTCCAACATTTCCCAAATCTCCCAGCGGACGTGAATGCATCCTCACACCGGTTTCACACTGCACGCGTAACCCCCAATTTCCACCGGCTGCGTTACGGCTCCGTCACGGCGGCGGAGTCAATAGGTTTCCATTAAAGTCAATGAGTGTATTTCCACTGAATGCGTTACAGCTGCGTTCCGACTCCGGCGATCCGCAGCCCTCCGCATCAGATACGCAGAGCTTCTATTTTTGCTGGATGCCGGAGCGCTCCGCAGCACTACAGGGCAGAGTACGCAGGACAGGAAGTCGAGTGACAAAACAGAACAGCCAGAAACAAAATAAAAGATCCGTTTAATTTTCAAAATAAAATATACCGCGCTCATATTTCCCTACACTACACCTTGAAAACGTCATAATGGGCGGAGACAGGCTTGTTTTAACCCCGTTGACACGATGGATGAAGAAATGCTGATTATTGAGGTACAGAATCAACTATCAACATCTATGACCCTTCACATCCTTTTTATAAGGACAACATTAAAAAGGATGCGGCGTGGAAAACTATAGCAGAAGTGATTGGTGTGGATGGTAAGTCACTATTTTTGTCCAAGAAATAAAGATAGAAAGCAAATAGCTAGTTATGTACTCGTAATGAGGAGTTATATAGCTATACAGGTTAAATATCGCGCGATCACACCAGAATTCGCGAGATTACATGGGGCCTCCTGACGTCAGCTGTCAGTCATGACCGCAGCCGTTCCAAGTAGGGCTCGCTGCAGCCTGCGGCAAGTAGTGCTCGCTGCAGCCTGCGGCAAGTAGTGCTCGCTGCAGCCTGCGGCAAGTAGTGCTCGCTGCAGCCTGCGGTGGATATCCAACTCCGCCCACATCCAAGTGTGACGTCAGAACTCCCGCCCTGCAGCTAATTTCATTGGTTACAGTTACGGGTAGGTTGAGATCAGTGTTTGGTGTAGGCAATCAGTACTTAATTCGTTACAGTGACGGGTAGGTTTAGGGATCAGTGTTTGGTGTAGAGGCAGTCTCTACTGTGATTGATATGACCAATAAAATCTTAAAAATCGGCTGCAGGGCGGCATTGGCCTGGCCTCTGACGTCACACTTGGATGCGGGCCGGGTTGGACATCCACCGCAGGCTGCAGCGAGCCCCTTCTCAGCCGTTCCGCAACAAACCCGGACCTGGTGGGTATTGACGGACGACGGAACACGGAGCTGTCACGCAGCGTTGCTGTTCCACAGCCGTAACGCAGCCGGTGGAAATTGGGGGTTAGCAGGGCGTAAGCAGCGCGTGTTTTTTTCGGCGCCCATGTTAACAGATTCGAGCATTCACACCGCACGCAGAGGCGGCGCGGCAGCGCGGAGCAGGAGCAGGAGCAGGAGCAGGAGCAGAGCAGAAGCAGGAGCAGGAGCAGGAGCAGGAGCAGGAGCAGGAGCAGAAGCAGAAGCAGGAGCAGGAGCAGGAGCAGGAGCAGGAGCAGGAGCAGAGCAGAGCAGAAGCAGGAGCAGGAGCAGGAGCAGAGCAGGAGCAGGAGCAGGAGCAGAGCAGAAGCAGAGCAGAAGCAGAGCAGGAGCAGAAGCAGAAGCAGAGCAGGAGCAGGAGCAGGAGCAGGAGCAGGAGCAGAGCAGAAGCAGGAGCAGGAGCAGGAGCAGAGCAGAAGCAGAGCAGGAGCAGAGCAGAAGCAGAGCAGGAGCAGGAGCAGAAGCAGAGCAGGAGCAGGAGCAGAAGCAGAGCAGGAGCAGGAGCAGGAGCAGGAGCAGAGCAGAAGCAGAGCAGGAGCAGAGCAGAAGCAGGAGCAGGAGCAGGAGCAGGAGCAGGAGCAGGAGCAGGAGCAGGAGCAGAGCAGGAGCAGGAGCAGGAGCAGAGCAGGAGCAGGAGCAGGAGCAGAGCAGAAGCAGAGCAGGAGCAGAAGCAGAAGCAGGAGCAGAGCAGGAGCAGAGCAGGAGCAGAGCAGGAGCAGGAGCAGGAGCAGGAGCAGGAGCAGGAGCAGGAGCAGAGCAGGAGCAGGAGCAGGAGCAGAAGCAGAGCAGGAGCAGGAGCAGAGCAGAAGCAGAGCAGGAGCAGGAGCAGGAGCAGAGCAGAAGCAGAGCAGGAGCAGGAGCAGAGCAGGAGCAGAGCAGGAGCAGGAGCAGGAGCAGGAGCAGAAGCAGAAGCAGAGCAGGAGCAGGAGCAGGAGCAGAGCAGAAGCAGAGCAGAAGCAGAAGCAGCAGTGCCGCGAGCCCGTGATCGTTTCGGCGCCTAGTGTATTTTTGCCGCGCTGCTCACGCTGATTTAAAGCCACAGTGGATTGTTCTTGATCAAAACTGACCTGATTAACATGGAAAATAACAAATTTCACCATGAAATCATGTAGTGAAGTGTCCCGTGTGTTTCACGTTCACCATATAACACACACACACACACACACACACACACACACACACACACATATATATATATATATATAATATAAATATATATATAAAATAAATATAATATATATAATATATATCTACTATTATTCTTGTGGTACATGTTTGAATGTGTACATCTGCCTAGTCCTGCCTTGTTCTGCCTTCAGTTTTTTCTCTTGGACTTAATTAGTCCAAGGAGCACTTTGAATACTTGTTGTTCTATTTTTGCTGTTTACTTAATACATATATAATTGTGTACATTTTGGAAAATAAAAAACTTTAATTTAATCTATATACATTTTGTGGAAAATAATTTATTTTTACTGTAATTGAACACTTTGTATATTGACCCCCCAAAATAACACCTTGCCACCCCTGTTTTTAAAGTCTAGCTCCGCCACTGGGCGCATCTCAAACAAGCCTAATGTTTATAATTCTAAGCCAATCAAATACCTCAGGAAATTAACAGCATGGTAAATAATAAAAGGATTTATATTCATTTCAAATTTATTTGTATAGTGCTTTTCACAATACATATCGTTTGTATACATATATATATATATATATATATATATATATATATATGCATATTTATAATGTGTGTGTGTGTGTGAGTTAGAGAGAACAGTAAAATAGGACAAATTGCGCTTGTAATTTCAAAGTGAAGGCTTAGAATAGACCCTATACTTAAAAGCGCTCCTTTTTGGACAACCAACCAATCACAGTCTTCAAAAGACTGTGTCATACGTAGCAACGGGGTCAGCCCCGCCTCTTCACTAAGATAAAAGTTTTTGTATTTTCCTTGCTCAGAGTTGCTCTCAGATCGGTTCCGGAAAGCTCTTAATCTAAGACTCCTACGTAACAGTTTTTAAGCTAAATTAGGAGTTTTCTGAGAGGACTCTTAGAATCTTTATGAATACGGGCCCAGGTCTTTAGTGACCCTGGACGTCATTCACTACCCTCCCCCTCATTCATTTTTTAAAGTTAGACATCAACCTTCTTAGTATTCCTCAATAAATTAATAATAAACAATATACCAGGAAAAAACAATAACATTATAAAAGAATGCCTGTTTTCCCATTCATTTTTTTTTTTAATTGTACAAGGCCCAATTGTAACCCAAGTTTAACCCAAGACCCAAGTTTAATTGTAACGACCCAAGGTGTGTAACAGTGAATGTATTTTTTCTGCACAACAATAATTGGTGCAATTCCACAAGATGGCAATATCTGATACACAATGATGAAGTGACGTTTCACTCATAGACACCGCAGGCAGAAAAGAATAGGAAGAATCATCAGCAACACTTGAAATGGCTCAGTGATTTACAGCAGAGCAAGACCTGAACACAATCCAATATTACTGTCACTGTCACTGATGGTGGATCTTGTGAAGAAGCTGTCAGCGATCAAAATATTTGTTAAAAATGATAGTTTTGAGAATATGTTTGAGATGGTGAATATGAGCCAGACGTTGAATGTACTGGGAAATGAGCTCTGATGAAAACAGTGATGATGGTATAAAACATCTGCTCAATCTGAACCCTTACAAGCTCCAAAAGATAACAAAATATGCTGTAATTATTCTGTAATTGTTGCTCTAATATCAGGAGAGTTTTATATTATCGCCACAGGTAGAGATCCTGTGTTAGATATAGATCTGGGTCGCTAAAGGCGAAACATTAATTTAAGGGTTGATAAACTATAATCAGTGGCATCCTGTATCGGATGTACATGAGTTGTGTTTGGGCAGAAGAGTGACCTGGGATTAAGGTGACAGGTCATCCTCACTTCAACATCACAATGGAGGCTCAGTTAAATAGCCTCGATAAATAAAACTAATCCAAAAGTAATACAATCAGTATTCCTTAGGGAAAACTATAACATCTTATAGTGAATGCTGTTTTTACGAGTTCTGTCCCTGCTTGTGTACGGTGAGAAGGTCTTCCAGGTTTGTGGAATAATCGCACACACAGTCCAGCCACTGGTCATGTGACTATCACTGAAAACTGAGACACACACAGCATTTGATCACTGGATTTACAGCATTTCAATTTAAGTGTTTTCTCAGCATTACAACATTGCATATCTAATCAGCTCCTGACGTCACTCGGTGTATTGCTGTCTTCTGGAAGGCTTTTGTCTTTCAAACACACATAAATATTTAATTTCATTTTTACAGGGATTCTTCAATTTTTTTCATCAGCTGAAGCTTTTTGAACTATATACTTATTTGACGTACCCCCTTGAGATTTTAAGGTGCCGTGTGTAAATTTTAGCGACATCTAGTGTTGAGGTTGTGAATTGCAACCGTCCACCGCTCACCCCACCCTTTTGAAGCACATAGAGAAGCTATGGTGGCCGACACAGGACAAAGATGTCGTCGTCGGAGCACTGGATTTAGGTATGTAGGTTAGTAATATAAGTTAGGTATGTACATGGGCGTCAGAAGCAAAAAAAATGTGGGTGGGTCCTCAGAAAATTTTTACTGGAGTAGATGCCAATTACATTAAGTACAAATATACCACTTTGCTTGCTAAACGTATAGTTCGGAAAGACAAAATTACGGAAATCGCCATATCATTGAGGGTGGTAGTAGTGTAGGGGTAAGACGCACAGCATGTAGTTTTGACACAAATCGACCCGCGGTTTGTGTAATCTTCTCCGATTTCCCATCACATATCAAATCGGAAAGGCATTTGTTTTCAATAAAAATTAAGAAAATATTAGAAAAGTGGAAAAAAAGCGTCTAACGTTTTAATAATAAGTGTTTATCGATTAGGGGTAGGTAAACAGACATGTGCTGGATTAGAGACGATAAAAGTGAGTGGGTCCAATATCATTGATCTTAAAAAGTGGGTGGGTCTTGTCCCACCCAAATAGCCTACAATGGTTCCGAGGCCCATGGGTATGTAATATAATAAAATTAAGTCAATAATAAAAAGAAATTCACGGTTATCTGATGTCGGTTATTGGTCACATGACATGCAGGTAAACAAAATCTTTTTAAAATCTTTTTTAGCAAGAGTTTTATTTTGACTGTTTTTATTTTTAAAATTGTGTCATTTAATTTTAAATTTTTATGATTTAATTAATAGCTTTTCATTAAACTCACAAACCCCCTGTTCCTTCACGATCCCCAGTTAGGTAAACTGATGTAATGTAATATTTAATGCACCTCAAGTTGTTGATAACAATGAATTTTGGGATTTGTAATATATGGGATAATTTCTCTTTGTGTATTAGATTTTTATAGCCTATATTAATATGGTACAAGATTATCCTAATCAAACCAAGTTTCTCATAAACAAGTTAGGTCAAAAGTAATCTAAAAGTAATCAAAAAGTAGTCATATTATATTACCATAAATGTGTAATGTAATGGACAATTTTTTGTCATGTAATGTGGAATCAGTAACTGTGAAATAAAATGTGTAACTCCAGTAAAGTGAGGAAACCCGTCGCCTTAAAATTATTAAGTAAATAAACAATTGAAAAAATTAAGTTATGTAAACTTGACAATTCCACATAACTTAATTTTTTCAATTCTGCATGGTTTATTTACTTAATTTTAAGGCGATGAGTTTTCTCACTTTTTTTTAATTCACTTCACTTTTTATAGTAGGCCTATACTGATATCTTAAAGGTGCAGTGTGTAGTATTTATGAGGATCTATTGACAGAAATGCAATATAATACACATAACTATGTTTTCAGTGGAGTATAAAGACCTTACATAATGAACCGTTATGTTTTTATTACCTCAGAATGAGTAATTTCTATCTTCATACACCGCAGGTCCCCTTACAGTGAAGTCGCCATTTTGAATTTCTTAACTCTTTCCCAGCCATTGATGAGTTATCTCGCCTTTTATTGGAAAACGCTTCCGAGTTTTTACGGCTTTCCGTGTTTTCAGTGTTATACGGTAGGGGCGCATCTCCTGAACGAGTACACTATCCAGATCAAAACACAGGAGAAGAAGAAGCAGAAACAAACGATAGCATAAGCAGATGCATATGAAAAAATAATGCGGTCATCAACAATAAACAGCATATCAATCAAAAGGGCCTAATGTTACGGAGTGAAATGTCGACCCAGGAAGCGGTTAGGACTGTGCAGGGGTGTTGATCTACTCCATCTGTGTTTTGATCATGAATCCGTTCTGAATCCGATCTCTGACAAAAACACGATATTCTCTATTTTTTTGTGCTCAAAATGTGGCTTTTTTATGAAACTTACCCACATAAAAGAAAGCATGAAGCTAGAATTAAAAGCAGAGGGTCTGTTCTTTCTTTTGATATATTGCATGTTCAGATATTCATAAATCAAAATATTCTAGGGGCCATGAAAGTTTTGGGAAAATGATCAAAAACACTGGCGGTGGCTGACAAAAAAAAAAAAAAGAAAACGCTGGAAAGAGTTTATAATTGCAGATATCTCTAATTATCATTATAACTAGTCAAATTATAATTATGACTCGTCAATTGTGACTATATAAAATATATTTATGGATTGTCAAATCATAGTTTTATGCCAGTTATGCCTACCATAGGGCGTCACTACAAGTATTTGACATGCCGGTAGTTGTTTTTATCACTCAGTGACTATGGAAGAGAGAGTTAGTCAGTGAAGGGACAGTGAGCTTTTATACCGCAAGTGCGCATGAAGTGTGTCATTTGGGACAGGGCCAACACACACACACACACACACACACACACACCCCTGTCATAGTTAATTTCAGTTTCACTGTTAGAGGGCGCTATAACTAAAGCAATACTCAAAACTGTGCGCCTGGAAATTCACTATCTGAATCTACTTTGTCCTCCATGATGTCCCGAATAGATTTGCTTTATTAAGATTATTATATTTAGCATTGTGACCGGTGTGACTATTTTTTCTTTGGTTTCAGGTCAAGTTTATGCCATGGTCTGCAGAGTGTAGGCTGTGTGTCTAAACCACAAGTGTCATACTGGGAAAGTGTTCTGCAGCGTGTGCAGTGAAGAAGGCAATGCGATGCATTAGAAATTCAACAACACGACCAGAGCTAAAGAACATACTGGTGGAAACACCCTGTAGTAAGTCACAAACCCTCCAGTCACATGAAGGTCGCTGCTGCAAGTTCAAGCACCGCTGCTTGTCAGCAAACTCGTCTGCTCCACACCCTGTGAAGATCAGCGTTCGGCTTCACAGGAAATCCTCTCCAGTCTGTTAGAAAGATGAAGAGCTGCTGTTAGCCGGTCCCGTGAGGTTTTGCCTTATCGTTCCCTGTTTACGTCCTGCTCTTTCAGTCACAAATACACTTCACAGAGGGCCCTTGCAAATCATCTGAATGAATTTCATAGAATCAACTGGGAAAAACAGTGAATTGCCAAATGATGTCCCTATTGCAAGACGTAGAATTGATATGGTATGGATAGTGCTGATCTATTGCAGTCATGCCATGGTTGCTCTAGCAGCTGGTGCAGATGTGCAGAGAGCAGGTGCTGTGGGCTTGTCATGGCGTCTTTCCTTATCAAGTCCAATCTGCACTCTCTGTTTTGTAGTTATTTCATATTCAAATGAGCAACTGCCACTTCGACTTCAAATTCGATAGGTTTCATAGTTCTATGCAAAATATGTTTTATGGCATGTATGATATTTAATATCTCACACAACATTATGACCAGCTTCCTAATATTGTGTTGGTCGCCCTTTTTCTGCCAAAACAGCCCTGACCCGTCGAGTCATGGACTCTAATAGACCCCTGAAGGTGTGCTGTGGTATCTGACACCAAGATGTTAGCAGCAGATCCTTTAAGTCCTGTAAATTGCGAGGTGGGGCCTCCATGGATCAGACTTGTTTGTTCAGCACATCCCACAGATCGACTCGATTGGATTGAGATTTGGAGAATTTGGAGGCCAAGTCAACACCTCAAACTCGTTGTTGTGCTCCTCAAATCATTCCTGAAGCATTTGTGCTTTGTGGCGGCGCATTATCTGCTGAAAGAGCCACAGCCACCAGAGAATACAGTTTCCTTGAAAGAGTGAACATAGTCTGCAACAATGCTTAGGTAGGTGGTGCGTGTCAAAGTAACATCCACATGGATGGCAGGACCCAAGGTTTCCCAGCAGAACATTGCCCACAGCATCACTGCCTCCGCCGGCTTGCCTTCGTCCCATAGTGCACCTGGTGCCATGTGTTCCCAAGGTAAGCTATCCACCTATATATATATTTATATAGTGTAAAGTCACCAATCTGTATCTCTTACAGTGCTTTGTAACCCACCTGGAGAAATATCCACTTAAGTAAAAGGTGCCACGGTCTCCCTTGAAGTTGAACTTGAACTCCCTTGAATGAATATTTTATAGAAGTGTGACCTATATAGGCACATACTTCGTGTTAAAGACTGTTAATAAACTATTAACTCTTTTAGAAACATTTTAAGGATGTAAAGCTGTTGCTGCAACGCCTTCCTTCCTTCCAGTCACTTTGTTTGTGATGGACCTTAATATGTGACGTAACAAGTGCAATAATGTGCAATATGCTAATGAGCTTTTGATGTCTTCGGTTTTGGAGCAAAACTTTCCACAGGAAATCGCCCTTCGACTCTCTCAATAATTGAGTAACCCTCACAATGTTGTTGTATTTTGCAGCCAACCAGGGAAATTGCCTCACGGGGGTTTTAAAACAATGTCTTTATAGTTTTTTTTTTAAAAAACGAAACAAAAATGTAATATTTAAATGCCCTTTACGTCTTCAACATGTGGTTACAACCAGATGGCGCACCACGCCAAAATAGCGCAGTCCCGCACAGCCTCCCATTGTTTTGCTTTTGTCTGCATGCACTAATTAAAATCACCATAAAGCTTTTTAAATTACTTTATTCATCTGATTGCCCCCGCATAGCATGCAGCCTTTATGTGGCGCGCCACGCCTGCTTTACATTTCGCTCAGGACAGCCAATCAGCTTCCATCTGGCGCGTGGCGTCACGGACAGGTGTGACCAATCAGAGGCGGCGGCCGACTGCCACCGCCAAGCTTGTGTGCGGAGTTCAGCGGCAGTCAGGAAGTGAGCGCAGCGCGAGGCGAGCGGTTACTGCGCTTTCACTCTCATACATTCACAAGCGGGGTTTGTTTCCCACTTTGACAGACCATTTCAACACATCCCAGCCCGAGATCCAAGGTAAGGCGTGACCCGGCGTATTTAGGATAAGTTGGGAACGTGCGTCATGACGTGTGTTGTGGACATAGTGTTTCATATTTTGACAGCAGCGTTTATTGTTTATGTGCTCAGCCGCAGGCGATTAAACAAGTTTATAATTCACTTTCAGAATTAGGTTTGAGTCATTAACGATGAATAAACCGTCCCAGTGTTGATGTTTTTATTGTAGTTTGCTGTATTTATTTATGCGAGCAAGTGCGATTTCAACTAATGTTTCGATGACGTCTTATGTTTTTTGTTTTTGTTTTGTTTTTACTCTTAATTTTAACTTAAAGTCTAATAATGCTGTTATATTTACTTATAAAGTGCAGCGAGTGTGAAAAGCGCGTGAGTGTTGAGCTGTCACAGGCAGTGAGTGAGTGAGTGCGCGCGCGGAGCGGCTCGTGCGCTGCGCGAGCGCCGGGCGGTGGTTCGTCGGTTTGTTCTGCAGCTTTTGCACATTTCCGCTGCTCCGGGGGACCCGGTCCTGACGAGTTTACCGTCGCGTTTCGGTGAGAAGTGCCTCATATTCCCTCACATTCCCTCACATTTCGTCTAGTTGTAGTAATAGTCAGGTAGTTTATTCTAGGGGGACTCAAAAAACGTTGGCCTTCAGGCGACAATGTCAAATGAAACTTCTGAGCAGCTTTTACCTCAGCAGCTCGGGCTCATAGTGTTCTGTTTTCAGGGCAGTGTTGGGGTTTTAAAGCGTTTATATGTGTAAAACAATCACAAAGAACAACAATGCTGTCAAAATCTTGTAAATAAGTAACGTTACTTGAGCGTTATTTACTCTGGTGTCAGGTGAGGAGACTGTGGTCGTTTGAGTAACTGCCATGATCATGTGCCATGTTTACATGTTAAATGTACCATATTTACAATTCTACCATGGTCATTATACTATATTGTTACCATGGTACCATGTATACTAAAAGTCATTGTAATTGATATGGTAAACAACAACAACAAAACAGTATGGTACTGCCATGATGGTAACGTTACGTCCAAAACCTAGGGTAGTACCAGTATTTATTCATTTATTAACTTATTTTTCTTTCCTAATATTGTGATTTTTTTAAATAATATTTGCTTTGTTTCTCTCAAATTATTATTATTATGTTGTCTGTGGGTTCTTTCCCCTTTGATACGGTCTATTTTTTGCAATTTTGTGGAAAAACCCCTAAGCCTTGTTATTTAGGTTTGTTCACTCGTAAAGTTAAATATTCAAGAAAATATAAATATGTATGTGACCCTGGAGCACAAAACCAGTCACAAGTCTCACGGGTATATTCGTGGCAATAGCCAACAACACATTGAATGGGTCAAAAGTATAACATTTTCTTTTATGCCAAAAATCATTAGGATATTAAGTAAAGATCATGTTCCATGAAGATATTTTGTATGTTTCCTACCATAAATATATCAAAAACGTATTATTAGTAGTAATATGCATTGCTAAGGACTTAATTAGGACAACTTTAAAGGCGATTTTTTTTCTTTTGCAACCTCAGATTCCAGATTTTCAAAGTTATATCTCGGCCAAATATTGTCCTAACGAACCTTTCAGCTCAGCTTTCAGATGATGTATAACTTTTATATATCTACATATTTATAAAAAAAATATCGAAATCCCAAATCGAATGGGTTTGGATGATGTATAAATCTCAATTTTAAAAAAAATGGACCCTTATGATGAGTGTCTTTTCTTCTCGATTGTGATTCACGTCGGCTTCTCGAACGAAACTAAATGGGGGGCGGGGCTTGATTTTGTCCATGAGGAATTGATTGGATGGGTTGTGGTTTGCTATTGGTGGATCTCCCGTGTGAGTGACAGGTTGATCCCGCCCTCGCGTCATCATGTTATTTTAATAAGGATGTTCATGGATAATGTGTAACAAATACTGCAAGTATATTCCATAAAAACACGAACGGTCAATGTAGTTTTCCCGGAGATGTGTTTTAGCGTGAGTTTAGTGTGGCAATTGGAAAAGAAAGCTCTGGAGTGTGAGGTCATGGGGTTTTTGTTGGCTTAGTGCACCGAGATTGCAGGCCAGGCTGTGTCAGATTTGAAGCAGACATCTGTTGGTCCGGCACAAACGGTCTGGATATTTAATCCTTCCAGTGGAGAGGAGGAGGAGGGAAATGAGACCCCCACCCAGAGCTCACAGCTTTTGTGACAGGTGTCCCCCTGCTATTCAGCACCTCAAGCAACTTTTCCCCATGTGTGTGTGTGTGTGTGTGTGTGTGTATTCGCTGGCTCTTTTGAGGCCTTTGTCTGTTTATTTTTCTGTCTGTGGTCTGGTGTAGTAGAGAGAAGCTCCGCGTCAGCTGGTTTAACAGCCTCGCTTATTGAATGTAAAGTTCAGATGTATTGATCTGTTGACCTAATGCTGCATTGTCACGTGAGAGGCTGCAGTCCGTCTTTGTGTGTTTGTATTTGCACACGCACAAAAGAGAGTGAAAGGACAGAGAAAACACACACACACACACACCACGGATCCTTTTTGGCGCCATTTCCCAGCTGTCTTGTACTCCAGTGTCACTGTAACATGCCCCATGGGACACACACTCGCATACAGTTAGCGCTCTGCCGCCTGCGAGTGTTAACAGGCCATAGGTGTGTGTGTGTTTGTGCATCTTGCTGTGTATGTTAGCCCAGTCCTCCTGAGAGACTAAACTTAACCTTCTCCATTCATGTGCGCTCTCCATTCTAGGCTGCAGGAGATCCAGCATCTGGATTTCTCAACGCTTTGATCACAGCATTTTGGATTTAGTTACTTTTTCATATCAGAATTGACCGTTTAAAGCATATTTTGTGTGTCTCCCTCATCTCTAGCACACCTGATTCAACTCACCAGCTGATTAGTAGAGGCCGCAAGCAATTGACCTATCGGTAAGCCCCGCCCCCCTTAGTTACTGTTGCTAACTCGGACAAACAAACGGAGTTGCGCTATCTTACAATGCACAGCTGTCCGTGTTAAAACCTTATCCCAAGATGTTTTTGGACACAAATTGTAGCGTATATGCCGTCCGAATGATGGCCAAACTTTACTGATGGTTTATCAAGTTTATTGCATCGTTATTCCCTCCAAAAAAATCATCGTAAGAGCTGAACAAACAAAGCAGAAGAAGTGCGCATTAACAAACTCTCTCTCTCCGATGCATTATCATTAACATACACAGCAAATTACACAAAAACACTCAAACAACTAACAGTAAACAAACACATACACAGACCGTATGCCTTTTATAGGGTGCAGTTAATAACTGGTAAACTTTGTATCTGCAAAACAACTCCGATAAACTTCTCTCTCTCTCTCTCTCTCTCTCTCTCTCTCTCTCTCTCTCTCTCTCTCTCTCTCTCTCTCTCTCTCTCTCTCTCTCTCTCTCTCTCTCTCTCTCTCTCTCTCTCTCTCTCTAAAAACAAACAAACATATATATATACTATATATGTACAGATCATGTCACATGTAGCACAGTAAATAAGTTAATCTCCATAAGTGAGTAGCTGAAGCTCTAGCGAGTTAGCGGTCTCTATGGTTATGGATGGCTAACACATATTGTGCAGCGAGTGCGGCTGTGCTCTCATCTTCTCCAAGCATGAAGGACATTTTCTCAGTATCACTCAGTTCAGTGAATGATGGAATCAGAGTTTCAAATTTGGTCAGAAATGTTTCTCTCACATGATGATATTTAGGACAGATTAGCAGAAAGTGTTCCTCGTCCTCTATTTGCTGTAGATCACACTAGGTGCGTTTACATGGAGCACTGTAATCGGTTTAAAAGTCCAATCCGAATAAAAATACTCCATATAAACACCTCAATCGGAATAAAAATGGCCAAACCGAATGAAATTGTAATCGGTTTGAGAGAGGTGGGATAAACCTTTTCATGAACCGATCAAATGAAAAATTCCACCATGTAAACGATCTGATCCGATTACTGTGAGTGCACGTCTTTCTGTGACGTGATATACAGCGCGCGCCTCCTCAACTGAAGAGCGCGCGCCGCGCTCACACCAGGCTAATGTTGACAAGAGAGGAAAGTTCATTTTTCTGAGGTATTAAACTTTTTATTTCGTGACATGTTATGAACATGATGTTGGAATAATGACACAGACATAGCCTGGCTACAGCATCTCATCTTGACAGCGTTTGTCCCAGGCTTCAACTGCGCCTGACAGAATCATTTATTTTTCTGAGGTGATTCTTACACTTTACGACAAATAATAAATAGCTTTTATAAAACTCTACAAGTCCTGGTGGCTGTTGAGAGCTGCCATTTCAACGGGGAACATTCAAGCTGCTCTCTGTTTCTCGTTAGTTAAGTTAGCTATAAAAAAAATTCAACAACTGCTTCAAATTGGTTAAGTAACATTACCCACAGTCTACTTTAATTACTTATGTTAATATTTATACCTTTGTGATTATGGTATCTTTCCTTAATCATCTGAAATATATATGTTTAGTACTACTAGTAATGATGCTGAGCACGTCTTGAATGCTTCATTCATGTTTCACCGTATATCCTATGTTTTTATTAATAATTTGAGTGCATTTTATTGTTAATTTTGTGTTTTTCAAAATAAATGAATTTAATTCATTTTTGATTCCGCATTCATCATTCACAGCTGTTGAAATAGCCATTGAATTGGACATAAATTAGGTTAAACTACTGCATGTCCGGCCACAGAAAAATAAATAAATATAAAAATTACCAACACAGAACTATTGATCCACGATACGTAACGAATCTGAGGCGGCAGACAAACTGTGTGCGCATGTCACAAAATGATTCCTACTGAAAGTCAGCACATGTAAACACCAGATGGGTTTAGATAACGTCTCATGTAAACAGTCCACCGAATCTTTCAATCGGAATGATTTTAATCGGAATGAAAAAAAAGTGCGCATGTAAACGTGGCTACTGTCTACAGATCCTCCGCTCTCTCTCTGTCCATGTGTGTCTGTGTCTTCCTCTCTCTATTTCTAGATCATGGTCACTCAATCTGTATTTGGAGAGGATTTGTCTTTCTTTAAATTCTTTAATTACTAGATAATTGGCCAATTTAGTGGTTCTATTTAGGGTTGAATAGCATTGGAGTTTATTTTTGAGGTCAAAATGTGTTTTTAGTGTTTTTTTTATGTAAATTTCTTTAATAATGGAAATTGTTAAAGAAACAAGAATCTCTCTCTCGCTCTCTCTCTCTCTCTCTCTCTCTCTCTCTCTCTCTCTCTCTCTCTCTCTCTCTCTCTCTCTCTCTCTCTCTCTCTCTCTCTCTCTCTCTCTCTCTCTCTCTCTCTCTCTCTCTCTCTCTCTCTCTCTCTCTCTCATAACTCGCTGCATTAATAACTGCATTAGTCTTCTATCAGTGGCTCATATCTTTATTTCTTTAAAGTTTAAAGGCATATTTTTGCACCTGAGTGAAAACTGACAGTTAATTGTGGTTTTAAATTATCCTTTATTGTCAAAACATGACTAACACTTCTCAAACAGGTGAACAATTGATCAAAACTGAGGTAGATTTATTTATTATTAAATCAATATTAATAGAGTAGAATATTATTAATATATAGAATATAAATAGAATATATAAAATAAATATTATAGTAAAATCTAGAACTGTAATGATATAACATTTGGCTCTGCTGACTGCAAATGCAAAGTTAAAGTGCTTTAAAGATAATGTTTGTCAATAAACAAAAATAGAATAAAAAATATATATTTCTGGTCAGCATACCAAACCTTATAAATAAATGACATTGACAATATCAATATCTATATATAAATAATTTAATTATATATATATATATATATATATATATATATATATATATATATATATATATATATATGCATCTCATAATGACATGACCTGGTTTATTCTTGAGGAGCATTTTAGCATGGTGTAGGAATAGTTCATACACATTTGAACTATCAGTACAGTATGTACACACACCCTCTGAACACCAAAGGAGAACTTGTATGCAGGACAAGGATCTCAAAACACCATAAAAGTCTCTAATGGTGTGTGCGCACCAAAAGCGAAGCGAACACCACTCGCACGAATAAAAACATTGCACGATGAGGAGTGTGTGGAACCACATCAACAACGACATTTCTTTCTGACATTTTTTTTCATCATCAACCATGTTGGAGAGATAACTACTGTTGCTTCTCTGTACCTGTTGTGGAAGTCCCAAATATACCGTAGAGCCGAACGCAGACATGTCTGAGCTCACAGCACCTTACATGTCAATAAGCTCTTCGCTGATTGACTTGTGCGACAACGCATCATGCGACTTTTCCACTTGAGTTGAAATTTTTCAACTTGTGCGGAAGGCGTTCACGTCATTCGCGTCGGCCGGCACAAATTTGCGCCTATTCGTGTCTTTGCATTAACTTCTAATCTACTCGTGCAAATAATTCAATTAGCTTTTGGTGTGCACACACCATAAGACACATTCACTAGCTTATATTGTAATTGTTTTTTTTTTTGGGTGCATGACAGCTTGTGGTCAGTTTTTGGTTTTGTTGTGTGGAAAAGAGCAGCGGATGAACGTCTCCTGGTGTGTTTTATCCAAGAGAAAGAAATGTGGATGAGTAAATAATGACAGAATTCTCATTTATTTGACAGAAGCAGTCAATGTGTTTCTGGTGTTGCAAGGGTTAGTTCACCCAAAACCAATGAGGTTCATTCTCTCGTGTATACAAAAGCCTAAATTGTTCATCATGTCTCTTAGTCAAGACCAAGATTAGACCACTTGATTCAGATGGATTTATATTACAATCTCTTTATGCATATTTTGAAGCGTCAGAGTTTTGGGTGAATAGACTTTCAATAGACAGAAATCTGTCATATTTAAAATTATCTGATGTTCCGAAAATGATGAAAATCTAATGTGTTTGGGATGACATGAGAGTGAGTAAATGACAGACTCGTAATTTTTGTCTTTAGAGAACACAGGCTGTGTATTTATGAGAGACAGACTAATTACAACTTCCTGCATTTCCTGTTGTAGGAATCTTGGGCATCTTAAATATGAAATGTTGGACATTTAAAAAAAAAAAAAAAAGCCAGGCGGAGCAGATGTGCAGTATTTGAACAAGGCAGATGTTAAAAATCCTGTTGTTCTGGTTTTTTTTATTATTTATTTTGACATATAATTGGTATTGTAGAAATCTGTGTGACATTATAGCTTTAAAGGGTTAGTTCACCGCAAAATTAAATTCTGTCATCATTTACTCACCCTCATGTTGTTCCAAACCCGTAAGACTTTCATTCATCTTCAAAACACAAATGAAGATACCGTTAATAAAATCTGAGAGATTTCTGTCTCTCCATTGACAGCTACGCAACTATCACTTTGACACTTTAAAAAATTAATAAAGAGATTGTAAAACTAATCCACATGAATTGAGCGGGTTAGTCCAAATTTTCCAAAGAGATGATCTCTTTGGAAAATTTGGACTAACCCGCTCAATTCATGTGGATTAGTTTTACAATCTCTTTATTAATTTTTTAAAGTGTCAAAGTGATAGTTGCGTAGCTGTCAATGGAGAGACAGAAATCTCTCAGATTTTATTAACGGTATCTTGCTTTATATGATGAACTTAACTTAATTTAGTACGTTTTTATTTACATATTTAAGCATTCATCAACGCACACATCAGTTCTAAAAGAAAGCTCATGTTCGCTTGACATGTGTGAACCAATGAGGTTCATTCTCATGTGTTACGCAGCACGTTAGAGCGAAATCCCCCAATGGGATTTGTTCTTGCGCATTAAGCAAGTACGGTTAAGTTTCTGTTTATGTTCGATGATCAATGTTTATATGTAAAATAAAAGCCTAAATTTAATCTGTCCAGCATATAAAGCGACTGAGTCTCTTCAATTTGGTCTAAACTAGGGCTGTGCAATATATCGAAATTATCGAAATATCGCAAATGTGCATATCGCAAGGGCACACAATATCTGAATGAATGATTTTAATAGGCTACTTCAACATTGTGAAAATGTTATGTTTTAGGTCAACGCATATAGCAGAGAATAGACTGAGCACACGACTGTTACTTATGTGACTTGCTTGACATTAAAAAGAGTTATTAAACGCAATAACTTGCGAAAAACAACTCGTTGCAGTCTCGCGCTGTCTGACACACACACCGAAACATGCACACAAGCCGTTCTTTTTTTCGTGTCTTGTTACACACTCGAACTGTCAAATACACACAGTTGTGTCAAAATGGCTGTCTTGATGAGTATTCATGTAAACACAGTCATCATGCTTTAAGTGAACAATATCAGTTGGGGAAAGAAATAGATATTAGATAACAAGGATATCGCATATTGCATTTTACTTCCATATAGCCCTAGTCTAAACCACTCGATTCATATGGATTAGTTCTCTTATGCCGACACTGCACTATTTTAGCCCTGATTTTGCCTGAAATCATTGGCAAATCGGAGCTCGTTCACGCGAGTGACAATCACGCAGTGTGAGTTATCAAAGACGCTTTAGATCTGAGAGAATCACAGACTGTGAGATATTTGGCATGCTAAATATCCGGACCGAAATCCTGCTGTGTGAAATAAAATCTGCGGTGATCGCCAATGAGAGGGCAGTGGGCGGTTCAGGGAGAAGTTATAGATCTGAATATCAGTATTTTAATAGATATATTTACAATTATATCAAACAGAAACATTTGCTTGACCAGCTATTTACCTCCAACTCTCTTTGCAGAGACTCCCCGCATCTCCCCAACCATTTCCTCCACCATAATTGTTTTCTTTTTCTCCTTTTCACAGACAATTTGGATCGCAAGCTTCTTGCTCTCTGTCATTTATAATAACAATTCTGGTCTCACGAGAGCTCTGGTCTGACGCACGTGTGATCCTGCGTTGTTTCCTTGTCACTTCTGGCGTGTTTGTTTGCGAGCGGGACAGAGCTGTCTGCGATTCCTCCTATTGTGAAGCCATGCAGTGTGAAACCTCCTGTCGCAGATCCATCATGCAGTGTGAACACAGCAGCAACTGGTGTTACCCCAGAGAGTGTGAAAAGAACTGAGATCTTACAAGTTTGAAAATCGTGCAGTGTGAACTCGGCATTAATGAACTTTTTCCATTGTGTAGACTGTCAGTGGAGAGGACAGAACTGGCCTTACGGGTCTTGCAGGGGTTGGAACGACATGAGGATGAGTAAATTATGACAGAATTAACATTTTTGGGTGAACTAACCCTTCAAACCGTATGAAACTCTGACATTACAGTAGCTGGCCTGAGAGACAAAACCTGACCCTAGAAGAAGACGGTTTACAGTAATGCACTGCTGCTATCATGGCCATTGCAACAACACTGAGAAAGCAACAAGTTTGAAGTCATAAAGCTTGAAATCGAGGTAGTTGTAGGACGCCCATAGCTCTTTTTTATCTTCAAGAATAAAGAAGGCAATTGACCAGGCCTTTTGGAGGCTAACCTGTGCAACTTCTCAGCATTGAGTATAGCGTCACGCTGTTTCTTGAACATGTTTGCGTATGCTTCCTCTTTTCAGTGACCTTAAATGACAACATGAGCCGGGCTGTTTCTATTTCAGACACGCACACACAGATTCGCTCCCTCAGAAGACCAAATGTCACCCTCCTCCTCCTCCTCCTCTTGTCCTCCGTGTAGCCCACGCTAATCAGTTTGGCTATAGTAGCAGAGGCCTCCTGTAGAGTGTGGCTCCTTATAGCTTCGACAGAAGGAGTGATGGGGGATGCTGCTTCTAAAGCCTCAGATCTGCAGTGTCAAACTTATTTTATGCTTCGGACGTTAATATCGTCTTGCTGAGCTGCTGTGCACCTCTCAGTCCCTGTCCCACAGTAAATGGTGGATGACCTCGCTGTTGCCATGGAGACGGGCTGAGCCGCACGAGTGACAGATGGAGGGGGTTACAGAAAGATGAGGGAGTGGTCTGTCTTTCGAGGACACGAAACCCCCCACCATACCATCTGAAAGTCCTGCGAGGTGGATCTCTGTAACATGCAGCTCAGGCTCACCAGCTTCTACCAGCCAGCAGATCCCATAACTGAGTTCACTTGAACAATACACTACTAATTAATCGAATTATAGTACTTTTAATACCATTAGCACAACATATTGTGACTTGCACTTTCCCAGTCCTTGAAGAGTACGGGCTGTTGCAATCTTAAGTCCAGCCTTGAGCAGATCTGCAGGTCTGGACGGGCATTCAAAGCTTGAAGCCCAAACCCGCCTGGTAAGAGATACCCTGTGTCCTGATATATTTACATTTTATGACCAAACCCCTTGTTATTTCCAACCAGATCTCACCTTCAAAATACACATACAATATTTACAATAGAGATGCATTGGCCAATAATCGCTATCGGCCGATAAAAGCAATTAATTTCACCATCAGCCGACTGTTTAAAAACAGCCAATGATCAGGGCCGATTATAACCTGTCAATCAAAAGGGGGCTGGAGAAAATGTCAGACTGCAACTCACACTGTGTGTGAAGAAATGTTGAATTTAGGGCTATGCAACAATAACACATGAACAGTGAAAATGATCAAATGGCGACGTTAAAGCTAGTTCTGTTTGACCCGTAGGCCGTGTGTCCACCAAAGCGTTTTATCCAGCTGAAAACGCCTCCCTGAGAGCGTTTTTTTTCCAGTTGAGACTCTTTGCTTGTTATGATACGGAATATCAGCGGAAGTGTTACTAGCATCTCATTTCACAGATAGTTTGTTTCTGTATTTATTCTATATAAAAATGCGGATACAATGTAAAGTATTTGCTCTGGCTTTTAAATTATTTTGTTTCGTTATTATACTGCTTGTTTTCATCTGTTGACGTTGTACAAGCAGAATGAATGTTGCGGTTGGTCGGTGTTGTATTTGTCCCGCCCCTCCTCCACTCTGATTGGACGGCCGGGTGAAAAGTGACCGTGATGAGCGCTGCGTTTTACTCAAAGTTGAACATTCTTCAACTCTAGGCGACCAGTAAAAAACGCTGAACGCTCAGCGATTGAGCGTGAAATACTCGCTCAGCTCCTCGTTACGCTCATGGCGTTCTAAAAACGGGGCGCTCCCATTGAAAACAATTGAATACGCCAGCCATCCGCGGGAAAAAATGCTTTGGTAGACACACGGCCTTAGCCTAGAAATCTAGACGCACCCTAGCGACAGCAAATGTAATTTTGCTATTTAACATAATGACGGCAGAGACGGCGGCTTTCGAATCGGCTTTTCTTTGAGAAAAGAACAAAGAACGGCACTGAAGTCATTCTTAAGAAAGGAAGATGTGTTCGGAGTTTAAGTTAAATCTATCAACTCGCTCCGCTTCACCTTCTTCGCTGCTCTGGTTGGTTGTAGCGCTATCCTATTGCCTACAGAGGGAATGTGTTGGGTCTGGCTTGTCAGGCTATTTGAAAGGGTCTAAGTCAGGGTTGTCAGATCTGCAGTTTTCCCTACACCAAACATTCTTTGTAGTGCCTCCCATTCAATAATCGCAAAAAGCTTTGTGCTTTGCAACTTTTGATAAGAAACAAAGTCTCCGCTTTCAAATTCTGTCCCTTTTATCATGAAAATCAAACAATAAATGGTGATTTGAAGCTCTTAAATGTGGCGTGACAGATCACTGTACGCCTCAGTTGCAGCGCAAGTCTTTTCTTCCACTTTAATACAGGTTATTCAAGTTACTTGTTTAATAAAAGTCAACAATTGTGTTGAAATCTACAGTACAACTTGGCAAAATGTATCATGTCTAATGTAATCACTCAGTGTTTCAAACATGGAAAGACGTCAATAAAACAGATTGTGTCAAGTTATCCAATGTTCACAGTAAAAACACACTAGAGAGGACATATATACTGTTTTGAATACATTTGTCATGAAGACCATATTTATGTTGCACCGAGTTGTATACAAAGATTTCAAGTTTTATTTGAATGTAATTAATTTTCTGTAATTTCTGAATATAGGCTTATAGTTTGTGCTCTGTTGGTTAATTTTAACCTCTAATATTATATTAATGTACCAAATTAGAGAGTTTTCTGTATAGTTTTCAGCATTATTTGGGAGAGAATTTTTTTATCGGTATCGGCAGATATCGTTCAGAATAATCGGCTATCAGTATCGGCGGAGAAATTTAGTATCGATGCATCTCAAGTTTATATTTATCATTTATTTTAATTTTAAGATCAACTCCAAAATGATTTTGCACAGTTATTTCCTCTGAGCATTTTAATTAAACCATATGATTTTATAGTAATTTAATTTATTTATTTAATTTTCAGATTCTTACAAGCTTTCAAAAATGAGTAAGTTTGGTTAGAACTGTGAGTTTTGAGAGAAAAATTACATGTGATTATTTTCTTCTCCAAACAAGTTGACCAAATTAGGACAAATGTAGAATCTACCCATGTTAAAATAACAAGAACCTTAAAGGGTAACTAAACCAACTTTTTTTAGTTAATGATCTGTAATACTGGGGCTTTATTAATGCTGTTCATTGATTCGAGTAAATGTTTTGACATTTGAGTATAAAGTGTTTTAATTCTATAAAATATGGTGTAAAACCGCCAAAGTGCTGCCCTCTTAAGGTTGAACGGTGGCTACTGCAGTTGAATTTTCCTATTGGATGTTGTAGGTCATCGTGACGTAGGATGGCACCTCCAACGGCTCACTATCCGCGCCCCTGGCACGAGCTCACCACGCCCTCAGAAATGTTTTCCCCAATCACACGATGAGAGCGGCTTCACTCCAGTATGAACTCTCATGCTACATGAAGTAGAAACATTATGAATGAACTCACTTGACACTTGCTTTAACATTATAAATGAAGAAAATACGGTTAAATAATGCAGTTGTCAGTACACGTCAGGCTTTTCTTGCGATATTATTGCCGCCCGTCATGTGTACAGATAATTTTCATACATGAGACGCACTTTCAAACCCTGACACGCAAGTGGTTGCCGCGGACGCAGATAGACTAGGTCAGTTTGATAGGGCTCCGGGTTTGTGTCTGTTACAGACAATCCACCCTCCTCTACTTCAGGTGAAGGTAGGAGAAATGACCGCTCTGTTGCAAAGCTGGCGTCACTCCAGTCATTCTCCATCTTTACGACTCGCGAGTCTGACAGCTGTCAATCAATCCGTCACTGCGGGTCTCAGGTGCACGCCCTCCGCTCAGCCCCGCCCTCGGTTCATCCCCTCTGTCTCCGCCGGGCTCTGCCCACTTTTCCAGCATTTTTTGAAAATTGCCAGTGGGTGGAGTTAAGCTCTGAGCAGGGGTTTAGTTACCCTTTAAAACATTTAAATATTTCAAATTTTTTATCATTAATTTACAAAGATGGGACACCCATAAAGACCCTGGTTTAGGATGAAACCTGAAGTACAGCACAACTGTTGTTTGTTCTACTTCATAAACCTCACCATTTTGAAGTGATGACCCCCATCCCCCTAAACTACCCCAAAATGATCAAAGCCGGGCCTGTTTCTTCAGCCCCCCCCCCCATTACTGTGCCAGCCTCAGACTGGAGTAGAATCAACTCTTCCAGGTCATTGCTCTTCAGTCTATCGATGATGGAGATTGAGAGAAGGAAGAGAGAACAGTGATGAGCAGAGAGAGAAAGGGGGGGAAGGAGAGTAGGGGGAGCGAATGAGGGGTCAGGCTGACAGACGAAGATCTCTGGGATTTATGGCAGGCCAGCTGAAGGACGGAAGAGAATGACAATAGAGAGGAGTTGGGGAGGGTTACGGCGGGGCGAGGATAAGAGCTCACGTGTAATGGGGAAGAGAACTAGAAGGTGACCGATAACAATGATATAATGTCTATAAAATGCTAGGATGTTATAGGTGTTGCTGTGCGGTCTGAAATGGGTCTGATTAATTAGCCTGGTCAAGGTTTATTAGTAAGGAAAAGGACCGTGACTGTAATCATTTCCCACTCAGACTGTAATCGATGTCCTTGAGTTCATCTGTGGTGTGTGTGTGCATTATCGTTGTGGGTTTTGCATTCCACCAGTGAGCCGTGAGCGGCTCGCCACTGCAGAGCAATGATGCATATGCACATTTACATTAAAAATGCCGCCTCATCTGTTTGGTGTTGTTGTGCTTTCAATGCGTCACGCTGCCCTGCACATAACCGTTCGGTTGCTGCGCGTTCAAGCATGTGGAAACCACAACATGACTGTGCTAAAATCTGCACAACGGTGCAAAAAGTTCCATTACAGAAGACTAAAGTTCATCTGACTTATAGTTAGTTTTGTTTTTGGAGAAGGTCTCTGTTTAGTTTATTTATTTATTTGGCTTTTGAGAAACAGGAATCATTACTGACATTAAATATGTTATGCAGTTGTAATATAAAACAAGCCATTATACACGGCTGTTGTTAGAGATTAATATACTTTGCACAAAGTGAACAACTGAGTAATCGACTAACCACATAGGCATGAACATGTTCTGTATGAATATACAATACACATCTTCATGCATACATACAGACTCACACACACCTATATACACACATTGGGCCTCATTCATGAAACACGAGGAGAATTAATTTGTGTGTAAATCGTTCGTAAAGCCGCTCTGACGTAAATTTTCGGGTTCACGAAAATGTTCAAATTTTCAAAATGTTATTTGGTATGAAATGAATGTACACCTGCTCTCTACCACGTGTAAATGGTGCGTAAAACATTTGAACGTTCTGTGTTATTGAACTGTTATTAACTGACAACATTGGATTTTGATGCACTATGTGCCATAATAATATTTCAAGAGTTGATTTGCCCCGTCTTTTTTTTTACTGTTCAATGTTGGGTAGGCAGCACTCATCACTGTCACTTTTTACCCCGCCGTCCAATCACAGTGGAGGAGGGGCGGGACAAAAACTACACTGACCAATCATCCCACTTGTACTGCGTTCCACTCACACACACTTGCGAACTTCCCTAAGCACTTCCCCTTGGGGGAATCCCCGCCGCCTTTTTTAAGTGCGTTCCACTTCGTGAAGTGTATACGGACAGACCCTCGCTCCCTTGATTTTGACCTAGGGAGCGAGTCTACTACATATGTTCACTTCAGGCAGCTTCATATACCACAATGCAACACGATTGTGACGTCACCGCATATTGCGTCTAATTTACCCCACCATAAACAACTCTATGAAATTTTTATTATTTTTAAAAACATTTAAAACAACCCAAACACACCTATATACATATATAATGCTGCATTTAAACAATTTCGTTAAGGAAAAAAATAAATAATAAATCCACTCCATAGTGGATTGGAAGTGATCAAGGGCTTAGGATGTTCCAGTTCAGTCCATTGCAAATGTTCCTCCAGTAGTTACACACTCAACGTAAGCATTGACGCACATCTGAGTGAACGAGACAGAGCGAAGTTAGAGAGTGAAGGGCATAATAAAAATGAACTAGAACGCAGCATTGTACACCGACTGAACAACAATAATGGAGAAGTTAATACTGCTTTTAACTGCATTTTTTAAATTCAGTAATATTCTTCTAAATGAGATGCTAGTAACACATTACTGCCATGGGTATTCTGTATCATAGCAATCAAAGTATCTCAGATGGAAAAACGCTGCCCTTGCAAAGCGCTCTCAAGCGCCACCAGCTGGCCGTTTTCAGAAGAGCACCAGGTGTTTTTTTAGCTGGCTGAAAATGCTTTCATGGACACATGATAATTTCATATTTATTGCTAGACATATGGCCAATTAGTCTCTTTAGCATTTATGCAAAATACTGGAGCCAAACCTGAGAAAGAAGTCCAGAAGATTCCACAGCGTTCCTGCACACGTCATTTACAGTTGTAACTCATGGGCGGGGATTATGCAAATTATGAAGAGCGAGTCCTATTTACTAATGTTTGGAATTCATTAATACACACACGTTTAACTGGCGAATCCGTGGTATACGAAGCGTTTGTGAATCTGGAGGACAGTTTTCGTAAATGTCCATTTCACACGAAAATTACTCCGAATTTGATCATATATTTACGTACGTTTCATGAATGAGGCCCAATGGGCGTTAAATGGATCTTTACGAAAACTCTCCCCCAGATTCACAAACACTTTTCTCCGGTCAAATTTTAACCGGTCCCATCAGCGAACCGAGGGAGTGGCTGAGAACGATGACGTTGATGTCGTGCGCTAGTTTGAGTTGTAGTTAGGTAATGGCGGCGGAGAAAAGATGCGAGTGAAGTCAATATGCCGAATATCCAGAAGTTAAAGCTGGAGCAAGAACAATCTTTGCTGAGTTTTTTTGGTGGCCATGATGTTGTGGCCCTCCTCCCCACAGGGTTCGGGAAAAGTTTGATTTTCCAGCTCTGTTAGGGGTGAAGGAGTTGGCTGAGAACGATGACGTTGATGTCGAATGAAATGTAAGAGAGTCTGGTAGGACCAGGCTAGTTTTGTACGTCTTTTAGATATGACTCTGGTCCCTTCTTCACTGTGGTTTTGGGGATATTAAGTTTAATACCTAGGGTTAGGGATTTGAACAAACCCCCAGCTCGGCTATGACTTTATAAATAGTGATGTTGTCTTTAACAAGCACCACTAATTAGACGAACAAACCCTTGTTGGGGTTGAGAACAAGCACATAAGTTTCAGTAAATGGAGGTCAGTAAAGCCCATTGTGGAATGTCCTCAATAAGTCGCCTATGATCTCAAGAGGCTTTTTTTAAGGACCGTCCTGCAAACAGGTAACAAAGCATGATTTACAGTGCATTAATGAAATCTTTTGTCATCTCGTGGTCGCTCCATTCTTGTCTACTCTTACTCAGCAACAAGTTGTCTCTTTAGTGTCATGTCACCAGAGCAGTGTGTCGAGCCACGGTGACCCGAGTTCCCTTACATTTACTGGGTGGCCTCTCCCTCACCCAGGAAAAGAGAAATAGAGATTGGGGGAGGGCAAGTGACATAGAAAAGGAGAGAGAGAATAGAAGGAGAGACCTCCAGCCACTTTGAAGCTTCTCTCTGGTTCCTGTGTCGGGCTTCTCCCCAGTGGGACAAAAGGCCTTTATGTGTGGCTCAGGCAGGGGGCTGGAGGGGGGTATTGTGGGACTGGGGCGGTGGGCGGCAGGGCTAGATCCCTCCGTCTATTGATTTGCTCGGTACGTTCTGCCTCACCCCCTCCACCCCATCCAGGCTTACCAGCTGTCTGCTCTACACCTCTCCCAGCCGCCTCCGAAAGCCCCGGCCACAAAGACACACACAGATCATATGGGCACAGGCATTAGCATACTTATTGGAGCCAAGACTTAAAGGAAGTTCATGCACAAGAAAATGTGACCTGTGCTGGCGAAATGAGTCGCAATGAGCACATTTTCATTTTCCCGTTTAAAGGCGAAGTTTTCTGAAGGTTAAAGGGTTAGTTCACCCAAAAATGAAAATTCTGTCATTAATTACTCGCCCTCATGTCGTTGGACACCCGTCAGACCTCCGTTCATCTTCAGAACACAAATGAAGATATTTTAGTGTAAATCTGATGGCTCTGAAAGGCCTCCGTTGGCTCAATGACACTTTACACTCTCAAGACCCTTAAAAGGTACTAAAGACGTCGTTACAAAGTCCATCTCACTACAGTGGTTCTAAAATAACTTTATGAATCGGCGAGAATTTATTTTTTGTGCGCAAAAAAACCCTAAATAACGACTTCTATAGTGATGACGATTTCAAAACACGGCCTCATGAAGCTTCGAAGCGTTATGAATCAGTGAATCGAATCATGATTCGGATCGCGTGTCAAACCACCAAACTGCTGAAATTTGGCGATTCAAACTGCTGATTCGACTCACTGATTCATAACGCTTCGAAGCTTCATGAGGCCGTGTTTTGAAATCGTCATCACTATATAAGTCTATAAAACTATTCTCGTCACTTTATAAAGTTATTGTAGAGCCACTGTAGTGAGATGGACTTTGTAACGACGTCTTTAGTACCTTTTAAGGGTCTTGAGAGTGTAAAGTGCCATTGAGCCAATGGAGGCCTTTCAGAGCCATCAGATTTCAACTAAAATATCTTCATTTGTGTTCCGAAGATGAACGGAGGTCTGACGGGTGTCCAACGACATGAGGGTTAGTAATTAATGACAGAATTTTCATTTTTGGGTGAACTAACCCTTTAAAAACAAAACAAAAATCACCTTGCACCTTAAAATCCCTGGCAATAACACCACATTTGGCACACAAAACCAAATATCTATGGGAAAATATATATATTCAACTTCTTTTTTCCATGATACCACAATTGTTTGAGTAACATTGATGAAAACACAGTCTATATATTAAGACCTACTGTACGGCATGGAGCTAAGATAATGATACACATCAGATGTTTTTCCCCAACAGTTCACATAAGACATAACACATAATGTAGACGGATATCTTGAAGTACTGTAATTCTGTGTGCACGCGTCAGATCTGTCAGTCAGCGCGAGCGATGGTTTTCATGGACAAAGGAAAGATACTCCTCTCCGAAAACGTGCTTTTAGATGTTTAATTGGAGCATTGGGGTCGCTAGACGAGGGCTTAATGAACACATCTTTGTGAAAAACCTCAAAATCGACAATTTTTCACTTGTTTTGCCTGTAGCTCGGATGATCCTTTCCGCTTTCCGACTCATTTTGCCAGCACGGGTCACATATATCGATGTGCACAAGTATAGAGCCGTGCTTGTTTTGTAGCATGACAAGAACATCAGTGCCGTCTAAGTGGATGACCTACAATTTGTGGTGTGACCTTTACACACTCGCATATGTTGGTTAGCTTTCTCCAGTATGTTTACGTAAACATTTGTCGCATTTATACAAGTCATAAATATTATGCAAGCTTTATATAGGGTCATTTACGGACATATGAGCACTTTGAAGTGTATAAAGTACCTTCTGGTGTGTGTAAAAGTTTGAAAGTCATGCTTCCAGTATGTTGGTGTAACATAATTGCAAAATATTGCCAACACTGCAACAGAGAGCTGCAGGGATGATGCATTTTTGTAGGCCAAAACCCAGAAAAGTCAAACGTTTTTTTTAATGGGTTTCTGAAATGTCAAAGCACAGTTAACGCTTATCACATAACGCATCACCCATGCATTCTCAGTGTTGCCCGATGAGAGCTATAGCAGATATTAATATTTCCTGTCTTCTATGGCAAGGCTGAGAAGTAGTTTGAATCTTCCTGAGCTAGTTTAAAGCAAGTTAATCTATCGATAACCAACTGCCCGTGTAATAACCCATCCAGTTTAATGGCACACATTTGATGGGTCCCCTTGAGGACGGAGGTTTGCTACCGCCGTAGTAATCCAGAAGTGCACGTTAATCATATGCAAAAGGACTGCCTACTTGCATTAATCTCTGCATTTGCAGAATTCACTGCTCGTCAAAAGTAGGACCAACTTTAGTGCTCTATGATTTCCATGATGCGATGGACGAAATCGCAGAATCCAGTCATAAAAACGGGATTTGCTGTATGATGAATAAATCAAAAGTATGGTTGTACACTATCAAATCACGATCGCTGTACACTAATGATCTACACATACTCGATCTACAAACGTGACGCTCGTGGTGTTTAAGGCGTCTGCTATCTCACTATATGAGGACATGAACACATGATATTAATCTCCTCACTTCACCAGCATTTCACCATTTCACTTCAAAAAAGCTCTTATTACAAACCCGCCAAACTAAGTTTAACTTGAAGCAATTATATAAATAAATATAGCTGCAAGCAGCCGTTAACGGGGCCAAGCGCAACAGAAGCAAACAAGGAAGATAGCAGCAGACCAACTGAAAAAATGAGTGAAGACATTTGAAGCAAAAACGTTGAAACACCACATTAAAACATTGAGTTGTATAGAGCCAATGTCATGTTTTGTTCTATTATAGCGCCACCAAGAGGCACAATCCTAAAAAATTGTATGTGTCATCGGAGTGAGCCCATACATGTGTGTGTGTCAATTTTGGTGAAAATATCTCATTTCGTTTTGGAGTTATAGACATTTATATGAAAAAACATAGTCGCGGATCTTCGTGGCCGTACCATGGCTGCTGCGGCGCAATGATATTACAGCGCCTGAAAGTAGCCCAGCTAGGTAACTTTTAATGTGACCAGCACTAAGTTCGTGTAGTTGCAGAGAAAGTTTCAGGCTTGCAGCTGACAAATTGTGTTGTGGATTTAGCTGTGTGATTAGCCATGGTTCTGTGTGTTGTAAAGGGCTGTGATAGTAAGTCGAAGGTGTAACTACCACCATGTTTCACAGAATACCAACCAATCATTGTGGCGCTGCAGCCATGGTACGGCCACGAAGATCCGCGACTATTACGCAGGAATGAGAAAGTAGTTCCTAGCCATATAGGTGTAGAAAATCACAACTTTTCATTTTCAGTTTGTCTTAGCACACGATGTAACTGTAGAAGAGTCAAGTTTTAAATAGGAAAAATATTGAAAGTGTCTTTGGTCATTTTTTGAATGAGATGCTAATGGACTGATCAGAATCAATGATGTATGCTAAGCTATGCTAAAAGTGCTACCGCCAGATACAAAGATCGGCTGAATGGATTCAAAAACGGTAAAACTCAACTATTTAACTCTAGGGGACTTGTAAAATGAGCCTATTTTCAAAAAAAGTGGAGTGTTCCTTTAACACTGACTACAAACCGGGTAAAAATGACTAGCGGGCAATGGAGGAGAGCCTTGATTTGCCCTCCAGGTGGGCTTCCCTATAAGTGTGTGACGACATGTGAAAACTATGAATAATGGATCTGTGCACTTGCCCTTAAAGTGGCAGCAGCCTAATATGTGTCCGAGTGAGCAAACCCCAACTCCCCCCCCTCAAATAAAAAAACTAAAAAAAAACCTTATAAGAATCAAATAAGAGGAGAACCCCCCCCCCCCCCCCCCCCCCCCCAGAACTAGGTGGCAACCTATCATTATGTTTAATGAAAGTGCATATTTAGTAGAAAGTTGCCTCGGTTTACTCTGTCCCTGTGATTTATTGTTCTGTAGGTTGATGGATGGATAAGTAGAAGAATAGACAAAGAATGACCCCCCCCCCCCTTTCTCTTACACACACACACACACACACATGCACACACTTTCCGGCAGGGGGGAGAAAGTTTGGAGGTTACATGCTGTGGACCCATCCTCTGTCTCCTCCTCTCGGTCTCCCTTTTGTCACTTCTGCTCATCAGTGTCATCCTCATCATCATCGAGAGCTTGCCTCTCCTCTAACAATCATGAGGACCGGCTGAATGTGTGTGTTTGTCACCGTGCACACAAACCTGATCACTTGAATGTGTGTGTGTGTGTGTGTGTCTACAGGGGGCTGTGCAGCTCTGAGCGTGAGGGGATCTGAACAGAAGGAGCCCTGTCATCTTTACTATGATGGCCAGCACGGTGAGTTCTGACATGTGGACGCCGGGTTACATAATTAAAGGGACATTCAGGTCTGTCAAGTCCGTTACAGTCTCAGTGTCAACATGTTAAAACCACGCCGTTTCCGCTGTTGTCTAAACAAAAGCAGAAGAGGTCATCTGGGGCTGGTTTCTGCTCGGATGTTGCGGATGTAATACTAATCATATCTATTTTTGTGACATAATAATGCAGAAACTGCTTCTTTTAAACTGAATGTAAAGACAGGATTCTTGGCTAAATATTCCCAAATCTCACTGATTATGGATATTTTGAAGTGTATGACAATAGCTGAACATTTCTCATGTAGTCTCATTTAGTTTGATGTCATGTTGATTAAATCATGGTGACATGCTCCACGACCTCCGACCCCTGTGAATAGATGTCTCTGTAAACTCGACTGACATCTGTTTACTCGTCCGTTTAAAGCCTTAATTCTCTAGATGTCCCCAGTCGTTCAGTGGCTGATGTGACATAGCTCTCCGACTGAGTGTGTGGTCAGGATATCGGTGGGCTAAAATAACATGGGCTTTTACGTTTTATAGGGATGCAACGAAATGAAATTCTTGGCCGAAACCGAAACCCGAAAAAAAGGAAACCAAGGCCGAAAGCCGAAAACCGAAACACCGAAAGAAATTATGCCAATTATTAGTACCATTGCATTTATGGTTATGACTGTTTACTAACTTTACTAAAAATCAAGGCATTGCAATTGCATAAATTAATATTAACGTTTCAAAGAATAAATCAATTACAAATTATGCCAATATTTATTTAGCACATTGCAATAATGCACAGTATAAAATAAAATTAAAACTAAAATGTTTAACTTGACCCCACTCATTTGTACATTAAATAATAATGTACAGGCCTACAGAAAGGTTTTCAAATTAAATGTTCTCTCATAAAAACAAAGTGCATTTAGGTCTAGTGCATTTAAAACATTTCTCTGTAGGACTACTGTAGGAAAGTGCATTCAGAACAAGTGCAACTGCTTAAAGATACAACTACTTTCTCTGTAGGACTACTACAAGAAAGTGCATTCAGAACAGGTGCAACTGCTTAAAGATACAACTATTTTCTCTGTAGGCCTTTAACATAATAGTGTATCAAAGCAAAGACTGCCATAGCCCATATGTTAACTGTAGAATAGGGGTGTAGCGGTGCACAAAACTGACGGTTCGGTACAGCAGTTTTACAAAATGGCTTTTTATTTATTTTTATTGGTTTACTGAAAAAAAAAGTATCTGTCCTTAAATGAATTAAATTATAACTAAAAGTTTATTGAAGATATTGCTCTAAACTATATAGGGAGCCCTTACTTGCACATTAATATTAAAGGTTAACAACAGAGCCCAAACTATTAGCCTAAATCAGTTGCAATTTATTTTTAGGTCTAATAATCAACACTCAAATAACATCGTACACAAACATGTACACTTCACATAAGGCAGTTTTTGCAATAACTTCTAAATCTAATTATAAAATTGTTTTTTATCCAATTCATTGTTGAAATATAATCATTTATACACAGTGTCTGTGTATAATTCATGACATGTTTATTTAAACATACATTGAAATAATCAAGATATCATTAACAGGTTGAGTAGAATATAATGAATATAACGGCTAATATAGAGCTTATATTTAGTGAAAGAGTTGATTTACTCTAGTGAATAAAATTCTGTGGACACTGAATGACTGCCTGAGGTAAATGTGATGCTAAAGTTACATGACATTGTTTAGTTTACAAGCAGTTATATTGACGTCTTTCCGTTGAAACACTGATTTAGCGATTACACCACATAAAATACACATGACAGTAAGTTAATGTATCCTCAACACACCTTAGATGTTCATTCATGTTTATTCTTAAGGAAGAGATGATGGATCGCGCTCACAGATGATCGCGGTCACGTGCGCGCCTCCGCTTGAACTGTGATGTGATCAGTGATGCCACATTAAAGAGCGTCAAAACGGCATTTATCGTTTGAATTTCGTGATACATGTTGATCGATGTTGGTGTGGGAACTCGGATTGAAGTGTGTTCCGCGCTTAAAACATGCCACTGTTAAAGATTGCATTGGGAAACCGTTGGGTTTCACAGTGAAGTCTGTTCCTCTTCTCATCGAGAACATGAGCTGTTGCACTGAACAGCTCTCACTAAAGAGTAGCTCTTTCACTGGCTCTTACTCTCAGAGTTTCTTTCGCTGTCAGTGCTTGTGCATGGAGCAGACGTGTGTGTTTCTCAGATAAACTGAAATCCGTTCACACGTTGTGAGCTACCACAGACACAGCAGAGATATACTGCCATCGCTTCAGAAACACAGCTCTGTCCCGCTGCAGTCCAGACAATCATCTGAGGCCTCACCGTGCAGAGCAACAGATGCTTTCTTCACAACAATACAAGAAATGCTTTTATTTTTAATACTTGCTCAGTTTTGTAGTTTACAAATGTTTATCTCAGTTTATCCCGTTGTCATTTGTGTCGGTGTAAATTAGGGCTGCACAATATATCAAAATAAGATGGATAACGCACGGTATGGCTTCTCGATTGTCAGACTGCGCAGACTTCCATGTAATTTAATAAATGCATGTATTTCTGTATCCGGATCGGCCCTGCTCATGCACCAGAACCCACAGCACATACATTTATTTCCTGACAACCTGTCAAAACAAAAGCTGGATGATTGTTTAACTTGAAAATCAATTCCTTCCTTCCTTCCTTCCTTCCTTCCTTCCTTCCTTCCTTCCTTCCTTCCTTCCTTCCTTCCTTCCTTCCTTCCTTCCTTCCTTCCTTCCTTCCTTCCTTCCTTCCTTCCTTCCTTCCTTCCTTCCTTCCTTCCTTCCTTCCTTCCTTCCTTCCTTCCTTCCTTCCTTCCTTCCTTCCTTCCTTCCTTCCTTCCTTCCTTCCTTCCTTCCTTCCTTCCTTCCTTCCTTCCTGCCTTCCTGCCTTCCTGCCTTCCTGCCTTCCTTCCTTCCTGCCTTCCTGCCTTCCTTCCTTCCTGCCTTCCTTCCTTCCTTCCTGCCTTCCTGCCTTCCTTCCTTCCTTAACATGAACAAAAACAGCAATATAAATCTGCACTGTATGTTGCAAACTAATATTTGTTCATTTGAACTCTTCCCTGATTTCTTCTCCTTCTAGGTTGGCGCAGCAGCTCTGTGTGGAGATCTCAAGGCCTTTCTGAACCATAACCTGTCCAAAGGTAAAAGTTACTCTCTTATATGATCACATGCATTTATTTGCAAATAAATATATAAGTTCAGAAAATAATAAGTTATTGAATTGGCTTGTAAAAGGGTTGGTTCTTCAAGCACAGGTTCATTCAGAGTGCAATAACCCATTTCCATGCATTTTCATTTTTCAATTTGGCAGTAAAAGAAATTACAGGCAATTACTGGCAGGCAGTAAACTTTTATGTACTACCGTTGTCTTGAAATGGTTGTGTTCAAAGTGAAAAGGAGGGGTTTGGGCACGCAATAATGAATGTTCAAGGAATAATTACTTGTCTAATTGCACGCATACTTAGACAGATGTTAGGTTTTCCGTAGTAGACAAAAAAAGAACTGTAATATTAATGTAAACAATCCAAAATCAATGCTAAAAATGCTGAGATTCATTTTTAACAATGAATGCATAGAAGATGTGGCTCTGCAGCGGTTGTTACTCCCATAGGCCTGAAGCAGCGTCTCAAGGTTGTGAATCAGTATATTGTATTGGTAAAGCCTCGTTCACACTGCCATATAATCAGTTTTCTTGTCCCTAATAATGAACATTATTTAGAGGAAGCTGTTTTAATATGAGTTGCCTCAGTGCTAAACCACTCATTGCATCTTATATAATCATCAAGAATGATCACAAACTCACTGAAACTGCAGACAGTTCATTTTCCACGCATCATTTTATTATATCCATGTTTTTTTTATTTAATACAGGAGCAATTTCACTGATATGCTTCTGTATAAAAAAACAATAACATGGATATAATAAGATGATGCGTGGAAAATTAACATTTCCATTCAAAAATGATCATTCCAGTATTTTTCTACATTCGAGATATTGGAGCTCCACTGACACAATTTCCACTCCTAATGGTTGTCGCTCCCAAAAGTCTTCATTTGCATAAGGTTAAACATTTCTCAACGTTGTCATTTATCATGGACATAAAGGAAGACCTATTATGGGTAAAAATATTTGAAAACTGACTTTTGGAACAGATATAACAGAAATATTCCCAAATGAATAAATATTAAAGCTGCATTAAGTAGTTCTCTAGTCTGCATTCGCATCGTTGAGCTTGTGAGTTGTTAGACATGGATACTGATGGATACTGACCATACAGGAGAACTGATTCTCCCATTGTTTCCGCTGGTGAGGCGCGATAATAAGTGTGTTTCAATGAGAGCCGATAGCCTCATGGGCAACGCTCAGACATGTAGCGCAATTGCACTTCGGGCGACCTGAGTCCCGTCCTCATGGTCTGTTTACGATTCCATCCCCCTCTCTCTCCCACTTTACTTCCTGTCCTCTCTCCAACTGTCTAAAGAAATTTAATTTTCAAATTTTCACTCGTCAATCAAAACTACACTACTATAGTATCTACAGAGGCAGCAGCCAATGAGCGTGAGGCTACTCTCCGATACGCTCGTGTCATTTCAACATAGTGTAATACATTAACTTCTTATATGAAACTATCATGATCATCATCATCTCATGGGACTGTACATCATTCACATGTCTCTACACAAAAACACTTGTTCTTAATATGTAAAACTTTTCCTTTCCTATCAAGAGCTTGTGACTCAAATTGCAAAACCAGTGCTGATGCTTTGTGCTATTCTTAACTCTGGACTTAAAGGAACGTTCAGGATTAAATGCGTACTAAGCTCCATTGATGGCATCTGAGATATTTATTAAAGCAAACAAGAAAACATTCACAGTTGTGCACCTCTAACATTATGGGCTGAATGAACAACAAGATTGCCGTAAGCAGCCCATTAATAAAACTGATGTTGCTGCTGATGTTTTTGTTGGAGCGAGCGAAGACAACAATTTGTTTTTATGTCGCTCTTGTGTTTTCAAGTCAGTATGTGAGTGAATACTTTTTAATTGTCATTGGCACTCGTCCAATTGTGAGTTTCAATGCCGCCCGGGTGCCAAATAAAACTCCTGCACACATCCAGATGAGCTTTTCCCCCAGAGCTGCAGTCATGCGAGCCTTGAACCAACCAGCTCGGGCCAGTCTTATGAACATGTGTTCAGGCCGCTCCATCGTGCAGCCACACATCCATTCAGTTCTCATGCTCTCTGGGGCTTCCCACTGCTCTCAGATCAGTTCAGGCCAGAGCAAGCGAGCGCCCATCGCCCGCCTGCTCTTTGAGTGGCCTGCAGGAGCTGTGAGAAAGCGGCCGTCTGTGTGTGTACGGAGGGAGGAAGTCCTGCAGCAGGCGCACACACGCTCTCATTGAATGCGGCCGCTGTGAGCGCGTTTCCCACTCGGCATGGGTGAAAGTCCAAGTGTGGGTGGGTGGACTCCCTCTGTGCTCGCTCTGCAATGCCTGGCGAGCCTCTCAAGTTTCCACTGAATGGTAACAAAAGGGACACAGAGAGAGAGAGAGAGAGGAACACCAGGTTCCAGCCTGCCTTCGAAACATGCTCTCCACTCCTCTTCAGGTAAATCCTGCAGCCCCTACTTTTTTTTTTTTCTTCTTTCTAGCTCTTTGTGCATTCAGGGATTGTGTCGGAGCAGCTGGGAAGGCTGCACGTGTGTCGGGACGGCACGCTGAGAGGAACATACACACACTCTCTCTCTCTCTCTCTCTCCTCTCTGGGTCACTGTGGAAGTTCCTCCACAGATCTGTGTTCAGTGGGAGGAGGGGTGAAGCGGGCGTCCCAGTCTGTGTGTGGGACTAGAACTTGAGCTTTTATTAGGAGACCAATATGGAAGTGCTTGTCGTGCCGCTCCATAAACAAACAGGTAAATAACTGGAGAATTTGAAGGGATGGTTAAACTTTGTATAATTTAATAACTTTTGTATTTTAAATTGCATTATTATTTTTAAAGAAAAAGGTTATTTTTTTCTCTTTTTAACGTGGTTGCCAAAGAGCAAATGTGCATTTAAGTGAGTGTGTCTTAGCGCAGCAGAACTGGATGGTTGTGTTTGGTATTTGGTGAGAACCTCTTTGATGTTGCTCAGTCACTGATGTGGTTTTGAGTCGTGTTGAGTGTGTGCTGGAGTTATGTAGTTTGTTTGGGCAGCCCCAGGAAGTAACTGTGTGTTTTCCTCCTGTTGTCTTGGCCCATGCATTGAAGTGTTTTCTTTTTGATGTCTTCCGTTATGCGCTTGCATTTATGACCAGATTGTATTTGTGCATGTGTATAATGCTGAGCACTTTGTGCATGTGCTTTATAATATGACACACACACAGTCAGCTCAATATTTGTGTGTGTGTGTGTGTGTGTGTGTGTGTGTGTGTGCTGGGCTGCTGCTCAGCTGTATTCTAATGTGGCTTTGCTCATTGTTGCTGTAAAGAGCATGTGGCAATGACGCATTCCTGCGCTGAGGCCTTGCACAAAACCCCTTCAGACTGCAGCCAGTCCTGCTGCTGTACGCTAACCATCTGGAGCACATTGTAAAGATTCATTCAAACTACTTTGACACTTTCTTGCCTTTCATCATGAAATACTGAAACTTTTACAGGAAGGCTAATCAAAAATGGCAATTCTCACAATCATTTACTCATTTCAAAGCTCCATTACTGACTTCTAACAAACACAAAATATAAATCGCTGAGCCACTCTTTACCATAAAATGTAAGCTTTTAAGCTCCAAGAAGAATAAAAAGATCGCTCCTGAATAGAATGTTTTCAGGAGCAGAATGAAATTTAAGTTGTTCACTGAAAATCTTCAGTCACCATGACATTCTGCAAACTGTCACTCACAGGAAATAATCAAAGCCGCTAGGAAGCGACAAAGATCCAGTCCATTCCTGATGAAAATCAAGTCCCGTCCTACATTAGCTTTTCTCTTCCGATTAGCCATTTCAGTCGGATATACATAACAATTAGCCTAGAAATCTAGACGCACCCAGGGTCGTGTAGCAACTCTCCGTTGGCTTGCGAGCTGGGAAAACCAAACTCTGGTATAGAGTCGGTGGGCCGGCTTAACATAATGACGGCAGAGTTGCGGCGGTTCCACGTGCTACTTGTAAACAAAGGCGAACAGCGGCCTTTCGAATCGGCTTTTCTTTGAGAAAAGAACAAAGAACGGCACTGGAGTCATTCTTAAGAAAGGAAGATGTGTTCAGAGTTTTGCCGACCGGATACGGTGAATGTTTAATCTATCAACTCGCTCCGCTTCACCTTCTTCGCTGCTCTGGTTGGTTGTAGCGCTATCCTATTGCGTGCAGAGGGAATTTGAAAGACAACCGTTTATCCCACCCCTCGGATTGAGCCCTGCCAATGGTGAGTTCCCAGACCCAACATCTTGATGTGGGTCTGGCTTGTCAGGCTAAATAACAATAGGAAAACGAAGATGAACACAATTTCAGTTTTATGTTGACTTTAAAGAGGACATATTTATGCCTCTTTTTACAAGAGGTAATATAAGTCTCAGGTGTCTGTGAAGTTTCAGCTCATAATATCCCACAGATCATTTATTATGGCATGCCCTAAATGCCCCTATTTCGGTGGGAACAAAAACGGGCTGTTTTCCTATGTGTACCTTTAAAAACAAATGAGCTGCTGCTCCCCACCCACAGCGATACAGCTCATGCTTTGGATACAACAAAACTGGAGAACATCACGTAGCCAATATGTCTGAAATTGTCAGTACCGGTGTTCAGTCTTATACCTATGAACCGGATTCGGACACTGATGGAGCGACAACTTTTAAGGTGATGATATACGGGGCAACTTTTTGAGCAATGTTGCTGACAAGTGTTGCCGAGCGATATTGCTTGGGCACTTTTCCCATTGAGAATGGGCAACACATTTCTATCTGGATACTTTAGATCGGTCGTGGGCCCTGTGTCTCACCTGGTTGCCCGTTGACGACAACATTGCCCAGCAACATTGCTCAAAAAGTTGCCCCGTGTATCATCACCATTAGAATTTGTCAGAAACAACGGTAACTTTACCCACATAAGCTATACAATGTGCTAAAAAGCACATTCAGAAAGACGATTTTTCATATAAAGTGCATGTTCTGGATATGAAATTGGATTAAAAATTGTTGGTATCGATCCGTCTTTTGGTATTGAGTCAACTTTTGTGCAAATCCCATGTTGTACTGACCCTCATTTGCAAAGCAGTCCAGTGTAAAATGATTTGCACTTATACAAATTTAGCAAATTTTTATGGCACATTCCCTTCAGAAATAAAATGAATCCACTGCATCCTCAGTTGTGTATTTTAAATGTAAGTAGCCTATACAAATCAGTTCATTTGAACCTTTTATATTAGTGTTATACCAACGTTTGCCATACCCACGAGCTCTGCTGCAGACTTCTACACGACAGCTGAAGCGTCATACTAGGGATGCTCATATTGACCCTTTAACCGTTAACCGAAAGCAACATTTTTGATTTTGATCAGGTAAACGGTGTAAAAGCACACGTGTCTAGTGTCTACACAGACAGATTTTGCAAAATGAAGCAATGGAAAAGAAGTAGGCCTACTGTGTGGGACCATTTCGACTTGCACAATATGCTATGCGGTATTAAAATACAACAGCAGTACAAGCTCCTGACTGGTGGAAAGCAAATGAAAGGCGCTTCCCGAGGCTGGCCGCTCAAGCGAGGCGTTATCTCTGTATTCCCGGGACATCAGTGCCATCTGAAGCCTTGTTTAAGGCTTTTCGTAGTGTGGTTTTGGTCAAGTTTACTACAGTTAACATTGTCACGATTGTTCTTCTCGCCGCTTTTTCCTGATGGTTTATACCAAAGTCAGCGGAGGCTCGCGCTGCGGAGACAGACGAAAGTATAAACAAGGTTTGAGAGGGTGTTTTCTGCTGCAGGTCTAACTGTCAACAGGCTACGCTCCAGACTAACCCCACATCACTAAGACATGTTACTTAAAAAAATAAAAAGGTGTGGATTGGGGTAGGCCTGCTATTTTTATTTGAAACTTAGTCTGACGGAAAAAAAACTCTACCGGTTCTTCAAAGCTTCAAATAATCGGAAAAAGAGTGGCGGTTGTCGGACGGGAAAATTAACTGAAATGAGCATCCCTAGTCATTACGTCACAAAAGTGTGGATTTGCGAGGGCTTAGGGTTCCATTTGGGACAGGGCCTGAAAAGTTCACTCCCTTAAACGTCCCACAATGTTTATGTGAAAACCAGGGAGCATCAATGCTCAATCCTTAACAAAACTTAAATCACATGAGGCAATTCACTACACACAATGACACGCGATAGATGTGTTAAAGAAACAAACCATTATTTAATTGTTTCAGCATAAAAATACATCGCTGGACAGGTAATGAACACAATCTAGCTAACATTTATCATTTATGTACAGCTGAAATGTTGCAGGGATATGTAACAATCAAAGTATTAACATAAACAAATACTGTCTGAAAGATATCTGTGCTGCTGCCGCTCATAAATGCCAGTAGAGATGTACAACGAGGATGTTGCCAGAAATAGAGTCATCAGTGTCCCAAGGTGTAGGGATCCATCATCTTTACTGTCCTAACCAGTGCCCGAATTCGTGTGCACGATATGCTGACTCACGAGCTAGGGAGCTGATTGAGATGCCCTATGATTGGTCACTTTCAGTAGCATGCTCTCAGAGAGGCTATCATGACTACATTTCATTTCATTCACCGAGTCATGACCACATCTGCTGTCGTAGTTTATGAAAAGTAAGAAAACTGCTTTGTAGTGGTAGTTGGTGCATAATGTCAATAGCACATTGTGAACGTAGTACTACATCTCAACCGCAGCTGTAGATGGACAAAGACACACTGTGAGTGTCACAGGCTGCTGTGATGCAGACGTTTGGGAGATTTGACCAAGTTCAGGCCGAGTGTGTGAGTGGGAAGCAGGCATGCATAGAGTGGGATTGTTGGCATGCCGTCTCATTCACACAGGGCAGGGTGTGTTCACCCTAGTGCGTGTTTGTGCGTGATTGCAAGGCGCATTTGCATGGTTTTGCATCTGATATGCCACAACCTTTACATGATTTGCATCTCTATTCAAAAGACACCACAGAATTCGAAGAAAGCATTTCAAGATCTTTTTCAGAAGTGTCTTGCCCTCGATCACCATACTGTAACCTGCCCTCGCGTTTATCCCACCCACGCAACAGCCTCTTCCTTGGGTGTAAAGGGGATAGTTTTTTTCAGTGATTTTCTGCCATGAATAATGTTATACAATGGCCTCAAGAAGTACTTGGACACTTCAGCTACACTACATGTCTTGATGCTGCTGCATTGGACAAAACGACGCTAATAAATGTATGCTAAATTACACAATCAACTACAAGCCTTCTGTCTGATTGATCACCTCAAAGGCCTTTTAGTATTTGAAAGTTGTCCCTCTTCAGGTCATGGTTCACATGTCTTTATGCTGTGAAATCCTTGCAGATTCTTATAAAGTGAATGTAAGAATCATGTTTATATTGTTAGTAATATTATATTGTAGCAATATACTAGGGGTTGAACGACTTTAAAGTCAACATTTATGTGATGATTCGAGTCGACATCGACTGGTTGCTGATCACATCATTAATGAACAAATAACCCTGAACCTTGAGCTGAGACGCCAACACAGGTTTTCTTGTGCACAGGACAGCGTTATGTTAAACTGTGATCATCAAATGTGATCCATCAGGCTCTCAATCATCATTGTATTGCATTGCATCATACGTTTAAGCTTTGATCATAAAACTAAGTGTTTAAATATCATCTTACTAGGGCATAATATTGGGAGATATACAGGGTTTTTCCTGGGTCAAAAATGGTCTTCGGTGGTGGCTGACAGACATAGTCATCCATACACACACACACACGCACGGTAAAAAAAATAAACCCTACCCACATGATCTGCAAGCGCAATACTGACAATAAATTTGAAATAAATTCAAAGAAAGTTTGTAACTTTTGCTTATCTTATTTTGATACCTTGATGTTTGTTTTTGTTCCTCATTTTTACACTATTTGCTGATAATTGTTTTGGTAATCATATCAATATTAAAAAATAGTATTAAAAAAAAATTAACAAATAGCCTAATTTTCTGCCTTATACAATTTTCTGCCATATCAGCTAGCTAACAACAACTTTGTTCTGGGTTCACCTCACTCCAGTCTAAACTAAATGATTTTAGGCTATTTATTTTACTACACATTGTCCACATAAATAAGCTGAAAGACTGTTGATAATTAAAAATAATTCTTACTATCCACTCTTGCTAAATTGGGTGAGCACACTTGTGTTCTCATTTCAGGTGTTGTTCTGAGTAAATGATTAAACTAATTCGTGAGTTCAGTGTTGGACTGATCCGTTCTAACCAGTCGTTAAAATGATTCGGTTCAAAGGAGTCATTAGGTGGCGAATCGGACATTAGCAGACGCGTTGTGTGTGAATCCCGTCTTTAGAACATCGCGAAAGATTTGTCAACACACAGAAAACACTTCATAACCGGATAGGATTTGTTTCCTGTTTAATTAAAGTATGCTTTATGTCAGCTGGTCAGAGAATCAGTCAATGTTTTTGAGGGCATTTCACACCCAGCGGTAATTAAAGGAAGACGTCGTCTGATAGCGCCACATGCAACATGGATTCGGTCTTCCGACCTTTTGATTTTGATTAACGTAATATGTGAAACATTAGGAAGCTAAGAATGCTTATTTTGAAGACAGAGAGAGTGCGAGTGGGGTAGGAGCTCACTGTCGTTCTCTCTGTCACTCAGTTAACTCAAGTGCAGCTGTCATCTGTTCTACATCACAATAACTGATCAAATAAGGCTTTGGCGGGACAAAAATTTGTTTTGGCGGCCGCCAAAAAATGTTCAATGTAGGAAAAACCCTGATATAGGGCCCTATCATACACCTGGCGCAATGCGACGGCAGGCACGATGCAAGGTTTTTTTTTTGTGCTAGTTTCAGCCCAACGCAGTTATCATTTTCACGTCCAGCTCCACATTGTTTAAATGGCAAATGCACTCGCGCTCATCTGTTCACCCATGGGTGTGCTGGTCTGAAAATTAGGTGTGTTCAGGCGCATTGTTGTTGCTATTTTGAGGACCTGGAAATGCAGTATATTTTGTCTTATTTAAAGTAATGTTAGTAATATGCACAGCGCGCCTACACTCTGCTTATTACACACACAGGGACGCGCAGCAACACACTAACATGCCAAATATAAAAAAAAGGAAAAAGAAAAGGATTCCTCTCTAGGGAAGCGTTCAGTCTTTCTGCTCACAAATTCCTCCATGTGAATAGTGAATCCGCCATGGTGAAAGCACAACTGGCTTTTAAAGGGAATGGGAGATGATACTCTGATTGGTTTATTGCACGTTACGCCCAAAACACACCCATGACTTATTAAGAGACTAGGAACAACACTTTTGGACCATGAGCCTGGGGCGCTGACCGAGTCAGACCATGTTCTCAGATTGTTAAAATGGGGCCCATAGAGTGATATTTATATGCATTTTATGTAAGTATCTGCTATGCCATTATAACCTGATATTCATGGAAAGCTTTCATAGTTTCATTTTGGCAATATAACTTTCAGAAAAAAACAAAAAAACCCTCCAAAATGCATATTTTTGCTCCGTTTGAGCCTCTGAATATAACTGAGGCATTTTTTTCCTTACTTGAGTATGGACTTCATATTCTCACTATATCATACTATATGAGCTATAAAAGCCTGATGTATCAAATTTGATAATCAAACACACACACATTTCGTCTAAATGTTGTTTTGCTTGAAAGGTGTCCTTATGCCCCTTTTTAAAAAAATAAATAATTAATTAAACGCCACTTAGTTTGAAAGCATCAATATCTAAAGCAACAGCATTCATAATTTTAGGTGGCTCAAGTGTCCAAATGCTTTTTTGGGCCACCCATTAATCTTTGAATCTGCCTGAAGACAGTAGGAAATGGATATTGATTTATAATAATGTATAATTCAGTTTGATTTGATATAAGGAACAATGTTTCAATTCATCAGTTTAAAATTGCTGTGTTGTGTTTCATAATTGTTTACTTGTTTTTATTGCAAAGCCTATGATAGACGTTTAACCTGTGACAACTTGCCCCATAGAGTTTGAAAACACGGCCCGCATCATAAAAGGTCACAATCCTGAGAGTTTGAGAGGCAGAGCTTGTGTCTGTGATGGTGTGATCGCACTTCTCCGCCAGCAGTTTGCACGTTTAACCTGATTTACATTATAATATTTATATATTTCACATACTCCTATGCAACAGAATGTGATTTTTAGCCTTTTAAAATGGATTATTGACCAGCATGATTCTCCATGAAGTCTCCACTGATGCTGTTGAATATGCAGAATTATTTTAATAATACATTGAAAAGGCTAAACATATAAGTAATGTGATTTGCATTTATACTCAGCCTGTAAAACGTAATCTGCTTGAGATCACTAATTTGTGAGAAAAGCACCATTTCCATTCAGTCAAAGCTGTGATCCATTCAAGCTTCTGCTTGTCTGTGAAATGCTTTTTCCTTTCAGACACTCTCAGCGCTTTATTTGTGAACATCAGCTTGACTATGTTTGTGTTTGCAGGCAACATTTCCCTGGTAACGCCGTCCAGCTACAGCCCAGCCGCCAAGATCACACTAGGAACGGTCAATTCAAATGTGGGAGCCCAGATGGTTAGTGTCACAACACACACGTCTTTAAATGCATGTAAACAAGCAACACTTCATAACACACAGATTAAAACTGAGGCTGCAGGGCTCCAGACTGACTTAAATAGTCATATAAGTGCCAAAATATGACAGTTTATTGCATTTGCCATGAGCATTTATGTTTGTTTTGAAATAGATTAAAAATGTTGACTCTAGAGTGCAAGAAGTTAACCATGAGGAATATTTATACATGTATATTTTATGTAATAAATATCAATATTTGTCTACCTATATTTTCAGGCAAAGCATAAATGTATCTAAAAAAAAAAAACATAGGTAAACATTTTTACATTTGTTTAATTGGTGAACAGATTCATTGAAATGGATAGTTGTAACCAAAAATGAATCAACCATCTCAAATCTGCCTATGAATTGAGCTATTTATGTTTTAATCAGAAACTGTATGAAGATAGTGTTGTCATAATGATACACTCGCAACGCAAGGAGCAGATTTAAGGAAACTTAAAAGCCAAAAAAAGCCCAGATGTTACAATATGCACAGTTTATATCGTGTAAAATTAACAAAATTACAACAAACAACAAAACATATAAATAAATAAACAGGTAACAAATAACAATAAGGTTCCATTTGCTAACATTGTTTAACTACATGAACAATGACAAACATGGTAACATTTTAATTTACGGTGTGCTTGTTACACATTACATCTCTTAGTTCATGTTAATTTCAACATATACTAATATATAATAAAATCAAAAGTTGTATCTGTTAATGTTATTTAACGGACCTGGGCTTACATTAAAAGATTAATGAAAAAAACTGTAACAAATGTAATGCTCGTTGTAAGTTAAAGTTAGTTTCCAACTAATGTTAACAAGAGAGACCTTATTGTAAAATGTTAACAATAAATAAATGGAAACTATTAACGATATTGTCAAATCAGATAGATAAATAAATAAAAAGTGTGTAAAAACTCCAGCTCCCTGTGTAAAGTGTGTCTGAGGAATGGACCGTTGTGCTGTAGTTCATTTGGTGGCCAGCGGTGGGCAGTGATGCCTTAGAGAACAGTCATTTACTGACTGCATATGTGCCTGTCTGCTGTACATAGACAATAATACCGGAAGGGGGTGTAAAGAGCAGGGTGTTTATGGGTCAGTGTGGCTGCACTGAGCTGAACAAAAGAAAGGAATGTTGAAAAGATGGAATCACACAAAGGAGTTTAAAGGGAGCAAAGTAAGGGGAGGAAGTTTGAGGAGTTCAGAGGCGATGGAGAGGCCTTATGAACTGAAGTTTGCTGCAGTAAACATGCCTTCTTTTGTAAAGGCATTCATTTAAAGGCGAAATGTGTCATGCTAAAATATTTAATCCTAGCTTAACAGCAATTGTTAGGTTGACTTCCTGAAGATTGTAAACTCTGTCATGCTTTGTTTGCATGTACATCTCAACTCCTTTCTCATCCGCTCTTTGGAGCTTTTTGGCAGTGGGACTGCGTGGGAAACCTGTTTGGAAGCTGCCCTTATGTTTGCAGTTGCGTTTCGTGCCGCTAGTGGTGCAGAAATGACACCCTTCACTAAACAACGAGTCCAGTGATGGACGGACCTTGTGGTTGACGGCAGAGCGGAAGAGCTGGCATGAGCGCAGAGGCCCTCTCCGGCTCAGAGGAGAACAGAAGCACGCTCTGTCCCGCACCTCTGCTAATGAGCTTATCACCGACTGGATGGCATGAGAGACCCTCGTTAGGACCCTCACTCACGCGTTAGAGAGATGTGTGGCTCGTTGTGTAGATACTCGCCTGCTTACAGATTTCTTTCCGTCTGAATAGATGTCACAGTTACATCCTCCACACTCAACGTCACCTGCTTATCGTTTAACACGGTGTGAGAGAACAAAGCGTAAAAACTTAAAACTTCTCGCGTACTGCAGAGTGTACACTGTAGTTGGTGAAACGGTATGAAATGATATGCATGTCAAATAGTATGCTGCAGTGTTGTCACATGACCCAGTCTTGTTATTGTAGACTAAAAATAAAACTATTTAAAAAAAAAAACACTCATAAAAATTATGAAAGCACAAAACACATTTACTTAAGCTAATTCTAAATATAATAATATATAAATAATACTAAAATAACACTGACATGTAGAGGAAAAAACATGTATATTGTAGTCACGAATTAAAAATTCATTCCCACGACTTGCAGCACTTTTGAAGTAAGTCTCGGTATGTACACAAATTGTACGTTTCGATTCGATTTTAATCCACAAGCTTGCAATTCGATTAAATATTGATTATTTTGGATTTATGTCAGGTAAAATACATGGCAAATTTTCTCAAGGAAATCTCTGAACTAATGCTGGAAACGAGATTTAATGCTGTGCTACGACTAATTTGTTACAAACACTTAAATTACACTCAATTATGTAATATTATAAATTAACTTTACAATTATATAATCATATTTCTACTCCAATTCGTTTTTTGAAAAATAAACATTTAAATGGCGGCGGTCATAAAAACTTGCCAGATTTATTCATACATGCATTACATATTGAAGAACATTAAAAATTATAATGAATATGTAATGTGGTGCATATATTTAGCAAAATGCTCCTCTAGAGTAATTTTTTCTGGCTGACTATGGAGTTTATGTACTCTGAATATGTTTTTTCTGAGGTAAATATGACGTCACATGACATTTTCACAAGCTGTTTTACTGACGTCTTTCCGCGGTTGAAACAGAGCGATTAGGTACATGTGACATGATAAGGATTTCGGTTGTACTGTATCTTTTAACACACCTTCAGATGCTCATTCATGTTTATTTTGCGCTGTAACTGGTATTAGGACGGAAGAGAAGATCAGTTAATGTGCGCTGCCGCTTCTCTTGAGCTGAGCTGCGCCAGAGCTATCTCACGCCACAGTGCCAAAACAATATTTATGTTTTTGAATTTCATAATAAAATGAATGAATGTTGAATGGGATGCGCGCTACAATGTTCCGTTCATTCAGCATCTGAAAACGGGATAGACTAATCGAATCTTGGGGTTTAAGAATCGATATCGGTTCGTAAAAATGAGAATCGGTTAAAATCAAGTTTTTTTTTTTTCAGCCCTAGTTCGCATGTAAGGGATAATGTACATCCAGCCGGTTGTAATCGCAGAATAAACCCCGACAGAGTGATCAGGTGCGGAGGGGTCTTGCGTCACGCTGAAGGGGTTTATTCTGCGATAACAACCGGCTGGATGTACATTATCCCGCTTATTACACGGCTACGGCTCTAGTAAATTAGACACAAAATATTGTCTTGAGTTTAAATATTTTATTCGCTCTTCCGCAAAGCTTCCGCAAAGAAAAACAGTTCCAAACTGCTTTGAGCCTTTATCCATTGCTGAAAAGATTTGTTTTTACCATATATGTTGAAATGAATGCTGAAGTCTTCCATTGTAACCCGTGGTGGTGAAGTGTTTTTCAGTCACAAGATGGCGCCAGACAGTCGACAGCAGAGTGACACGTTAAGCATATAATAAGTAGTAACTCGTAGCATCCGGATGAGCGGCGTGATATTCACTTTGTTATCTGGGAATAACATACCGCTGAAATGCACGATTGACCAATCAGAAACACGTATTCCACAGAGCCTTGTAATAAATTATAATAATATGTTCCTTTGATTTACTAAATCGTGGCCATGTTGTAATAATTCATTTCCTTGTTTTAGTTAAATCAAAATAAGGAAACAAATTAGTTCAACAGGGCCACGATTTAGTAAAACGAGTGAACAAATTCACTGATAAAACAAATGAATTCATTAAAGAGGCTGGGCAAAGCGTACAGTACGAAAACTGCACTCCAAGTTATCAACAAAAAATATAACTCGGCACAGTTTCAAGTTCAAAGTTTTAAAACCGCAAACAGCAACAACCTATAAAAAACTATACTTTACAATTTACCACTTGTTTCAACCTAAAAGTTCTGTTGCTGCTGTAAATGAAGGATAATCATATTGGCTGTACAAGTCATTTCAACTTAAATTATATTACAGCTGATTTAATCAAGCTCGATCTCATATAACTATATATGAATCATTTAAGCAATTTCAACGTTCTTCTATGAGTTAATGTAATGTAATAACATTTGTTGCCATGACTTATTGATCATATCATTTAATTTACAGTACATGAAAAAAACTATAGAATGGCTCATCCTTTTTAAACATTGGGCCTATATGAATTAATGTTTAGAATTATAAACATTGAGAAAATGTTTGTTCTTACCTTTACATGTCCTCCTGCAGTGTTAGTCAGAGGCGTCAGACCTTCTGCTTAAAAACGGAGACCATCTCATCATAATCAAGTGTCAAAATAACCGCCCGGATTCATTGCTAGGCTTTTGATTGATATTTGCATCACCATTTTCAAATTCAATTCCACAAATGCGCAAATCACCATTACAAGTTTTGCGTCGTAAGGATAACATTGTGGACAGGGCTAAACAGAGACTGACGAATCATAGTAAACGTTTCATTTTGACAAGCGTTATGATATGCACCTAGTGGGAGAGGGAAAACTAGGAAACCGCCTGCAGTTGACAATGGGAAAACTTCATTTAATCATTGTTTTAACTAAATACATAAAATTATAGTATATTCATTATTTATTATAATTATTATTAATTGTTAAATGATTTCATTAGGGGTGTAACGATTCGATACAAATCGTGATACTAAACTCACGACGCGATATTAATTGCGATACTTATTCCCAAAATAAAGAAGAGATGTTTTTTTATTTTTATTTAAATAATGTTATTGTTTTTTTTATATTATTGTCAGGACACACAAATATTCCCCCCACTGCATTACTATGCATGATATTCAACATTATATAGTAATTTTTTTTTCTCATGCCGTACTCGCGCAGACTCTCCCGGTACTCGTACTATATTCCGCTTCTGTCCCGTTTGTTAGTTAAACGAAACGATGACAGGATGACAGAATTGTCATTATTGAGTGAATTATACCTTTCAAATGTAGTAAGCTGAGCCTTGGATCAAACTAACTCTATATCGCAAATTATATCGTTTACATTAACGATACATATTTTTATACCGCGATATCTGTATATATTTATATTTCATCTATTTGGAAAAGGACGGGACCATCCATAGCTTTGCCACTGGTATACAGTATACAATGCAATATGCCATTTACTGCACATTTTGGCAGAACTATTTTGTGATCCTGTTTTATTAAATCATGAAGTTTGCCTATTATGCATCGCATACGCACTGCATACGCACAGAATGTACCAGTAGTATGGTAGTGCGCCTTTCCGAATATGTCCAGAGGAATAGGAGGAGGATAAATCTGTTGTAACGCAGGGGTGATGGATGAGGATGTCCTTGCTGTGTCGCCTTTGAGGCGTTTTTGCCCTCCCCAGGGGCTGCAGCACACGCTCGTGTGTGTGGAGAGATTCAGGTTAGCAGAGAGGAAGTGAGGGAGGGCGCTGGATATAAATGAACTCAGGGAGGCCCTCATACACCGCCGTAGCTCATTTACAGGACGTCTGTTATGTTGGTGTGTGTCTCAACAACACTACAATGGAGGTCGCCCAAAGCAAAAAGGCGTATTGTGTGTATATATGGAAAGCTATCCGTTACTATTCTCTTTCATCTTAATGGCAGTTGTTCACTGAAAGTACACGATCTGGATGCTGCCGTCGTCTTTGAATGATGAGGGCGAAACATGTTTTTGTTTTGGGGTTTTTTCCCACATGAACCTTCCCAAGTGATACTCTCTACCGGTCTTAACTTGTCTGCAAGCTATCTTCAGTTATTATTTGCATAACCTTGCACTGTTGTTTTTTTCTTCTTCTTTTCTTTCTGTAGATTTTAAGCACACCACAGAGAGTGTCGCACCCTGGAAGTATCCTTATTGGCAGCCCGTTTACACCGCACACGACACCGGTTGCCATGGTTACTCAGGCTCACCCTCCCGAGGGCAACGAATGGACCCCGGGGTGAGACACATGCCCATTTCTCATGCACTGATTTTAATGTGAACGTCTGAAAGCACCCCTTACTGATGCTACTCTAATGTCCTCATATGAAGTGGTGGGACGTTCTTTTCTTCTTGAGTTTGGGAGAACATTGTTCAACTTTAAAGCTTTATATAAGCCCTAGATATTTTACAGATTAAAATTGAAATATATTTGTCAAACTCAACCTTGTGTATTTGTTGACTATCGTGGCCTTCTCTTTGTAGGAACAAAAAAAGGACACATGACTACATTGATTCCTATTATTCAGACAGGTGGGTGTCTGTTTTCACTCTGAAATCTATTTTAAGCTACATTTTTAAAATCGTTTGAACAACTAAAATGATTTTGTATGTAAGTGTGTTTATTATGGATGCACTGAAATTTTGGCCGCAGAAAATGATCGGGCATTTTCGTTTTTTTTGTCCGAAAGAGAAAGAAGGCAGAAAAAATATATATTCAGGGTCCGTATACATTGTGTACAAACTTAGCATACAATGTAACTGCCACATTGCTTTTGATCGTTTGTTATAATCCCCGTTTGTCTAGGGGTTAGTCAGGGGAAGTAACAAAGGAAATAAGGAAATCGTTAATAAAATCGAATGGTAACACACTTCAGTCCCAGAGTGAAGGAATTGACACAAGTCTGCTTGATTGCAAGAAAAAGTAAAGATTTATTTACAATAGGGAACAGTAAGTTTAACAGAAGGTCATTTGGAAGCAATGGCTCAGGGGAGAGCAAGGCCTAAAATAACAAACAAAACGATCAACTGACTAAATTTTGAAGTAGCTAACTTACCTCAATTGCTCAAAAGAAAATGAGAAAATAAACAACAGAAAACGTCCCTCAACTCCTTGCATCAAAAACTAAATCCAAAAAGGACAACTAAATAAAGCCAGTGGTGCGCCAAAGTGGTGGGCCAAAGAAGTAGACTGATGGGTAATGTGGGTGCCTGTGCGAGATGACCTACATTAATATTTCTGAAACAATCAGCTAATATTTCTCTGGCTCGTAGTGCTGTCGAACTCATGCCAATAGAGAAGAAAACCCTTTCTAGTCCCTGCCCAGCGTGATTTGAGTCAAAGCATTAGGCCGGCTACACACTGCAAGCGTGACGTTAGCGTCTCACCTACTTGGCGTGTCCGTTTTTATTTTGTCTCCCATGTTAACAGGTTGGAGCTTGCACACTGCTGCGCGGAAAACGCGTGCATGCTAGAAATAGAACCGACACCTATTTTTCACGCGACACGCAAACGTGTTGGAAGCGTTTCCGGGCAAAATAGAATTGGAAAAGACGTTTATATGTCATTTTGACACGAATACATATTAATAAATGACATTTTGATGTTTGAAAGTCTCTAGGTTTCGACATAAATGCAAATATAATTGGAATTGTTAAAAAAAATACAATTTAAATATTGCACCTGTCAATACAGAACTAAATATTCTGTAGCCTATTTTGCTGCCAATACTGCCGACGTTGTCTTTGCTGTATCAGTAGGCTATATATTTATAGAATCTATATATTCTTATATATATATATATATATATATTCTTCAAGAATCCGTCCAGCAGCGGAGGAAAGTTATTCTGCACGGAACTGTGGAAGAACTGAAAGTGGTACGGGTTGATCTTTGGTTGACCAATCAGCGGAAAGGGGCGTTTGTGGAAATAGAATATTCAAGCCGCTTATCCTTATGTTCTATCACTGAACCAAAAAAATATAAAATCAAGCCGAATTTTTCAAAAAACCGAAAAACAAATAAATGAGCCATTTTGTTATTTTTCTACTTTCAATATGAAATCGAAAAACGAATGTACACAGACCATTCAGCGAGCAGGTTTCTATTTCGGGCAGAACATCCAAACGTTTACCTATCATCCATCAACCTCAAATATGGCTCATCAGTTGAAACCTGTTAGTAGTATCAACTTTACATGTCCACTCGTCTAACGTTAATCTAGATAAATGTGTGCGATTTTATTAGGCGCATATCCAGTATTTGTGTGGAGTGTGGAAGCTGAAGTATAGCGTGCTTTACTGCATTTCTATCATTTGTGAGACAACGCTTCCCCGCCATTGAATGAATTTTCCGTATTTCTGTGTTGTCACTGCTATAAGGTAGGTTCACATCTTCTGAATGAGTACAGAATCTCCTGATCAAAACACAGGCAGAGAAGATGCAGAAACAAGCGATATCATATGTAAGCGAATGCATATGTAAAATAACGCGATCATCAACAGTAAACACCATATAAATCTAAACCGCCTAATGTGACTGAATGAAATGTCGACCCAGGACGAGCTATAGGACGGTGAAAACATTAGGGGTGTTGATGGACTCAATCTACTCCCATCTGTGTTTTGATCATCGCTCTGAATCCGATCTGGATGTATTCTTTGACAAAAACATGATTTGTTTTCTCAGCTTTTTGCTCAAAATGTTGCTTTTTTATTAAACGTACCCACATTCAAGTGTTGATAAAGAAAGAATGCATGAAACAGATTTTTTTGTTGTTTAAAAGCAGAGACTCTGTTCTTTCTTTTGTGACATTGTGTGTTCAGAGATTCAACAAAATATTCTAGAGGCCATGAAAATTTTGTGAAAATGATCAAAAATGCTTGCGATGGCTGGAAACTTGTTTTTAAACGCTAGTGGGGAAAGCGCTACTTAAAAAGTTTAATAATAATACAAATACAAAAAAACGAATCTTAAAATAAGATTTTTTTACATTTTTATTAAAGTAGTTTTTGGTTTCGGTTTTCAGCCAAGTACATCCATAATTTTCGGTTTCGGCCCATAATTTTCATTTCAGTGCATCCCTAGTGTTTATCATAGAGGATTAGAAGAAAGGGTGATGACATTTGAGAAAAACATGTAAATATTAAAATGTGTTTTGCAGGGATGGACTGTGTTCGAGTGACTCCTCGTCCAGGTAAGTGAGTTGAGTTGGGGGACATTGGGATCAGTAGCCACGCTTGTCTTTGGGACGTGTGAGTGTGTGTGTGTGTGTGTGTGTGTGTGTGTGTGTGTGAGAGAGAGAGAGAGAAAGAAAGAGAGAGAAAAAGAGCTGTAGTCTCACTAGGATTTATGAGGCTCAGATGTTATGCAGGACAGTGGAGGATCACAGCTGCACACACAGTTGTGTTTCAGAGCCCCTGTGTCCCTAATGAGTTTCTCTGTTAACATACAAACACACTCGCAAGCCCTCCTTCAGCTGCTTTTCTGTCTTAATTGAGCGTTATTAATGGCCCGGACGCATCTGCGCTGGACTCCGTCACTAGTGTCGGGACGATGAAATGGAACAGCAGTGGTTCTCGCTGACGTCAGTTGTCTGTGCTAGATTTCACAGAGAGCGCTGTGCTTTCTGCAAGTGTTCCCCTACACTACAGAATGTGTTACTGTAGTGCTTGACTGTTTGGTTTGCTGACACTTGTTAAGAAGTTGATGGAAAATCATCACTCATCAACCAGGATCTTATTACTTGTTACTTATTCAATGTTATTATTTGTATGCTTTATTATGGCGTTTACACATGCAAGTAGTTCTTTTGTTCAGTAAAACACTCCGATCTCTTTTGATTGCTTTGCGATATCAACACAAAATTTGGCTTAGTTGACATGATTGTCCAAACTTGATTTTATGAGCTTCCATATATACTTTCTAATAGTCATCATGTCAATCATCAATAATAACAAAATAAATCAATAAATTGCATCACTTTTTTTCTGGGGTTTCTCAGCAGTGATGTAACATAAGAACCTCCAAACATGATCAAAATCATGTTTTTTTTTGGGCTGTCAAATATTAATCACGATTAATCGCATCCAAAATAAAAGTTTGTGTTTACATATTATATGTGTGTGTACTCTGTTAATTATTATTTATATATAAATACACACACATTCATGTATATATTTAAGAAATATTTGCATGTATATACTGTATACACATTTATATAATCTATAATATATATAAATGATTTATATATAAAAATTATATTTTTTCTTAAATATATACATGCTTGTGTGTGTATTTATATATAAATAATAATTAACAGAGTACACACACATATATTATGTAAACACAAACTTTTATTTTGGATGCGATTAATCGCGATTAATCTTTTTGACAGCCCTATTTTTTTTTTTTTATTTTTTTTTTTTTGAACGGTTTTCTATCAATTGAGACCATGCACTTGTTTATATCTTTTTTTTGTGTGTAGCGTTATAAGCCATTACTTTTAAGTATGCCACTTAAGACGTTAAATCATTAAAAAATGCCTTCAGGGTGTAAGTGGTTAAAGCCAGATGAAACCGTGCTGACATTCTCAACAACACTGACATGAAAAACAGGAGAAACATTGTGCGACAACAAAAGACAGAATACTTTTCAATCCACAACATTTACCTTGGATTTACTGTACTAACACTAACTGTAAACATGGTATTGTGGCATAAATGTGGGATTTTCATATCAAGTTTTATTACATTATTAATATAGACGTATTAAATATTAAAGGAATAGTGAAATATAGGGCTAATTACAGAATCCAATGGTTAATTTTACTAAGACCTTTTAAAAATGAGGTTGTTAAAATGTTACAGATGCTACTGATTGTGTTAATGAAAATAAATCTGCGTCCCAACTCAAGCTGCAATGTGCGTTTCCAAGAGACAAAACATGTAGGCTAATATTACTAATATTATTTTATATAAGTGTATATAATGAAGAAGTATCCAGCCCCCAGATGTGTCCACAACAGTGAATCTGGCCCCCTTTAAAACAAGTTTGGACACCCCTGATCTAGTGCTTTTCACACTGCGCTTAACCCCGGTTTATTATCATTCTAAACCCTGCTTTTAACCCTGGGTAAAGAACGTTTCACACTTGTAATTTAGAAGCGGGGTTAGCACTGCTTTTTACCCAGGGTTACCCAAACAACAGGGTTAGCACCGCTTTTTACCCAGGGTTGGAAGAACTGTTGCCAAACATATAACATGCTAGAAACACAAAAATCACTGCAATATTGATCCAATCATTGACTCTTAAGCATTTGCCAATTTAAATCCAAACAGCGACTTTTTTTTGGCCAGACAGTGAATAATATGAGGACGCGCAATGCTAGAGCCTTTTACATAAACAGGTCGTCATCGTTAATAACTAAATATTTGCAATTTTATACTCCGATTTGATGTAGTTATTTCCTGTTTAGGCCCCCATGAATTATTTATAGCATTTCTTTGAATTGCTGACAGTACAAGCACAGACACAGATCGTTACCCTTCTGTGACTCTCCTCGCTTTTGCTGCATTCTGGCAGATGTGTCTTCTCCTGCGAAAGGTCAGATAAATCTCCCTCCCCCTCTCCTCTCTCTCCACTTCCTCTCTTTCAGCTCTCCATCTTTCCCTCCCTCCGTCCCTTTTCTGTCCTGAGACTGCATTTCTCTGATGCTGAAACATTCTTCACAGGGGGGGGGGACACATCTCAGCACTGTTGCTAAGCAGAAATCAGTGTGTGTGCATGTATGGTACACACAGGAGGACCGGCGAGAGCCGCTCGCACGTGTAAATGCGTGTCATACACAGAGCTGCGTGAGAGTCCCTCTTGCAGCATTGCAGTACTTCCAGTCAATTAGGGGTGAATTTTGGTGAGTTGGGGGTCTGGAACTAATTTGTCCTGACGACTGAAACCCCAATCAGCCACTACTGCACCCTCCCTTCCCCCGTGTTCCTCCCGTTTCTCTGCACCTCTCTCCTTCATTGAGCGACAGTTACGTAATTCACCCCACAGTGCAGTTGCGTTTTTTTTTTATATACAGCGTGTGTGAAATAGAAGGAAAATGAGTGAATTTTCCTCCGGACCATTCCCGTTTGTGTGCTTGGCACACCATCTCTTTGTTTTAACCCTCACTTGCGCTTGCACGCTCCAAAGCCCCTGCGGCACGCATGCATTTGCCATCAGATGCTGCATCACGGCATGTGTAACAATAGTGAAGCACAGAAATGTTCCCTGACCGATCACAGTATACTTCAGATTTTACGCAAATGCTAACGTATGTGTAAAGCAAAATGCATGGCCTTTCAAAGGATATTTTATTTGATAGCGTGTGTGAAGCAAGTATCTTTTATCCGTCTCACACCAGCACTCCTCCACATCTAGATTGTTGTTCCGTCTCATCCATTACTTTTCCAAATGTGAAACAATGGGCCGCATTAGTTTTATTAAAGATGCATGTGTGAGTGCATAATATGCATGATTAGAAAAATCTGATGATTAAATTTACGCCACATGCACTGTACGCTAAAGGTCGACCGATAGCGGATTTTACCGATAACAATAAGTTGGTTGGCCCACACTGGCTGATAACCGATTAATCAACCCATAGTTTTTAAAATAGATACTGAATGAAAACAAACATAAAATAGTGCTGAACTTTATTACGAAAATGGCAAAACAGTACTGAATCATGAAAGTGTACTGTACTTTTTAAACTATTAATATATGAATTATACCTTGATCATTAACTAATAGTGCATTAACATATGTTAAGAGATACAACTTTAAAATAAAAATATATATTAGTAAATGTAGGCTACAATACGTTTATTGACCATACTTAACGTTACAAATAAATTCTTATTGTAAAATGTGGCCATTTCATATAAATCTGTTCTAGATTCATTGAGACTTGTTACAGCACTTGCATATTGTTGCCCTTGACTGTCCTAGGCTGCGTTCACACTGCAGGCTGAAACGACCCAATTCCGATTTTTTTGCCCCTATGCGACCTGTATCTGATCTTTTCATGACAGTCTGAACGACACAGATCCGATCTTTTCAAATGCGACCCAGGCCACTTGGGTATGTGGTCCAAATCCGATACATATCCGATCTTTTGAAATGCGTCTTCAGTCTGAACTGCCAGGTCACATGTATCCGACCCGCACGTCGTTGATACGCGACAAACGTCATCATTGTAACTCCCGTTCCTTACTCCAGTCCAGTGGTGGCGGTAATGCACAAGAAATAGTTGCTAACCGCCAATAAAAGAAGAAGTACGCACCTGTTGCTAGCCAATACACTCCAACTCCAACGCGTTTCTGCACTGTTATGGGCCGCCGCAGACGTGTCTCTTCCCGTGACAAAGTTAGTTGAAGGCGCTCGCAAACATAATTGAAGGTGGATCTGGTCATTCTGAAGTTACTGACGTATTCGGTATCAGTAAAGCCACTCACATCAGTATCCCACCACTCCTGGCTGCGACTCCGCACACACACGTTTCTCTGTACCGACGTTGCTACCACTGCTCCACAAAACGCCATGGCCAAAAACCTTGCTCTCCTCCTCTTTTTTAATTTTCTTCTTAACATGAGAAGGTTGTAATGGTGCTGGCTCCGTTGCGAAAATAACTTTAATAAAGCTAAACGAACTCCAATGCTGACACCCATATTTGGCTACTTCCGTAAACAACAAGTGACGTCGTTGACCGTTGAGTACTCTTCTGCGCATGCGGGTCACTTCTGGGTCATTTCACGTTCACACAGGAGATCACAAAAGGTCGCATTTAATTGGAAATGTGAACGGCCTTGCAAAAAAATCGCATTTTTTCAAAAAATCGGAATTGAGCATTAAGCCCTGCAGTGTGAACACAGCCCTAGTTGCTTCTATTGCACTTATTTGTAAGTCGCTTTGGATAAAAGCATCTGCTAAATGACTAAATGTATGTAAATGTAAATCCAAACAGTCATGCGCAAAGATGACCATTTTTAAATATCTACACAAAGGCCATAACATTGAAATTAGACACATGTATATAGAATGTGTACTAAAGAGCAAAATATGAGTTACAGTGACGATAACATTTTTTTCTAAAAATCAAATGCTTTAATACATTTTCTGTTGGCATAACAAAAGCATAAAGGTGGCCAGCTACTAGGTAGGCTTCTAATGTTAGTGTCCTCAGCCTCGACAGCAAACACACTGCCGTTCTCCACTAATGCAGCATCTAGTCAACAGGTTAATTACTTTATGATGATATGAAAACACGTATACGGTTTCATAGTCTGTTTTAAATCCGCATCTGAAGTGTCCCGCTCTGTGCACCTCACGTGTCAAAACAAACTCCACAAGGTGTCAGTGATAGTTTCTTTTTCTGCCTCTAGAGGCCGCTCTCATACTGTGTAATAATCATACCGGCATCTTGAGCACAAGTCGGATTTTAATAAAAAAAAAAAAAATTGAAATTGAAATTCTCCCTATCTATATTGTAAAATGGATATTATAGATGTTTTGAACAAATGTATGCCAGATTTCTCCAAACATTTAGTCCGCTTTACCCATAGACCGTAAAAAAATATGGACGACGCGACTTAATTGACTTCCGCTGACCAGAGTTGAAGCTTTCGGAGGCCCGCACACGGCGCTGACATCTCGGGACCGAGTCTGCGCAGTAGAGAACAGGAAGTAGAGGCGCGATTATCAAAAGCCCGCCCACACTCTCACAGATGCAGAACAATTCATTATGTTGGTGTGAAATAAACAGTTATAGAAATGTAGAAATGAAAGCTAAAGCTCCAATCTCCTCCCAAAAATCCTGTAAAAAGTCTATTAGTGCCTCAGTGACAACTTCACTCTGAGAAGCCGTCAATCTCAGCTGTCAATCATGACGTCACCCCCCCCCCCCCATTTTTATAGCATCAAATAACTACCTAAAACTAAACTTATTTAAAAAACGAACATTTGAAATGAAATCATTGTGATAAAAACTGCCTAAAATGACAGAAACCATCTTTAGGAAACAATTATTTGAAGTGTAATGTAATTGTTTAGTGTGTCTCGCGCCCATTCTAATACATGGAGAGGTGGGGTTTAGGAGCTATACTGGGACCGGCCACCAGGGCGGCACTACAGGCTTGGCTTTACCCCTGCCTGCCCCCTCCACAATCATGCAAGCTCACATTCATTTTTGAGTGCAACACCCACATCTCAAAATCCAGTCAACAACCGTTGGTTAGATCCACGTCCTATATTATTATTATTATTATTATATATAATAATCTGTTACACTCGTTACACATGTCACAATACAAAAGAAAAGGTCTGTCACTACTTCAGTTTCACTGCGACTTTAAAAGTATTATTATATAATGGTATATAACCCCAACAGTAGTACATAGGAAATGCGCTATATTAATACCTCATTCATTCAAAAATCTTAGGTTTTGCAAGGTAACCACTTTACATTTAGTTTTTAGAGTACTAGACTTTATTCTCATGTTGTCCGTTTTATTTGTGGCACACGTCCACCTTTCTCTGTCCTTCATAAATAAGTTGAGTGAATGAGTGTGGTTGTATCCATGCAGTGGTGCCTTCAACGTCACATTGAGTCAGTCACTCACTCTCACACACATATTATGCGTGTGCTTGTTTTCCCACCTCTGTGGGTTGAACTTGACGCATCCTGCAATGAGCTACAGTGACACGACCCAAGGCCAAGGAACCGGTGAAATACGAAGCACACATGAAAATGTGCACACACATGCATGCCGTTAGCACAAAGACATGTCACAGCCCTGGATTGTGCCAGATTGTGCATGTGTGTGTGTGTGTGTGTGTGTGTTTGTGTGTTTTGGTTAGTGAGTGTATATACTGTATATAGATTCACACACTGGAGAGTGTATATACTGTATATAGATTCACACACTGGAATCAACAAATGACAAATTGATGTAATGGATGTAAACATGAAATATAGGATGAAACGTGATAGTGCAACACATATCTGCTATTTGTAGCAGGCAAGAAGTGTCTCCGCTTGTACTCAAGGCATGCTACTCTCAAACGTGTCGTGTACAGTTACAGAGCTCAGTTTGCTGCTTCACAAAACCACTTTAAACAACAGCCCGTCATAAAACTTCCTAAGAGTGTGTGTGTATATGAGAACTCAAAGGTATATGGAGTATTTGTGACCATTAATCTTTTCCCCAGACATGCATTTGGAATACGTTTTGCCTGCTGGGAATTATTAGACGCATATTTACAGTTGCAAATTTTGTTAGGTCACTTTTCACTGCCTAAACTGGAAGAAACAAACTCGGTTATGTTTTACATGAAGAAAATGGAGCCTTATTAAAGGGATAGTTCTCCCAAAAAATAAAAATGTCTCGCGCTCAAGTTGTTCCAAACCAAGCAGATTTCGGCAGCCGATGACTACCATAGTGGGGAAAAAAATACTAATGGCTGCCGAAATCTGCTTGGTTACAAACATTCTTCCAAATATCTTCCTCTGTGTTCAGCAGAACAAAATAAATGTATACAGGTTTGGAACAACTTGAGGGTGATTAAATGATGACAGAATTTTCCTTTTTGGGTGAACTACCACTTTAAACTATCCATGTTTACACAACAACGCTTTCAACTAAATACTTTTTATGCATTTTGGCCATTATTTCACACAACAATGGCGTTTTGGGGGCCTGAAAGTGCAAACTTTTGAAAACGGGTTTTAAAGTGCGCGTTTTTGAAAGCAGACGTCACAAAAACATTACATTTGTGAAAACGGTGAAGTCATGCGCATGTGTATTATGTGATCAGTCTATAGGCGCGTAGTGTTTCTTTACAAAGTGACTTTGCCGACTACTGGCCTGACAACAGAATACAGCGTTTATAATCATTTTCTCGGATCCATGTGAACAGGGAACGTTTCGACAATGCTGACGCCTGTACACGGAAAAGCGTTCTGTTTCGTGTAAACGTACCTAGTATAAATGTTTTTATTATAGTATTTTTTGTAATGTAGTGTGTTTTACTACAATACATTCATTTTTAATTAAAAATAGGGCTGTCAAAAGATTAATCGCGATTAATCGCATCCAAAATAAAAGTTTGTGTTTACATAATATATGTGTGTGTACTGTGTATAATTATTATTTATATATAAATACACACACAAGCATGTATATATTTAAGAAAAAAATATTATTTTTATATATAAAACATTTATATTTATATATATTATAGATTATATAAATGTGTATACAGTATATACATGCAAATATTTCTTAAATATATACATGAATGTGTGTGTATTTATATATAAATAATAATTAACAGAGTACACACACATATATTATGTAAACACAAACTTTTATTTTGGATGCGATTAATCGGGATTAATCTTTTGACAGCCCTAAATAAAAACAAACCAACATTCCGCATTTATATTTGTGTGTGTGTGTGTGTGGGTGTGTGTGTGTGTGTGTGTTGAATGGTGATTTGCTTTATATTAAAAAAGAATGCAACATCTTGATATTACTAATCTCAACAATCTTTATTTTCTTTTTGCTAAATATTTCTTAATTCATACAAAAAAAAAAAATGTAACTTTACATTTAGTGGCCAAACATGAAGTGTAAAAACTCTGTCTTCCTCTCTGTCCCTGCAGTAAGAGAATGAAGAGGGCAGATAAGAACGGGAAAGGCCTGAGGCATTTCTCCATGAAGGTGTGCGAGAAGGTACAAAAGAAAGGCACTACGTCTTACAACGAGGTGGCCGATGAGCTGGTGGCCGAGTTCACCCACGCCAGCAGCCTGATGCCCGCCGACTCGGTGAGTATCATGATATGATTTTAGGCTTGATTCCTAATTGTGGTCAGTTTTTATTGCTGATAATACTTCTGTCTAGAGATGAATAAATACAAAAAACTTACCACGAGTATTACATTTGGATGCATAACCCTTATGGCTGCATAAACCTTAAAAGTCATGGATTTCACATAATGCTTTCTTACAGTGCCAATTGATATTGATCTACAAAGGCTTTCCTTGTCCTGGACTGTTCTTTCAGATATGAAATATGCATATAGTCACCATTATGCCTCACCTAAAATGACCATCACTTACTCAGTGTCTGTTTACACTGCAGAATTATACAGAGCTGGACCGATACAAGATGTTAAAGTTCTACAGGTTCCTCCTGTGGCCTCTCGTGTTAATATGAGCTGTGATTTATCAGTCTGTGGTTTATGAAGAACGTTGAGCACTTCCTGTAGTACTGCACAATGTCCACCTCACGTCTGGCTGTATCCCAAAACCTCAAACAGGAACAGACACTTAATGTAGATCTCAGATAATATCTCTTTTATAATGAGAGTTTGGGTTTGGGCCACTGGCCTTTCGTAAAATAGAATAATTGCATAAGGGCCGTTTCTACCTGGAGTGAGAGCGGCGTGTTGTGAATATTTTCTGGTATTAGTTCTGACAGTCCACCGGATATTTCCTGGACTGGAGTTTTAAGCTCTCTGCCCTGGTGGAATGCTAAAAGGTGAAATTAAAAAAGCACTGGCGAAAATGGACTGGATTATTGCACATCTCCATGCGCTTTGTGACATTGATTGAGCGTGTGTGTTTGCACTTGCAGCAAGCGTACGACCAGAAGAACATCCGCCGGCGTGTGTATGACGCGCTCAACGTGTTGATGGCCATGAACATCATATCCAAAGAGAAGAAGGAGATACGCTGGATCGGCCTGCCCACTAACTCAGCCCAGGAGTGCCGAAACTTAGAGGTGGGTGTGTGTGAAAGACAAATTCACTATCAGAAACGACTTTCCCATTTATCCCAAAGGAGATTTGTGCAGCATCTTCCGGTTAAGTGTTCTGGCTCAAGGCCCCAATATACTGCACTTCAAGCTAAATTAAAAAAGAAACTGGAGTGGCGTAATTTCAAACCAAACGAACGTCATATTCGCCTGATTTTGAGTTAATTTAAGCAAAACCTAATCGACACACAGATTTTTGCCTGTTACCCAGTTCGCTTTGAATGTAAATGCCTTTATCGCAGGCCAGGATCATTTAAAAATCTTGTATAAATGCAATGTCTGTTGTCAGTTTATTGATTTTTATGTAAACCCGTTAAATTGTATTTTGTTTAATAGTTTTCAGTGTTTTATAATGCAGATGAACATATTCGCTGATGATAATCAAGATTTACTTTCTTTTTTTTATCTGGGCCGTATCATTTGTACATACTAGAGGTCCATACTTTAATACTAGTCTAGCGGTCAGCAGGCATTGTGTTAATGAGGACACAATGTGTGTGTTTGAAGAGCCTGACACCATCTGTTAGTGTCACATCTGGGGCTGCCTGACAGAAAGAAACAGGGTGACTAGAGGATGATGATGGAGAGGAAGGGTGGGTGGGGGGAGCAACGGCTTGCACACCTTATCTGTGTGTTTCTGTACTCTAAATATAGATATTCATGACAGATATGTACATATTTACATGTGTGTGTGTTTGTGTGTGGGGTGATCTTTCAGCTGGAAAAACAGAAGCGTTTGGAAAGAATTCGACAGAAAAGAGCCCAGCTAGAGGAGCTAATATTACAGGTTTGTACCACACCTGTTTGTGTTTGTATGTGTGTGATGTTTTGGTAAGAAAGCTCTCAGACCTCGCAGCAAAAATTCCAAACAGCACTACATATGGGAATCATCTGTAGAAAAGGAATGAAACTAATTCCACTTAACCATTCCGGTACTTTAACATTTAACTCTTCATTTATCTATCCATTTTAGTACTTATGAGGAAGCTCCTACTAATATAAGTACAGTTATTCTGTTCATTTCTAGTTGGGCATGAAGAAAGTAAAGACTTTCTGTTCAGTGACTAAAAGTGCTCCAACTCATTTAGTTTATGAATGAGTTGTTTTACAATTCAAACCATTGTTTCATGAGTTTGAGACGGATTCAACACAACCAAATACATAAACACTGCAAATACTCTCAACACAACCAAATGCAGAAACTCTGCAAATACAACACAACCAAATACAGAACCACTGCAAATACTCACAACTCAACCAAATACTGAAACTCTGGAAATACTCTCAACACAACCAAATACAGAAACACTGCAAATACTCACAACACAACCAAATACTGAAACTCTGGAAATACTCTCAACACAACCAAATACATAAACACTGCAAATACTCTCAACACAACCAAATACAGAAACTCTGCAAATACAACACAACCAAATACAGAACCACTGCAAATACTCACAACTCAACCAAATACTGAAACTCTGGAAATACTCTCAACACAACCAAATACAGAAACACTGCAAATACTCACAACTCAACCAAATACTGAAACTCTGGAAATACTCTCAACACAACCAAATACAGAAACACACAGCAAATACTCACAACACAGCCAAATACAGAAACACTGCAAATACTCACAACACAACCAAATACAGAAACACTGCACATACTCAAAACACAACTAAATACAGAAACACTGCAAATACTCACAACACAACCAAATACTGAAACACACAGCAAATACTCACAGCACAACTAAATACTGTTACATGCTGCAAATACTCACAACACAACCAAATATAGAAACATGCTGCAAATACTCACAATGCAACCAAATATAGAAACATGCTGCAAATACTCACAATGCAACCAAATATAGAAACATGCTGCAAATACTCACAACACAACCAAATACAGAAACACTGCAAATACTCACAACACAACCAAATACTGTAACACGCTGCAAATACTCTCAACACAACCAAATACTGTAACACGCTGCAAATACTCTCAACACAACCAAATACAGAAACACGCTGCAAATACTCTCAACACAACCAAATACTGTAACACGCTGCAAATACTCCCAACACAACCAAATACAGAAACACGCTGCAAATACTCTCAACACAACCAAATACTGTAACACGCTGCAAATACTCCCAACACAACCAAATACAGAAACACGCTGCAAATACTCACAACACAACCAAATACAGAAACACTGCAAATACTCAAAACACAACCAAATACAGAAACATGCTGCAAATACTCACAACACAACCAAATACAGAAACACTGCAAATACTCAAAACACAACCAAATACAGAAACATGCTGCAAATACTCTCAACACAACCAAATACAGAAACACGCTGCAAATACTCAAAACACAACCAAATACAGAAACACGCTGCAAATACTCAAAACACAACCAAATACTGTAACACGCTGCAAATACTCCCAACACAACCAAATACAGAAACACTGCAAATACTCACAACACAACCAAATACAGAAACATGCTGCAAATACTCACAACACAACCAAATACAGAAACACTGCAAATACTCACAACACAACCAAATACAGAAACACGCTGCAAATACTCACAACACAACCAAATACAGAAACACGCTGCAAATACTCACAACACAACCAAATACAGAAACACGCTGCAAATACTCACAACACAACCAAATACAGAAACACGCTGCAAATACTCACAACGCAACCAAATACAGAAACACTGCAAATACTCAAAACACAACTAAATACAGAAACACTGCAAATACTCACAACACAACTAAATACAGAAACACTGCAAATACTCACAACACAACCAAATACAGAAACACTGCAAATACTCAAAACACAACTAAATACAGAAACACTGCAAATACTCACAACACAACTAAATACAGAAACACTGCAAATACTCAAAACACAACTAAATACAGAAACACTGCAAATACTCACAACACAACTAAATACAGAAACACTGCAAATACTCACAACACAACCAAATACAGAAACACTGCAAATACTCACAACACAACCAAATACAGAAACACTGCAAATACTCACAACACAACCAAATACAGAAACATGCTGCAAATACTCACAACACAACCAAATACAGAAACACTGCAAATACTCAAAACACAACTAAATACAGAAACACTGCAAATACTCACAACACAACTAAATACAGAAACACTGCAAATACTCACAACACAACCAAATACAGAAACACTGCAAATACTCACAACACAACCAAATACAGAAACACTGCAAATACTCACAACACAACCAAATACAGAAACATGCTGCAAATACTCACAACGCAACCAAATACAGAAACACTGCAAATACTCAAAACACAACTAAATACAGAAACACTGCAAATACTCACAACACAACTAAATACAGAAACACTGCAAATACTCACAACACAACCAAATACAGAAACACTGCAAATACTCAAAACACAACTAAATACAGAAACACTGCAAATACTCACAACACAACTAAATACAGAAACACTGCAAATACTCAAAACACAACTAAATACAGAAACACTGCAAATACTCACAACACAACTAAATACAGAAACACTGCAAATACTCACAACACAACCAAATACAGAAACACTGCAAATACTCACAACACAACCAAATACAGAAACACTGCAAATACTCACAACACAACCAAATACAGAAACACGCTGCAAATACTCACAACCAAATACAGGAACACACTGCAAAAAGCACAGACCACAACGTAAATGTTTTGGGAGATCCCAAAAGGTGACAAACCTGGCTGAGTCCACTTATTGCTCAATGTCTTCTAGTCAGAGCTTTTACTCTCTGCCTGTAGTGTTTACATTAATTTTGCATCAGAGAAGCACTTGCAAGAGATGCACGGCCGTATGCTGCAAGCGTTATGCTGCATGCCTACAGCATTCTTTTTGTGTGTGTGCTTATGTGCAATTGGAAAAAACTGAAAACAACTATCTTTAGCATACACAAGTGCCATTGTGCATATACAGGGAAAAAAAACTAATTGATTCTGAATCATTGAATAACGAACTGCGATGCATCAGATATTTTTTTTCTCCAACCGCTACTAAATATATAAGCAACGTGAAACTCAAAATCTTCTAAAAAAATTATTTGTCCAGTTAGTGCCATTACTAGCCTCGCTCCATAACATCAGAAGAAGAGAAGAATAGATGAGTAAAAGCAGAAGATGAGAGGGGGAAGGAGACATTAACTGTGGCCAGCTGTGGAAAAGCAGCAATCTTCTATTATTGATTAATTTTTTTTTAAGTGAGACGAGACTGTCGTCCATCTCCTGCTGTCAAATTAAAGCCCACACACAGTATCTCAGGAAATCACTGCGGTCTGTTTGTGTTGATGTGTGACATTAACACCGAAAGTCTGTACTATAGATGAGCGTAAGTGATATGGCGTGTAATGCAACAGATCACAGTGATGAAGTCCGTGATGTGTGTATACATCAGATGAGGCCTTGATTCTGCTGGGATATTGATCAGGACTTGCACTCCAGCAGGGTAGGAGCTAGGAGGGCTGCTGGAGCGCTAAATTAAATGCATTGGCTTGGTTCTAATCTTTGACCAACCCCCACACATCCCGAATGACATGAGTTAGCATCTGTGTGCCCATGTTAGTGCAACGACTACACAAAGCTTTTTATTTATCAACAAACTGACTGATTTAACGTTAATAAGTAGGCCCTTCATGGCCGAAACGGTCTGTGTACATGTGTGGTGAATTGTGCATCTCTTCCCGTGAGCAGCAGATCGCCTTCAAGAATCTGGTGCAGAGGAACCAGGCAAACGAAGTGTCGTCCCATTCAACTCCCCCTCCAGGATCTGTCATTCAACTTCCCTTCATCATTCTCAACACAGACGTCCGCACCATCATAGACTGCTCCATCTCGAGTGATAAGTACGAGATTTCTCTTCTGTAGAAATATCCTCCACGAGGGGAAAGAGGAGATTTTCGCTCAACAATATTTACTGTATTTTATATGATTTTAGTATTTGTTTGAGCTCATTTTAAGCATTATTTTTGAATCGCTGTTTCATTTAGCAATCCAAAGCGCAAGCATACGTCATTTCATTTTCATGGTTGTGATAGGAAGTCTGTTTCTTTTCTGCGAATTGGTTCTTTCGGACAGTTTGTTTCAATGAACCGATTCACTAGTTTGTTCACGTAATCACGCAATGACGTCAAGTATGTGGAATTCTATTATCAAAAAACTCAATAATGACGTTAAACGCGAGTGTTTTACATGTCTAAAGTGAATAAACTAGTCTTAATCAGCACTTTTGCTTAACACACAAACTCATTCCTCCAAACAGGTGTGAATACCTCTTTAACTTTGACAACACATTTGAAATCCATGATGACGTTGAGATCCTGAAGCGGATGGGCTTGTCTTTGGGGCTTGAGAACGGCACATGCTCTCCAGAAAGCCTCAGTGTGGCCAAATCTTTAGTGCCCAAGTCTATGGAGGCTTATGTCACCAGTAAGTATCTTCTGATTAATGTTCCTCGAAAAAACTCATTTTCAATCATTTTTTCCTGAGTGTCTTTTTTGTTTTGTATGACATTCTTTCTCTGTAGCTTGTGTGAATGCTTGTGCCTGACAGGATCTCACAAAACATTATCATGGCAGGTCTGATAGATAATAGCATATCGTTTGAAAAGATGAAGTAATTATCATAGATCTTAAAATAACTCTTCTTGCCTTCGTTTTACTGATGCAAAACTGCGTGATTGTAAATTATTTCTTTGTCTCCTCAAAAAAGACACTTTACTTCATTACCTAGTTCTGGCATGAAACTCTAAATGGCTCAGAATGATAGGTCTTTAACTCATTTGGTACAGATCGCATCATTATCTACATAGCACAGCTGATTGGTTGCTGTTGAATGAGCAGCCAATGAGCTGCGGCTCAACATTCAAACAAATACCCTCCACCTTCCCCAGCTCCACCTGTGTAGATCTGCTTCAGGGTTAATTCATGTATGTTACATGTGCAGCAGCAGCAGCATGTCTTGCATGCTCACAGCAGTGTCTGTGAATGTTTTGGCAGTATCAAGTCTCTGTACTTGCTCTGCAACAGCAGTAGCGTAGCAGATCTATTCAACCACGACTAAATGCATTAACATTGCCATTTTCATTACCATACCAATCTCCCGAGAGTTGTCATGACAGAACTACAGTCACCTTTATATAAAGGGTTATTCAGCTCCCAACTATCTACAGTTCCCAAGTGGAATAAAGCAAGACAAACTAAATCAAGCATTTACTGTAGCACTGTACCGTGGTTTCATCTCACATGCGGACAGTAACAGGACACCCAGATCAGTGGTGAGCTGAGTGTGATGCCCCATCTGCCACAAAATCTGCAAGTCATATATTGGCAGAGTCCAAAATCAACACTCACCTAACCTCAATTTAGCAGTTTTTTTAGGCAGCTAATACTTGGTTAACCCTATAAAGCCTGCTGTATAGTGTTTGATACACAGGCCTCTAACTTATCAACATGACACAATCAATTACAAGCCAATACAAGCAAATTATTATAATTATAAATTATTATTATATGTTATATGTATCACCCCCCCCCCCCCCCCCCCAATTAAAAACTAGGAAGCTTTGATCATAAAATTAAGCATTTTTCAAAGGCTTATTATTATGAGATCTAGGGTGGGTTGCACCAATAAGGATTAAATGAAGTACAGTTTAGAGCTAATCTAGGATGTGTTAATCTAGGCCTCATTTTAAATCAAACTGTTGCACTTCATTTTAAACCCAGATTAACAAATCAGGGATTAGAATTCTAACCTGCGATTAAAACCTCCATTTATGATTAATTTCCTCCGCCATGATGGATTCGCAATTGACAGCAACAATACTAATGTTCCATTTCCTTCTTTATTGACCACCAGAAACTCTCTCTCTCTCTCTCTTTCTCTCTCTCTGTGACAATAGTAGCTCTTGCCAATAAAGGAAATAAACTTGTAAAATGTCAGCTGCTTTATAAAGCACTACATATAGAGACCGTTACTAAGCAAACAGGCAATGACATTGTGGCAGCACGTGCAGATTTCATAAGCCTGGAAATATATTTATAGTATTAATTATTGGAGTAATATGGCAGCGTAATTTATGACAAAACAACCGAGATAAGAAAAGATAAGCCGCTCTTGTGACAGCGCAGCCCTGTCTGTTTAATCGCCGCCCAGCAGTCACGCGTGGAGAGGGTATGAGTGGCGCTCACCTCATCATCACCGCTGCCGTTAAATGCTAAATGTATTCCTCTTATTTTCTTTTTACGACACCGAGATGAGTGACGGATCCGCATCCCGGACTCAATAGCAGGCGTAAGACCCTCACACTCTGCCAGCTCAATGCGCTTTATTTTTCATTTTTATTAGTAATAAACACCCCTCTTAGACCTGACGACACACACACTGTTTCTATCTCTGTTCACTCCTCTACATAGTTTAATTGTAGGTGCACTTTATTTTATTTAAACCTCCGCACATGTAAGTTTAAAGTTAATCCCTAATTAAGATTTAAATCTGAGTTTAAAGTTAAGGAACAACAGGATTAAAGTTAATCTATCTTAAAGGGATAGTTCACCCTGAAATGAAAATAAAGCCATCTTTTACTCGCCCTGCTGTTGTTCCAATGCCCTATGTCTTTCTATATTTTTCGGACCTCAGAAAGAAACATTTTGAAAAACGCCCTGCACATGCTCCTCCATATATTAATAATAATAATAATAATAATAATAATAATAATAATAATAATAAATTGTATTTGTAGTGCACTTTACATTTGGAACAAATCTCAAAGTGCTACAGTTAAGATCATTTAAGAAGGATAAAATAGATTGAATAGTTAGAAGTCAGAAGTTCTCCTAAAAAGAAATGTTTTTAGTCCTTTTTTAAAAGTCTCAATAGTTTGAGGTGCCCTCAGATGGTCGGGGAGGGCATTCCCGACCATCTGAGGGTATCTCAAACTATTGACAGCCACTTATAATGGCTGTCATTGGCAACCAGGCTAAAACTTAACAAAAAAGATACAAAAGTATCACGCAATGATACATTGAGACGCGCGTCATATATGGAAAGTGTTCAGGAGGCATACTATAAAGTTTTGCGAGAAAGAAACCGTATTATTCAGTCAAAACACTGAGCTCGGCCATTACTGTGCGCGTTCCTGTGAGTGCGTGTGAGCCGTGATGAAGAGACTGCCTGATCAGTGTGTATATATACGTCTCAAAAATATATAAATCAAATATAAAATTCCAAAACAAAACTATATGGAACAAAACCAAGACAATGGACAATGTGAGCTTTTTGCGGCAAATGAGAAAAGCAGCTAAATAATTTCTTTGTCATGGGGACAACAATATAATTTTTTAATGAAATTATACAAAATAAATTTTTATGGACAGGTAAGAAATATGTATGGCCTTTATTTTTCTCCATTCCAATTGGTACGTTGTTTTTGTGCGAGCATACATGCACATCAGTCACCAGTGTTGGGGAAAGTTACTTTGAAAAGTAATACATTACAATATTGTGTTACTCCTTTAAAAAGCAACTAATTGAGTTACTTAGTTACTTTTTAAGAAAAGTAATGTGTTAAGTTACTTTTGCGTTACTTTTTCTCACCTGGGCCGGGGTTGTTTGTTTTTTTGTTTTTTCTTTTATAACAAAAAAAGTTCTATTTTTTTTTTTGCAAATGTAAAGACCTCTTCATACCAAAATGTAAATAATAAGCCTCAGGCTGAGGTAAAAAGGCAAATTCATGCATGAACAGTAGAGGGCGCAGCTCCATTCTGGATCATGCAAGAACAGTAGAGGGCGCAGCTCCATTCTGGATCATGCAAGAATAGGATGCACAAGAAAAAAAGTTTACCAATAAAAACAAAAAATCTAGTAATTTTTGCTCATGGTTTCAATTGAATCATCAAAGGTCAGCACTAAGACATTGGTCAGTAAAGGTAGATTAAATGCATACAAATATTTGTTTTATTTAACATTTAATTATTGGAGGTTTGCATATTACTCTGATTTTGCATTTGACTGATTTTATTCATTTTGAGGAGTACTGAATCTTTATTGTGCAAGTGAGATGAATAAATGCTCACATTTAGTCTAGAACTACAATAACCCTCATGTTTACACACACGCCTCTGCACTTACTCTCGGTTTCAGGGGACAGGAGTCAAATACATGTGAAAAAGTAACTCAGATATTTTGTTGTAAATTTAAAAAGTAATGCGTTACTTTACTAGTTACTTGAAAAAGTAATCTGATTACGTAACTCCAGTTACTTTTTAATGCGTTACCCCCAACACTGTCAGTCACACGCTTTACCCTTCAGCCACAGATTTACTTCCTGTTCTGTGCAAATAAAGCCACACGTCTTGTCGAGATGCTGTCTTAAAGGGGTCATGAACTGGCTTTTTTTTTTTTTTTTTATACTGTTATCTGAGGTCAACTTATGGCGTTTGTGTGGTTTTTACATTCAAAAACATCATAATCAATAAGTAATAGGCTATTTTCTGACTTGGTTTTGAGGCTCTCTGAGAAACACTATGATTTGATGGGCGTGCCGAACTGAAGACTTGGAAGTAAACGCTCACGGCTAGGATTGGATAATATTTGCATATTTAATGAGCTTCAGCTTCCGTCTGTCCCAGGAATCGTCTAGGGGAAATGCTCAGAGAACTCGCAAAATATCAAACAAACACTAAATCTCTCTCACACACACACACACACACACACACACACACACACACACACGCGCGCGGAGACACACATTCACACACACACACACTCGTGCGCGGAGACACACACTGACACTCGCGCGGAGACACACACAGACACACACACGTGCAGAGACACACACACACACTCGCGGACACACACGCGCGGACGCGGACACACTCTCAAGTCTCTCTACACATAATCAATACACAATACTATCAATGCAATACTATCACGTATTTAAAACATGTTTTACTCACATAAGTGTGCTGCACCATTCCTGTCGGGTCCAATATAGAAGGCACACCATTGTGTTTCAATCTCAATATCCCCACGTGAGCTGGAACTTCATTAAAAATAAAGTTCAACCTCATATTCCTAATATTAGGATCCGAGGGAAGCTTATGCAGGAATAGTGCAATATCATGATATCCTCGGCATGTTTATTGCTGCTGGCTAGAGCAATCCTACCATCTCCATGAGTCGGTGGGCGGGGCTACTGAATTAAACACGTGCTTATTATTCTGTAGAGGCGGTGTTTCGTCGCACGATGACGTAAAGGTGAAGCACAAGATCGTTTTCAGGGTCTGGTGTCTATAAAAGCTTTTCTTTGACTAACAAGAAAGTTTTCAGCTCTGAAACTTACAGGATATTCTTATATTTGCCATGACCTCTTATCTATCAAAAGCTCAAGGGAAAGTTGATTTCTCAATTCCTCACCCCTTTAATAATACAGGTTTTAGTGTTCGACTTATGATGTCTAAATAAACCTGTGTTTCTGTCCCGACAGACATGGCCAGAAATTCCAACAGAACCCCTCTCAGCCACACAAGGTATGTTGATCAACACAGCATCTCCACACTTTCCTTTGAGCTGATGTTGAGATAACATCAGATGACTCTCTCTGTCCACAGTCACAGCAGCTCTGCCCCTTCACACGCCTCAGAGTCTCGCGGACAGACGCCCAGCTCCTTCATCGAGGAAGAGGACGACGAGGACGAAGACGAGGACAATCCCTCTTCCCCAGAGTGACGGTCAGGGTTCCCGAGCAGTGTCGGGGAGGAACGCTACACAGGAAATAAGCTGCCACTCCTCTCTATATTACCATATTTTTAACGTCCCTCCCAATTAGTTTCTTCCTCTTTCCCAGTTTGGCACAAAACGCCAGGGGTCTTTGGCTCCAGGGGAACTTCTGTGGTGCTTTTCAGGCTAGCGAGCCGCATAGAGGGGAGCGATTTAAGTGAAGGTTAACAGATGCCTCGCGTCATCTTCCTTTCTCTGCTTCCTATCCAGAGGACTTTCAAATTCTTTCCAAAAATGTATTTATTTCGGTCATATTTGAATATGACAGTATCTGCGTAGTCCAGTGGGCTAGTGCCACTTTATTTTCTTCTCCGTGGGGATCGGAAAGCAGCGTCCTGATCTGTTCGCCGATTGGAAGGACTTTACATCCTTACATTAAAAAAAAAAATGGAAAATGTTCTTTTTTATAGGTTGATTCAGTGTCATGTTGTTGTGTTGTATAGTTTATTCCTTGTCATTCATCACAATAGTAGGATATTAAAATATGGATGGTTGTCATCTGCCGTTCCGGGTTCAGCACGTTGCCTCAAGCTGATTGAATGTTGTTTGTTGGGAGATGTAGTCTTGTTGTGAGTGATTTAAAAACACAGTTTTGTTTGAATTGAGAGTGGCCGATGGAAAGGAAACAGCCCTGATCCACTCAGGTCGGCATTTTAAACCAACTCAACTTATGAATATGAATTTTGGTTTGCAAATGTAACTGTATGTACATGTATACATATATAAACATATAATTTTGGTTACCTCTGGTGTGGTGTGGTCTAGAAAAAAAACGGAATACTTTAAAACTATAATATATGGTAGTATTAAAAATACAATTATTAAACCTTGATATTCAAAAATGTAAATCATTTCAGCCGTAGTTGGCGCTTAACCCTCTCTTCGGTCATTTCTGACCCGAATTTTTTAAAATAAAAAATGTTAAAAATCGTAGCTTCAACGGAATGGTATGAAACTTGTCGACTTTATTGGTACTTGGTATATGAACACACAAACAAATTTAGGGACAGGATTTATAAAGTCTAAAAAAAATAGTCACACTCAGGGTCTTCGACTTACCCCCATAGGAAATGAATGGGAAATTGGCAAACATGAAAATACAGAGTTTTTTTTGTGCGTAAAATCTACAAATCAGCCACGATGCAGAAAAAAAGCACACAACAGTGAAGGGGTGAATCTCTAAAACATCAAGAGTGCAAAACAGACAAATACGCACACACACTTATACACACAAAAACACACGCACACACAAATGAACGTGTGTCATTGCAAAAGCTAATTTTGTGCAAAGAGTTGCTGTTCATTGAATTGTACAAAAAAATATTTTAATGAAAATGTTTATTATAAAAGGTTAATAAAAAAATGTTATGACTGAAAGAATTGCACTTTTATTAAGTTACAATTAAAACAATGGGTAACAATGCTTTGCATTTGTTCTCTTTCTAATGCAATGTTCAGGTTTGACTGTATTATAAAGTAAAACTGGCACTTCAAGTTACCATTTAAACCAACCAAACAAACAAAAAACTTGACAAACATAGTCTTTGAGAATCTCTTATTATATATTAAAATCCACAACCTGAAAAAAATAGGCAAATATGTGCAAAAACAACTAGAATTCACAAGCCTTTCTACAGAGAGCTGTAAATCCATCTGGTTAAAATATGACATTGCATGATAATTATGCTTATGCTGCCTTCACGTGCTATAGGAATTATCGTAAATACGAGTTTCCTAGTTCCTATTAGTCTCTACTTTAACCTGAAATACAGCATTAATATATATATATATATATATATACATTTTCTATTATATTCAATGGAATTTTTTTTATCATAATTATTGCATAAATGTTAATTATTATCATAAAATTCTCTCAAAACACAAAAGAAAGAAAGAAAAAATATTATTGAACAAAAATACATTTAATGGATTTTACTGAAAAAATTATACTAATTGATTTCCGGGGTCGGGTCACTTTTGACCCGAAGGTCCTGAGTGTGACTGGAAAACGAAGAACCTCAGAGGGTTAAATTACCCCAAACCATCAAGTCATCCTAGCTGTATATGACTTTCCTCTTTCTGATGAACACAATGTAAGAGTGGGTCGCCTACAGTGGCTCAGGCTGCAGGGTTGCCGAACGACTAAAGAAACGTTATCAGTAAGATGATAGAAAACTGTACATTTCTCGTCTTTACCACCCACTGCAACTTACACCAACACCGGAAATAAGCGCAGTTACAATAGCAAAATATGCGGGAGAGCTTTGCTATAGTGTGACGATATTGTATTGCAATAGGGAGCACTTAAAAGTCAATACCGAATCAAAACTAGTTAGCACATCATTTGTAATAGAAAGGATTTAATGACAAAATCTGGTTACACTTGAAACAGTTTCAAAATGGATGTGTGAGATGATAAACTTATACCATTAATCGCACCCAGCATGAATGTTACCTGAGGGATAGAGAGAGAGAGAGAGAGAGAGAGAGAGAGAAGAGAAGAGCGAAATAGCCAGAGCAAAGAAGCCCTAGTGAAAGGAAGAGCCAGAGAATAAAGAGACAGAGCAACAGTTACAATCTTCTTTTATCTTTTTCTTGACCATGTGACCAATCCCAGACATGAGACATTCAAGCTCACCAATCAGACCAAACTTCCCCCACTGTGCTAAAGGTGGGACACACATTTGGCCTACAGGCCTTCAGCATCCTCTGTCTGAGGAATTACAAATGGCCGCTCTGATAGGAGAGACAATAATAAAGCACATTTATTTGTTCAATTTCAAATATCTTCGATTATTTTCAATCCTACAACAATCAGAGTTATATTAATAAATAACCTGACGCTTCCAAGCTTTATAATGGCAGTGAATGGGGTCCATTGAGTTTGAAGCTCATAAAAGCGCATCCATCCATCATAAAAGCGCATCCATCCATCCATCATAAAAGTGCTCTACACGGGGTTAATGAAGTGAAGCCATGCGCTTGTGTGAGAAAAATATACATATAACACGTTATAAAGTAAAATATCTAGCTTCTGAACTTACAAAAAAAGTATAACTGATGTTCAGATTCAGATGTCGGACGTAGCGTAAGCATTTTGAACTGCGAGAGACATTACATTTTTTCATAAGTTAAATACAGAAGGTGGTCCGGTGGAAGCTAGATATTTTACTTTATAACGTGTTAAATATGGATATTTTTCTTACACAAGCGCATGGCTTTGCTTCAGAAGGCCTTTATTATCCCCCGGAGCCGTGTGGAGGATGTTTATGATGGATGGATGCACTTTTTTCATTTTCATTTTGAAGTGAACTAATCCTTTAAAACCTTGTAAGTGCTGGGTTATGTTATGGGTTTAGACAAACCAATATGTACTGTAATGGCAATTTAACAGATTTCTTGAAAAACACTAGTACAACTGCATCGAACATCTCCTTAAAGGGGCTATATGTAAGAATATTCATATTTTAATCACTTTTTTATTGCTAATGTGTGTAACGAAACTTTAAAAAAAAACTAAAAAAAAACAGACCTTCCCAGACTTCCTAGGTTGTCCGTGAAAGCCTGTTGACTGATTTTTATGTGAAGGACTCTGGACGTTTTTACCGGGAAAATCAAAAGTACGTTTCACACGTGCTCCCGAGAGCCTCTCTTCCGCTCTGACACATGAAATGAATGATGATACAATATTCAGGAAATGCAGAAAGAGCCCTTCTGTAATGTAATGTCATGCAGAGAAAAGGGATTCATTCGAACTATAGTCTCACAATAGCCAGATCTCTATAGGGTACAACGGGGCTAACGGCTCCTGGTTTGATTTTCCTCTAAACCACTAGAGGGCACCAAAACGTGCCGCAGCACTTTCCAAAACATCCGCTTTTCAAGACGCACGTGGAAATTTGTCTGATCCTTGACGCGATCACGGGCAGCAGCGCAAAGCTGACTCTGTGCTCATTTGATCTAATATTTGATGTTTTTAAATTTTTTGTAGATGTAAGTAGCAAACGAGAATCGCTAAAATTATTGAATATATTTTGAGGCAAAGGTCTTGTTGATTTTCCGTTTTGTTCAAGGTAAATAAAGCAACAGTGTTTCAATAACGGAAGAATATGTAAAAGTATGGTATTTGTGGACTTTTCCATTTGTTGACATGACATAGATTCAGATGGGAAATATCATATGTTCAGTGGGTGTCCACCTTCGAGATAATCACCATATTTATAATGAATCCATCATATTTAACCCTCTATGGTATGGGGTTGCCTCCAGGCAGCATAGTCTATTTTTGTTTATTTTTTATAATTTTTTAATAAAATGAAACACCAATTCATTGTTCAAACCTATCTCAGGGAAGAAGAACTCAAATACTAATTAATGAACGTGCAAAAAAAAAATTGGTCACATGACCCACAGGGGTCCATTTTGTGTCCTGTTTCAGCACATGTGCACAGGTCACATGGCTCCATATTTTCTCCACTGAAAAGTGCATTTTTCATCCCACAAAAAATATGAGTCGCCTTCACTGGTGAGTAAAGAAGTATTTTCAAGAACTTTACATTATATATCATCAAATGTTTTCGGGTAAATAAATAAAAAACTGTCCTCAAGGCAACATTGTACCATAATGGAATCGGATAAGGCCGTCCCAGACACACTAGGTTGGATACAAATATAGTATATTTGTAAGGACAAGAGTTAGAATTCTCAAAATGTATTCGCATTTTTGTATGATTTTGTAATGCACGTATAAGAATAGTAATTCACATACTACAACTGCATATATTATGATCTGCACATTCTCTATAGCACTTAAAAAAAAAGGTATAAAAAAGTTGATGAGGGTGAGGATGAGCTGTCATGTGATGAGGAAGATGAGGTTATATTATATATCGAAGATGGAGATGAGGATGAAGATGCATATGATAATGTGTTCCACGATGGTACAATGTTGAGGCAACAAAATTAAAAATAAAATAAATAAAACAATTATGAAAAATTATATTGCTTTTGCTATAGTGTCCTATTTTAAGCAGGAAAAACACCACACATATTTTTTCCCTCACTGAAATCATATTGCGCACCATAGAGGGTTAAACATATGATACTAATCATTTCATATAATTTACTGTTACTACTGTAAATCATTCAATTAAATTATGGGATCTCCTTCAGTGCTTTCAGAATCTTCGCTTTTTAAAATGATTTTGTCTCTATATTTTTAAAATATATTTACATTACATTATATTTATTGAATTAAAATGTATTCTTTTTAGGGCTGTCAAAAGATTAATCGCGATTAATCACATCCAAAATAAAAGTTTGTGTTTACATAATATATGTGTGTGTGTACTCTGTTAATTATTATTTATATATAAAAACACACAAGCATGTATATATTTAAGAAAAATGTATTATATTTATATATAAAATATTTATATTTATATATAATATAAATTATATAAATGTATATACAATATATACATGCAAATATTTCTTAAATATATACATGAATGTGTTTGTATTTATATATACATAATAATTATACAGAGTACACACACATATTATGTAAACACAAACTTTTATTTTGGATGAGATTAATCGCGATTAATCTTTTGACAGCCCTAATTCTTTTATTTATCAAAATATACAGAAAATAGTTCAAACTTTTCTAAAGGGATTGTTTTGAACAAGAAATTATTAAACATATTATTTAGGCTAAAGTATTTGTAGCAAATATCAATGCTGTGTGTCTTTCGCCCCGTGTGTCTGTGGGGTAAAAGGCCCCCCTCGCCACCTCATATGTTAATACGATTTTTAAACAAAATAAACCATTTAGATTTATTTTCACACAAAATCTATTGCTCCATAAATGTTGTGCCTTCAGCCCTGTTGTACCGTCTAAAATATACTTTATAATAAAACTATCAGCTAACAGTTTTAATGGCCAGCGGTGACGCTATAACAACACTAAAAAATAAAAACGGAAAATGTACTGGTAATAAACTGGCCATAGACCACCATAGACATTTAGGGGGACAAGTCCCCCCCCCCCCAATAATTAGAAATGGCCAAATTGTCCGAGCCCCCCCTTTATTTGAAATTATTGCTTTGCACTCCATTCACGATTTTACAGCTCTGCACGTAAGGATGACAAAAAGAAAAAACTAAAAATAAAATTTTTAGTCTGGTCTGCCTCAGGTCTAAAGGCGCTCGTCAATGTCAAAATGATTGAGATGGCCAATCAAATCAAAGTAGGCGGGGTTTACTTTCTCTTTTGGCTCGTTCAGTCTTCACACAGACAAGCACGTCAATCTATGGCTTAATGTCATGATGGGGACTCTATTCTTTCCGGTGAAATCACAAAACAAAATGCACACAAACGTGTCCACACTGTTAATATACAATCATTGAACATCTTTGATTTTAATGAAGGAAAAAAACTATATGAGGGCGGACTCGAACCTGTGCCCTTCGACATGCTTTACAAAAAGTCTTCCACCAGACCACCGGGGAATTCTAATGTTAACGGGAAGAATCACGATATATTTGACGCAAATTATTGCAAAATGATTTGAAAATAATCCCAAAATGATTATTTCCCAACTAGAATTAGACCTAGAAGTTTCTTTTTGCTTTATAAAAAAAAAATTGCCCTCCCCCACAATGTTCAAGACATGGTTACAGCCTTGATCCAGTAATTTTACGGAAAATTTCCGTTAACCCTTAAAACACAAACTAATGCAATGTGTAATTCAAAATACAGGTAAAACACCTGTAAAAAAATCAATACGGAAAATTCCTTCATATTTATACAGTACATTGTGCCCTATTTTAACAGACTTTCTTTGTACAGTGAAGGGTTTCTGAGCCTCTTTAAACTGGAAATGAAATCAATAGTTTTATGAGTTTGTGTTGTTCAGAGAAAAAAAAATTGCAGTTGGAGGGTAAAAGGAAGAGAGGATGATTAAGAAAATGTACAAAACATATAAAGCAGTGGTTTTTAACCAGTTGACCAGGACCCACTAGGATGGCTTGCACACTTCCAAGGGAAAGATGGCTTAAAATAAGACAAAACGTGTGAAATTAAGATAAAATATTGTAAAATATTAAAATATTCTTGGGATATTAGACAAGCTGTATGAGGGTTTTTTGTTTTTTTAAAGTGTGATTTCAGGACTTGGAAACAAATGTATATACATTATTAAGATGTATATTTTATTCAGTAGGAATGGCTTTTTGTGAGTAAAAAAAACATTTAGTTATTGAAATTATGAAATTTAATTATTCATAGCCTAATAATTTTAATATTGCCACTCCTACTAATTTCTGAAAACAAACCGTTCTCAAACGAACATCTTTGCCATATCAGAATGAGGAGTCAAGAAGGTTAAGATATAAAAGGGAACAATTATAATGATAAATTCATGTTCATGTTCGTGAAACTTAAATTCTGCTGTGGTACAAGGTTGCCATATTCGACAGTTTCTATTTTTGTGGGGGTATTTTTACACCAAAAACAAAATAATGAGAAAAGTGTTGTTGGAACCCTGTGTGCCATAAAGGATAACCGGGATCAGATGTCATTCTCACGCCAAAGATCAACACACACACTCACACACACACTCTCACTGCATTTTTGGTTTGTTTTTTACATAAATTCATTATCTTAAATGTGGTTATCATGAGCATTTGCAAGAACATTTGTAGCGGTGTCAAAAGTCAGTTAGAATTACAGCAAACTAAATATCCAATACTTGCTGTTTTTGTCTAGGTTAATATACTAATAATGTATAGTTGTACTCTTTAAATCTAGCTGGAATGTATGATTTACTGTGACAACTTACCCCGGCGGAAATGCTCAATACCTTTTTTGTTTATTCAAAATGCCTACAAAAAATGTATTCAACCCCAATTGTGAAATAGTCACAGGGTGTAATAACTATCCCCGGACTCTGTTCAACTGTCCTGTGCGGTGTGGTGTGCAAACTACGTGGCGTTTCGGTAAATCTTGTCCAAATGATGTTGAGCACGCTTCATGCGGCTGCTGGAAACGCGGCGCGGCTCTACTGCGCATGCGTCGCAGCGCCGTTCAAACGCTGCTGGTGGAGAGCCCGAGCCACGGACGGACTGCTGCAGTCTCGAGCCGCGTGGAAGAAGGACTGCACACCTCATTTACTTCATAACGCCGAGGAGGAGGCAAGCCCGAACCAACGCTTTTCTGATCTGTCCTCATCCACCGTTCTCAAACTGGTTTATTCATCCTCTTCACACCATGGCCAACAAAGAGGAGAAAGCTGACGAGAAACAGTCGAGTTGGAAAGATTTTATCTACAACCCACGGACGGGGGAATTCATCGGACGCACCGCGAGCAGTTGGGGTAAGCGAGCGTTTTGTTTTTGACAAGTGTCAATTGCACGCCCTTAAAACTGATGTCCAAGCACCAAAAAACACGAAAGGACCTGGTTTAGGTGTGCGTGATGTGCAATTGAATGGCTACACCGCTGTTCTTGTCTCAATTGCCCCCAATGCAATTGATAAGGATTCACAAACGCATTTCTTCCCCAGGGAACTGAGCTTTACGGTCCGTTACAATGTGTCAGCATGTGCAGTTCACCATGCAGCAATGCAGAGCCATAGGAATACGAATATCCGCATTTATAACTGTTCATTTAGATCATATCCATAAGACAATGCCTGTAGAAAAGCACCGGTAATCGATAGCACACTCTTTATAGAAACCGTAAGTCAGCTAAAACATTAAAGGGGGCGTTTGGTAATTATTATTAGTAAATATGTGATTTTAAATCCAAGTCTGAATATGATTCCGTGTACTGCAGTATAAGAATATAACCATAATACTGTTGCTAAATCACGTTTTGAGCGTTCGTCGCACACCGCGGATTACCGTGATTAATCGCGTGTTAATTTAACAGCATGGCACATATTCCCTCGGGTCTGTATCCTGCAGTTTCACACGAGGCTCGAGGTCTATGAATAGCTTTCCTGAATGTCATCGCCAGTAGGCCTGTCACATTAGATGTGTTGAGATAATAATTTGTACGCCAGATATAATACGCGTCGGTTATTCGTAAGTCGACGAATGGCTACGAAACTCGCCAGTGCCTCGTAACCTCTCCTACGGGGCTCATTTAACGGCTCTAGTTTTATGGTTTACTAAATTTGTGAAATGTCCGTCACTCAAACACAAGGGGGGAATGATCACCATCACGCGCACGCCCAAAAAAAACAACGTTTCATTGGAAATATAGCGATTAGTCGCAGCGGTATTCGGCCAGCAAGTATCAGAGCGGACAGTCTCTTGTAATGTTCCGGCTGTCAATCATTCACGGCCGTGGTGATGTAGCCTCTGCATTCATTCGATATGCTAATTACCTTTGCTGTGGCTTGAGAGGATGAGAGGAAATTTCCACATCCCTTGACACAATTGGTTCACTGAGGGTGGTTGAGGAGAAGATGCTTTCTGTTCTCGTATGTGCGAGCATTTCGATATTTGGACTGTCTTGTACTTCATACATTCCCTGTTAGAAAGGCTTGTATATTCTCCTCAAAGCTGCAAAGTGTCCTTAATTATTGGTGGAGGTGGGGAGCAATTTCTTAAATACCCAGTTGCTTAGTAACCGGCTTTGCATGAAACTATTTCCTCGTAGTTATGCGTCCGTGATGCTAAACTCTGCAGTACCTCTTCTTCACTGGGATGGGTGTTCCTTGGTGTGATGCATGAGCTGGCGTTCGGCCCCTCCTCCCCGTCTCCCTCCCTTTCCTCTCAAGGTCAAACCGGTTCCCCGCAAGCTCCTGTACCAATAGGCCTCTTGAAAGAAATCAATTGAATTCAAATGGAAACGATCACGGGCCTTGAGGGATATGACGTGTTGCGCTGATCTTTATTCATGGAGCGAAGAAAGCCACCGCCGCTTGCAGCTTTAATGGAGCTTGGGATTGCTTTACAAAACGAGGCCTGGTCATTCTGCTTATCTGGGCTTTTTCTTCCAGGCCCGTGTTCATGTTTTCACAAGAATTGCTTGTATGAGTGGTTGGATGTGTTCACGAGCCTGTGGTTCTCATATTGGATCAGTGCTATATCTTCCTTTTTTATCATTTGCATGCAATTTGTATGCCTTGCACATTTATTCATTATTTTTCTCTGGAATTTGGTTGTGAATTCTGCTTTTCTGAAACGGCTAACATAGTCAAAATTGCAAGAATGGCTTGTGATAATCTTGCAAGTGTCAGTAAGAATTGGTTGACAATTGCAAACTGTTTTTTTTTTCTTCGCAATGCATGCCATCGTATTTGTGAATTTATGGAATTACTGTATAATTTCCTGCTTTGCGATTAAAACACAGCATTTGTTGAAAAAAAAAATCAAATGTATACGTGTGATTTTTTTTATTTTATTTAAGCAAATACTTGCATTTATTTTAAAATATTTAAACATAAGTGTAACAATCGTTTGAAATGATAAATATTAGTGCTGTCAAAATGATTGATCGCATCCAAAATAAGTTTGTGTTTACATAATATATGTGTGTACGGTGTATAATTATGTATATATATATAAATACACACACGTATATATTTGAAGTTGATGTGTGTGTATATACTGTACATTTATATAATTGTATATCAATATATTATATAAAAATACAACCCTCTACAATGCGAGTAAATCTTCACTCTGGGCGACTAAACAATATCTATCATTAGCCATTGGCTAATAGATGCTTAGGTTTTTCTTGCCGGTGTATGTCTAAGATGCTAAGAATAAGTTTACAGGGCTCCAGACTAACTCTTTTCACTAGGAGCACAGTGGCCCCCAACTGAACATTTTAGGGGTACAACCAGAAAATTTAGGGGCGCACACCGTAAATCAACATGCTAACCAAATCTACTAATTTCCACTGTATGACTAGTAGGGATGGGTATCGTTAAGCTTTTAACGGTATTACTACTCTTACCGATACTGCTTGTCAATCCGGTACTTTAACGGCATTCTTATCGGTTCTTTTTATTATACTGTATATATTTTTTTAATGAAAAAAAAAAACATAATTAAGAACATAATTTACATGGCTTTATAATCTGAAAAGTATTATTACAAATTATTAAAATATATATTTAGAAAATAATTAAATGTTATGTTAAAAGCTGATATTGATCATGTTCTATTCTGCAACTAATGTTATTATAAATCATGTCTGAATAAAAAGATTGCATTTTATGGGTGCAACATCCTGTCACTGGCAGTCCCTTATGAAAATGAAAATGTATTTTTTTACTACAGTGACCATAGTTCAACTAGTATTTGTAAAAAATGTCCATGGTTACCACTACAAGTAAACATATTTTAACCATGTGTAAACAAAAATATGATCTAATAACTTGCAATTAACGCATATTGAATGTTAAAATACCTTTTAAATATGATGTATCTTTACCCATTTTACTCTTAGTAATTTTAATAATTTATTCAATTTAATAATTAAAAAGTTCAGTTTAGAAGTATCGATATCGGTGATACTGGCCTTGAAAGTATCCGGGATCATATCGAAAACAAAATAAGTGGCAACGCCCATCCCTAATGCGACGTACCGCAAACTCAAGTGTGAAGGCGCACAACTCGCCGTCGCTCTGAGAGAGCGTTGTGTTTCTCACACACACACACACACACACAGGCGTGCAAAGAGAGAGAGTCTTCGACGCGCTACATGTAAACGATATTCTTTGTTGAATTTTCCTGTCAAAACACAGGAGTTCATTTTGAATTATTCAGCTTTTAAGAAGCAGAAGATATGCGGTAGTGGGCGGGGCTAATGCGCAAACGGCAATCTCATTGGCTGGCGCTTATCTATTACCGTCACCGTTTGGATTTCAGCAAATCCGTTTGAGCAATGCTGAAAACGTGATTAATATTCATGAACCCAGCAGCTCCTCAATCTAGTTTAGTGCATTGTGTGTGTATATATATATATATCTCTATCTCTCTCTCTGGGCAAACAGACAAATGAAAGCAGTTATCAGTTGAGATGAGGAACGACTCTGTAAGGTTATTAATTGAGTCCACCAGGGAGCATCCCATAACATTTTTCCAAGGCCAACTGAAATGATGATACTACCATTTTGGTCAAACTTCTCTGACGGTTGCAGCGAGTCTGCAGTGTTCGGGTCCCACAGCGACCTGTCCACAACTGTAATTGAAAAAAATGTACACATAAGAGAAACCGTTTTTTGTTCCCGGGCTGCTTTTACTTTTCCCGTGGGGACGGGAAGGAGACTGAGAGTGATGGAGGGAAGGCTGGCTAGTGAACAGATAAAAGGATCAGGCTGGAGTTAATGGACAGGTCCGGCTTAGCGAGACATCCGCACCCTGATGAATGTCCGTTTGGATTAGCCCAGATTAACGCTTCCCAATCTACTGTTGACCTTGCTTGGGTTAGCTATCACGCTAATCTGTCCACAGCTTCTTGGATTTGGGTGATGCGGTATGATGAGCCCTGGGGCTGCGATCCTCAAACGGCTGGAAGGCTCTCCGGATATGTTTACCACAGGCGGTTGAAACTGATGAAAGGGAATGTTGTTCTCCATTAGGAGACCAACCATGTGGCAGTGATGCTTTCATATGCAACAATGGCCCATTTTCTGCATTTCATCAATGAAGGTTCCTGGTCCTGTCCGCCCCATTAACACGGCCTTGAAATGAAATTTGAGCGTGTGTGTGTTCAAGCATGTTTGGCTCGAGGTTCACAACGTAGTAATTGAGGATCTGCACAACAGTGGCTTTTCATTCACGTTTTAAAATGGTAATTTCACGAGCCGTTTCAGATAAAGGAATGGTTTGCTGAAAAATGAAAAGCACTCGTCATTTAAAATGTACTCTTATTTTGTTCATGGAGCACGAAAAGACCAAGAATTTTAATTAGTGATGTACCAAAATTTGGGTAAAAATTTTTGCTCAAATTGATTGCCCTAAAGCAGGGGTAGGGAACGTTAATCCTGGAGACCCACGGACCCATTGCACAGTTTAGCTCCAACCCTAATCAAACACACCTGAAGGTACTCAAGCTCTAAAGCTACAGGCAGGTGAATGGCTGCGTCCCAATTCGCATACTATCTGTACTAAATAGTATTCGAAAAAAGAATTAGTATGTCCCAAATCTTAGTATGTTGAAAAAAGTATTCCAAAGATTCCCGGATGGTTTACTATTTCCGGTCAGAATCCGAAGTGCAGATCGATGTGCACTCTAACGGCTGATATTGCCCACAACCCATTGCGAGATGGACGAGGATTCGATTAGAACTACAAACGCGGATAAAAAGTGTTAAAAAACTACAAACATGACGGTTACGCGAGTCTGACGGTTAAGTGGAGAGGATTAGATAAAGTGGTTTGAGTGAGCAATTATCAGTATTTAACCTGACGAAAAGATATTTATTCAATATTATCCACATAATATTTCTCCTTCAGCAGCATTGAGAACTTTTGTAATGATACGTTTGGCCATTAACTTTGCAAACACATGAGAGGAGTCTCTGCATTAAAGACCCACGAAAGGCAGATCAACGAGTGACTACATTTCTCTCCGATACGGTAGGAAATTAAATTGAAAGTGGGGGATTTGAACTGTGACGATGATTGACAGGGCAGTTTAAACGGTGACGGGACGCGCGTAACAGAGTCCTTAAAGATGACGAAGTAGTATGTCCCAAAGCTTGCATACTCTTCTGCTACACACTCAAAAGTCTGTACTTTTTCTTCACAAAAAGAGTACATACTTTTAGGACGTAGTATAAGTAGGCGAATTGGGACGCAGCCTATGTTTTTCTTTCATCAATGATCAACGTTGCCTAGCCCTGCCCTAAAGAGTGACGTTTAATTAGCGTTAATGTGGATAAGCTACTAGGGATCGACCGATATGGATTTTTTAGTGCTGATAATGATTTTTTTATTTTTCATCAGCCTTAGCCGATGAGCGATACGGGCTGCCGATTTTCTTGAGCCGATATTTGGAGCCGGTACTGCTGTTGCTCCCTCAATTTACAACATAAAAATGACACAATGATCAGGATGATAATTTAAAATTTAAAAAAGGAACATTTATTGAACTAAAAAACAATATTTAACAAATAGTAAAAACAGGTGAGGTAGAACAAGGGAAAAAAAGAGTTCAGTGGTGAAAATAAATTCTGAAAATAAATATTTAAGCATAAATAAAATAATTACACTATTGAACACAGTATCAACAAGCAAGCAACATAATAAAGTGTACATACTTAATTTTAAAACTATTTACAACCTAGTCATTTAATGGTTACACTCTAAAAAATGCTGGGTTAAAAATAACCCAAGTTGGGTTGAATATGGACTAACCCAGCAATTGGGTTGTTTTGACCCAGCGGTTGGGTTAAATGTTTGCTTAAAACAACCCAATTGATGGGTTAGTCCATTTTCAACCCAACTTGGGTTATTTTTAACCCAGCCTTTTTTAGAGTGTAGGTGCCCTTAACTTAATCTCTTGTAGAGCAACACCAGCGGTAATTCAGGAAAAAAATCTCCCAATGCTCCACGTGAAACTTCAGTCTTTCGACCTTTTACCATCGTGTCAATTCTCAATTGATTTTGATTAATATGCACGAGGGAGGGAGAGCAAGAGAGTTTGAAGACGGTGAGAGCTGCCCTGTGGACGCCTGTCTGTAAATAATGCAGGGAAAAAAAATATTGGCGAACGCAGCAGCCCGGCCGATACACGTAAAAATCGCAAATATCGGCACGAAAGCTACCTGTTGTAGCTTATAGCGTTAGACCGATATATCGGCCGGCCGATATATCGGTCTAACGCTATAAGCTACAACAGGTAAGCACGTCTGCTGTGTGGACGACGCTAGTTTTCAATGGATCTTGATTTTGATGAACCGCAATCTTACTGTGCTGTTTTCATTTAACGAAAACTTTCAGCACATTATTAAAGGCCCACTGAAGTGCATTGAAACGCGCATTCAATGCGTTGACGTAATTTCCCCTGAAACCTATCAAGCAGCTCCTCCCCTTTTTTAAAACAGCCAATAGCGTTCCGTTAATATCGCAGTTTGAATAGAGCCTTTCAGCTCGGCAAAGCCGCAGTTTCTAGGGCTGTACGATTAATCGAAAAATAATCGAAACCGAAATTCAGAACCTGTAACCGACATATTTTTCCCATGTCGGTTATTTCGGTTTTAGTCACATGACTCCGCCCCATCAGTCACATCAAGTGCAGTTTGCAGGCACACAGAGAGATGCAGGAGCAGTTATCATTGTTTATAGATGCCCAGAATCACTATAGTAACTGCATGTTTTACACAGTTTATACAGGTAAGTTAATTGCCATTCTTCTTATAGCCTACGCGCTGCGACACACACACACACGGCGCGCGCAAGCCCCGAAGCCAGATCGTTTTCTCTTTCGTCCTCATAAAGTTTGTCAAGTAAATGCGTTTAAAAGCTTGAACATTTAAAGCGACTGTGCACTATTCAAAAACAACAATACGGAAAACTTATCGGTTCAGTGCTCAGCTTTTTTCTGTGACACGGAGAGCCGAGCCGTTCACGTCTCTGAGCGCGCCCTGAAGGCAGATTCACCTGCGTCCTCACAAAGCTTTGTCATTTATATGTGTTTTAAGGCCTGCCAGTTTGAACTTTGGAGCGATTTTAGACCTTCAGATGTGTATTATGTTGAACTAATGCCTGATATATTGTGACAAACGAACACGTATAAAATATTTACTGTAAAAACCTTATCAGGAACTTACTCCAAAAACTTATGAGGGCAGAAAATGGAAAGCCAAAAAAGCAATAAAAAAAAAAGCAAAATAATCGTTCATTAATCGTAATCGAGGTAAAATGTTCAATTAATCGAGGTTTTTATTTTTGGTCAAATCGTTACAGCCCTAGCAGTTTCCTCCTAATCTCTGACCATTTCTCATCATAATCTCCTCCATATCGCTTTGAGAAATGCATCGTTGTGTGCAGAATTCAAATGGTCCGATGTGTTTTGGGGTCTGCGCCGACTCACACATGATCCGCTCTGTGCTCGTGTCTCTGGACCGGAACTAACCTGAAACCAGACTTCATTCGTCTCAACGGAAAGCATATTTACACTGTCTGAATCATTCCCTATGACCTATACAGTGCACTGTGCCATTCACCATGTAGAAAATGGTAAATGTGTGAACAAGTGACTGGTTTCAGCCGCAGCTTCAGCTATTTATAGTGTAGGGGGCGGGACGCTTCAGACTCTAGAGAGCATTGGATTGTACAGAAGATGTGATGAAATCAAAATAATAAAAATCTGTGATCCATTTTAGCAGATGTGAGAGACAGCTTTAATCTCCTAAATGCGAATTTTGTCATTGTTTTGGAACACACCAGCTTATTCATAACCCTGAAGGCTAACATTGATACTAAAAGCCAAAAAACTTACATTTTGATTTAAGGGGGCCTTTTAATACTGCATAGTATCTTCCAAAAATAACAATGTTTTGTTCTTTGTTACTTTTGATGTAAAAACAAAAAAAGCCCCAGCTTTCAAATTCTGTCAATTTTAAAATGAAATACAAAAACTAAGTGTGTGTTGTGTGATCACACAATGCTACATTTACCTCAGGAAAGCCATTCATTGTCCATAGCTTGTAAGTCAGCTAGATTACTAGATAGAGATAGATAGCACATTTAGATTATGCATAATTATGCACATTTTCATAATCTTTGCCTCCTGATGTCTTAGTTTTTTATTGCATGTTTGAATAAATGTCATGAAAACCAGTTTTTATTTTGTCCACAGTTTAAATGGTTCTAGTTCAACAACAAATTGAAGAAACAATATAAAAACAATTGTATTATGTGTAATTTAAATGTTTATACAACTTTTATTTGAGTGTTGATTATTAAATACATTTACTGTATACCATGGTTTGTCTGAATACTCACTTCTGATTGGTTGTAAGGTGTGCAGGTGTGCTCTCTCACCACTCGCACACAGGGAGCAGAGATCGCGCTGCACACACACACACACACACACACACACACACACACACACACACACACACACACATACACACATTCAGGAGCACAGAAACGTATTGTCAATGATGCCCTGCGACTTTATTAAATGACCTTCACTTCTGAATCGCATGATTATATTACTCCGCAAGGAGGCGGTGACATCGCTGTTTTTGAAGTAATTTAACTCGCAGCTTCATTGCTAGTAGAAAATGATATGCATCGGTTTCTTCTGCAGAACACCAGAAGCCGATATTTTGAAGAGTATTGAGGTCCAAATGACACTTTGACTATATGGGACATTCTTTAAAATATCATCTTTTTTGTTCCTCAGAAAAATAAGTCACAGTTTCAAACAACATAAAGGATTCATGATGATAGATTTTTAATATGGCAGTGAAATATTCCATTCTGTTCTTCAATATCATCCGCATTCAGAAGATTTGCGGAGACCTTTTACTGTTAATAGACGCGGTGATTGTTGCTTTATTGAATTTCAGAAAATATTTCTTTAATTCCTATAGTGCTACAAATGACATAAAATAACAGCATACAAGCTTGGAACTACCTGAGATTTAGTAAATGACCTTCGGGGCACTATCCCTTTAACTCTTGGTGATAACATCCCTCCCCAAATAACTGGCTTGGCTCCTTCTTCCTTCATGCCAAACGACGGATGAGATTTTGATTGGATGAAGTCGGAAACCCATTAGAAGGATCTCTAGGGTATATTTTTACACTTTTAGATGCGTTTCATTTGACAGTAAGTGGACTGCGACGTGGATTTCACAGGGTATTCCGCCATCTTAAGTGAGTTTCCAATCCGGAGGGAACGAACATGTTCAGTTTGAAGGGCACTGCGAACGGCGTAGGGAATAAGGGAACATCGATACATCACTTCACAGGAAGTGGAGAGTGAACATCACCCAGCTGTCATTGCGCGTCGCATCACCTGTCTGAACTAATGATGGAGCAGAGCCGTTGGAGGAGTCTACATGCATTTGAGTATTCATAACTATTTTGTTGTTATTATACAAACTAGAATATTTTTGAGTATGGCAATGAATGGTACATTTGCATATTCTATTGTATGAATAGTTATGTAAACAAAGTAAAAGTGTTGAGAAGCAGCTGAGGCTCTCATTTTTTTAAATTTTACTTTATTTAACTCATGAATGTTTACTATGCAGCTGCGCATGAGATGAGACCAGGGGCCGTGTTCACAAAACATCTTAAAGGATTAGTTCACTTTTATATAAACTTTTGCTGATAATTTACTCACCCCCATGTCATCCAAGATGTCCATGTCTTTCTTTCTGCAGTCGAAAAGAAATTAAGGTTTTGGATGAAAACAATCCAGGATTGTTCTCCATATAATGGATTTCAATGGGCCCCAAACGGTTCAAGGTCCAAATGACAGTTTCAGTGCAGCTTCAAAGGGCTTTAAAGGATACCAGACGATGAATAAGAGTCTTATCTAGCGAAACGATCAGTTTCTGCGAGAAACCGAGCAGTATTTATGCTATTATTTTACCTCTTATCAGGAGAACGTGGTCATCTCTGAGCTCCGCCATAACTTCCGCTTAGTGAGGTCAAAATACGAGTTTGGTCATAGATGTATACGTAGATGCCTCATTAGCGCTTGTATGGATCAATAGAATGAGGCATCTACGATCGATATATCTATGACCAGGCTCGTATTTTGACCTCACTTAGCGGAAGTTATGGCGGAGCTCAGAGACGATCACGTTCGTCTGAAAAGAGGTAAAATAATTGCATAAATACTGCTCGGTTTCTCGCAGAAACTGATCGTTTCGCTAGATAAGACCCTTATTCATCGTCTGGTATCGCTTAACGCCCTTTGAAGCTGCACTGAAACTGTCATTTGGACCTTGAACCGTTTGGGGCCCATTGAAGTCCATTATATGGAGAAAAACCCTGGACTGTTTTCATCCAAAACCTTAATTTCTTTTTGACTGCAGAAAGAAAGACATGGACATCTTGGATGACATGGGGGTGAGTAAATTATCAGCAAAAGTTTATTTAAAAGTGAAATAATCCTTTAAGGCTAAACGTAGCTCCTAACTTGCTGATTTAGGAGAAACTCTTAAAAATAATGGACGTGTCAGTCCTAATTTTAGGACTCCAAAATTTTTGCTCTAAGAGTTTTTCACAAAGAATTTTAGCTCTAAAACAAGCTCCTAAATGCTAGTAGTCAAGAGGACTCCTAAGTCACTAAGACCAAATCACTAAACAATGCCGCAATCTGCCCAAAGACACTATACAACATTGAGGCAATAGTGATCATAAATGTATCTTTAATAAAACATAATAATAACGTCAGATTACCTGTGGCAGTTGTTTTTATGAGTTCACACTTACAACTGATCGAATAGAGTAAAAAAATACAAGCATATTAGGGGCGCTGTCCGAGGGAACGAGGGCTCAGAGCTCAGAATTCAGCCCAAACCCTGAGTTCTGCCCCGCGTTGCAGACCGTGAGTGAGGAGCGGGTGGCGGAGGATGCAGGAAACTGACGAGGTAACTAGGGGAGTCGCTTGAATTCTGCAATCTCTTGAAAATGTTATTGTTTGAATATGGCAACTTTTTTATTTGAAACATTTTATTTGAATATAGCAACATGAAACCTTGTTCAACAAAATATTTCTATAATTAAATCACGGACAGGGACTCCTCCCCTATCAGCCAATCACTGTGGTCATAGTTAGGAAGCGTTTTGACATCATCCATAGCAACGAGGTCACCCCCGCCCTTACTCTTAGCTTAAGACTCTCTCTATTCCTTAGTAGAAGTTGCTCTCAGCAGCTTTGTGGATACGTTTTAAGAGAAAACTCGTAACTTTTACTGCCATTTAGGAGAACTCTTAGTGCTAAGATAAAATGTTTTGTGAATACGGCCCCAGTACAATTAAGACTATTGATTTAAAGCTACACTGTGTGATATTTTCCCCCATCTAGCGGTTAAAAGGTATATGACCATCCAGTGAATATTAGTTTATGTTCCTCTTTCTTTTCCCATTTCGTTTTAACTCCTACGGTGGCCGATTTAGTCCAAGATTAACATGGCTTCCAGTTCGTCCTCGTCCACATTCGACACGGTGCCATCGAGTGTTAAAACGCGAAAGGCAAAGCTTGAATTTACGGGTATGTCCCTCTTTGGCTAATGTACTTTCAAGATGGAGGGGCAACATGGCGACCCGCATTCGAACCCCTCACCCGTATGTATTTTCAATGGCATATTATAAACTTACGAGAATACTTTATTACTTGAAAGAAGTAAATATACATCAATGAGCACATATATTTTTTGTAAGAACTAAGTGTTTTTAGCTAAGAATAAACTAAAAAAGTTACACAGTGTAGCTTTAAAAACACATATATACATTTTTTTTTTAGATGAAAATATCTAAAAACCACTAGAACAATGTTTTATATTTTATTGACCTGTGTACTTGCATTATCCCAAACTTTTCCAACTTTTTAAATCCAGAGAAATCATCTATTTTACGGACCGTGTCGCCTGTCAATGACTTCATATCCGCGCTACCCTTGATTTCCGTAGAAACCATGGAAACACCAAAGACGCTTTAATATATGATGTGTTTTATTAGAGCAACTGTATGGATATACATTTATCAACCGAAAACTAATCATTGTTATACTGCAGCTGTGGAGGTGAAGAGTCAAGACTACAGCTCCCATGATTCCACGCTCATTCACGGCATCATCAAGCTACACCTTTGTTTTGAATAAGCGACCTCTAGCGGAGAAACTTACATACTGTGCCTTTAACCGAATCTAAATGTATTTTTCATATTGAATGACAGTACAGCTTCAAATCTATTAATAGTCAATTAAATATATAAATAGTCAATATTATAATAAACAAATAAAACTACTGGACCAATACAGTGTTTGATAATATTTAATAGATAGATAATGTGTTTTTTCTTATCTAGGCCAATCGGAACGCACCTTTTCTCTTATTTGCTACACTAGCATTTTAGAAGAACTTGAGTCATTGGTTCATTTCAAATGTAAAAATTGCAGTACGTTTAGGTCAGCTTAACTATCATATTATTAGTGCCATTAATCACTTTCACATTTCAGTTGCTCACACTTAAATGTTAGGGGTTTGTTGACATCGATACTATTAAGTATTAGACTTTGGCCTGAACGTCTCCCCTTGGGGGCTCTGTTGACTTTGGCCTGTAAGCAACCGCATAGCAATGACCTAGCTACCATCCAGAAAAAACCTAGCAACACCCTGGCAACCATCGACAACATTAGCAACATAGTGGTAAATTTACTTCTGAAAATGTGAACTTCCATCTTTCATGCCCAGATTATTTTATGCCAATGCATTTTCAGTGCTGTTAATGAGAATAGCGAATGTGTAGCTGATGCCACTACCATAACCATGTGAATGAATTAGCACTAGCCTGAGGGAATGGCGCTGTCTGTGTTTTGCCCGGAGGAGGGATTCTGGCAGTGAGGAAAGTCATACTGGGAGTCTCAGCTGTTCTCCAGCGCCTCTTCCTCTCACCATCACTGGGTGTTCTGCCACTCTTCTCCAGACCCAAGCTGTTCATGCTGTGTCGCGTTTACCCCTGTTCATCCCGCGCTGGAGTAAAACGTGCTTTTGAAACGCAGTTGACGATGGGTAGTGTGAGACATTTCTGTGAAATGGTTTTAGCACAGCTATTGTTGATGTATTTCCCATTGAAATCGGAAACTGGGCTGGAATATATCAAAGTGCTGCTTTTTTAGTAGCCTTAAATTTACTCCTCAGCTGTTTGTTACTTGCTATAGCTAGTCAGAGAGGGGCTGTAAGGGGGAGGGACATACTTATTCTGCGAGCATTTGATTGGTCAGAAATGTGTGTACGCCCAAGAGTGCATGATGAGTCATTAATATTTTTGATCATGTTTCCTGGAAGATAAAGACTAAACTTCAAAGGCAAATTTCTGTTAAAATATTTTTTTTTTAGCACCCTATGATTTCCGCAATGCGAATAACGCAGACAGAATCACAGAATCTGGTCATGAAACTGAATTTACAGTATAACGCAGAATTTCACAGAATTTGTTGTTTTTATTGACTTAAGTACACTTAAATCAGATCGCGAGATAGACTAGTATCTGTGAATATTAAACCGCATAAAGACTATTTAAATACGAATCCTGCAAGTTATGCGCGTTATCTGTGTGAATGAATGGTGCAGACGTGCGGTTTCGCTTCCCACACTGAAGTGCGTGTAATGCTCTCGTGTTTTCAGTCTCTGTCGCCTCACTATATGAGGACATGAATGCATGAATGCATCTCTAGAGCTGCTCTAAGAGTCACTTCATCAGCACTTTACAGTTTCATTTGAGAAAAACTATCATCATATCATAAACACAGAAACTCAAAGGTCTTCACGGCAACCCGCCAAAATAAAAGTTCTGCTTATCAGAAATATATTACTGTTGTAATAGAATTTAGCTACTTCTCAATGTAATTATTATTAATAATAATAATAATAAATTATTATTAAAGCTATTTTTAAGGAATAACCACAATTTTTCTTCCACGTTTTAGTTTTAACAGTAAAACTCTGTTTTGCAGCATTTTATTTCATATGATTAAAAGATAAATTAAATTGAATGTTTTGTGCCTTCATTTGATTGCCAGAAAAAGCACAACACCGATCATAAATTGTTGTTTTGTGAATTCAATTAATAAATCAAATTTAATTAAATTGGAATCCAGAAATCTTAAAAAAGAAAACAGAATTTAACAAAAATAAAACTGAATTTGAGAAAAATAGGCTACAATGTATTTCAGAGGGCCCTAAACATGTCTTTTTTTTACCTAGAAATTGTTGTTAAAGTTGTATAAGTTTCATGATTTCAATTAATTAGATTAAATTAGAGAAAAAAATTTAATTTGGGAAAAAATAAAACCGATTTAATACGTATTTTAGGAGTACACTTGATCTCCAGCAATAGATTTACTAAAGATTAATATCAAATAGGTTTGCAGAACGGATTTCTTTGAACCATTTGCAAGAAATAAATAAATAAAAATACATATTGTATTCATTTGCCTGTAAAAGTGTGTTGTAGGTATTTGTGTTATTGGTTTTTGTCTTCCTTTTCCCAAATTTCTGCATTCCCACTTTTCCATAGCTTTAAGGCTCTGATAGCAAAATCAGAGAGAACGAAGAACGAACTGGTGTGACACAATTTCAAACAAAATCAGGTCAAAATTAAGTTTGTTTCGGGACAAACCGCTTGCTGAAATCAACTTTCAGAAAATCGAAATAAATGTGATATGACTTGACTGGAATGCTGAATTTTAGAGCTAGTTCAAACATATCCACAGCTCTATGATCAGAAGCTTTATTCACTGCTCTTTTCTCACGCTCTCATTTTTGTTGTGTTTATGTCGCTATTGAGAGGAAAAGCCAGAGTGTGGGTGTGGGCGGCGTCGGGATGTTTGCTAACAGTATAACGCTGCTCGGGTTTACTTTTTACTCCTAAGTGAAGAACAAAAAAGCACTTCTCCGTGAGTATATCAGGGCATTCACATTCCCATGTTACTTTGTTTTTGTTTTCTTCTTTTTTTTTTGAGGTGTGAACTATCAGTGCTAAAATGGGAGTTTAAGTACAGTTTAACAGTGACAAAATGATGCAGTTAATCAGGATTAAAATGCTTTCAATGGTACAGTAACATATTCCTAATGCATTTCTTGTTGAAGAAGAATGAAATCTGTGATCTAAACTTTCATGACTTTCTCAAGACTTTCATGGTACAATCCTACAGCTCATCTAGGCTCTTCTGTCCTGCAATGTTTTTAAATCGGGGTACAGGTTGTCTTTTCCTTCCAGTGCAGGTTTATGTGATCATTGGCCCGTGCCATAGTTAATGGTGTAATATGCAGCTCAAGCAGATTCACTTACAGAAAAACATATGCTATGGGTGGTGCTCACTTTGTGAGCCAGAGTCTCAGTACGGTACCCTAAATTACCCCCGCGACACCACCGGTCTGCACCCTGGTGTGCCGGCACACACCCTCACCCCCCCGGCCGACTGCAAAGAAGTATTTTTATCTCGGCATTCCTGGGCACAGGAGGAGGACGAGTATCTGGTTCTTCAGGGGCTTGGGTTTCTCAACAGCTGAGAGGAGACCCTAAAAATGACTTGTCTCGTGGGATTTTATTGTCTCTTGTCTTTCATTGTGGCCTTAACTCATTCATTCATTCCGGGCTTCTCTCCGTATCTCCATCTCTTTCTTTTATTTATTGCGACAAACATTTTCAGTTTAAAACTGTCTTGTAAAAATGCATTTGAGACTGCTGCTCCATCTAGCTGTTTGTGAACAAAAGACCACGTCTTAAACTTCATCTAAGAAATATGTATAACCAGATTGCAAAAATGATTTAACAGTCCCACTCCCCACCTCCTGTCTTCTGTGGTCCCACCTCCAATTTGTGCACTTGGTTGAGATTAGCTTGGGGGTTTTTTTACATTGAAAAAATGTAAACTTAATCCTCTCATCATTTGCGAAATCGTGCAAGCTAGATGAATAACATTAATTATATTGTTATAATGGCATCTGTCAAGGGGTGGAATAAATTAGGCAGCAAGTGAACTGTCAGTGTGTTGGAAACAGGAAAAATGGGCAAGCGACTTGATAAGAGAGTGACTTTGACAAGGGCAAAATGACGTGAAGACTAGACGATTGGGTAAGAGCATCTCTGAAACAGTATGCAGTGGTTAGTTCCTACCAAAGTGGTGCAAGGAAGGACAACCTCCGTTAGGGTCATGGGTGCCCAAGGCTCATTGATGCCCGTTGGAAGAAAAGGCTTACTTGTCTTGTCTGATCTGATCTGATCACACAGTAAGAGCTACTGTAGCTCAAATTGCTGAAAAACAATGCTGCCCATGAGAGAAAGGTGTCCGAACACAGTTTGAGTATCTGTCTGTTTAGCCGCAGTCTGATCCAAGTACCCATGATGACCCATGTCCACCATCTACAATTGGGGGCGTGAGCGTCAGAATCAGGCCATGGAGAAATGGAAGAAGTGTGCGTTGTTTACCCGGGGAAGGGATGGCAACAGGATGGACTATGGAAAGAAGGCAGGCCAGCAGAGGCAGTGTTATTCTCTGGAGAAACCTTGAGAATTGCCTACCTCAGGGGTGTCCAGACTGGCTCCTGGAGGGCCACTGAGTTCAGCTCCAACATGCCTCAACACACCTGCCTGGAAGTTTCTAGTATGCCTCGTAAGACCTTGATTAGCTGGTTAAGGTGTGTTTAATTGAGCTTGGAGCTAAACTCTGCAGGACAGTGGCCCTCCAGGAGCAGGATTGGACACCCCTGGCCTAGCTAAAGATTGTTGCAGACCTCATACACCCCTTCATGGCATTGATGTTCCCTGATGGCAATGGCCTCTTTCAGCAGACACTGCACACATTGTTCAGTAATGGTTTGAAGAACATGTTGAAGAGTTCAAGGTGTTGCCCTGGCCTCCAAATTCCCCAGATCTCAATCTGATTGAGCATGTGTTGGACCAACAAATCCGATCCATGGAGGACCCACCTCGCAACTTGCAGGACTTAAGGATCTGCTGCCTGTGTCTTGGTGCCTGAATCCACAGGACATGCTCAGAGGTCTAGTGGAGTCAGTGCCTCCTTCACATCACAGCTGTTTTAGCAGCATGAGGGGAACCAACATGATACTAGGAAGGGGGTTTTAATTAGTGATGCACTGATCAGGATTTTACATGGCCGATTCCGATTTTTTTCAAGAAAACTGTCAGATTCTGATACCGATTTCCGTGTTTTTTTTTTTTTTTTTACACAATAAAATAATGAAAGTATACATGAACAAGATGTTTATTTGGTATTTAACAGGCTAAATTGGCTTTTGGCTAATGAAAACAAGTCTGCAATCTGAAATTAAGGCGAGACACGGCAGGTGAAAACATCGTTTTTTCATGCAGTGGTCAATTTTGAGATTTTGGGCCAGTTTGCTCCCTTAACATGTAAGCTTTCATGTCAAAATAAAAAAAATGTCAACATTACACATTAAGGTGGTTATTTCATTATATTTTGTCACCGTGCGCCTTTAGATTTCTACCCGAAATCATCAAACGTTATTCTAGCGCGATCTCTCGTGCCGTCTCCATTCACAGAAACATGTCATGCTTGGTCTCATTATAAAGCTCTCAGTCTCACACACAGCGCTGGCTAAAATCCAAATATGGACATTTCCTTTGTAGAACTAACCAACCGCGAAAGTTTGCAGCCGAAAACCACATCTGATTGGTCGATGTGAATTTCTCACGCGCTGCTGATTGCTTGTGTATTCTCCACCTGAGAGAAGAAGTGCAGTCAACACCGAAATCGGCTCATAAACGCTCACAGAAAAGACCAAGTAGCAAGAGCTAGTAAAAAAAAAGTAAACAACAACAGATTAGACGACGAAACCCCGTCAGAATTAGATTCAAATAGTTATAGATGGACCAATACAACAAACAGGGACAGTTCATCTGCAGTTTTTGTGACTGGTGTTTGTTTAGGTAGTTCTCTTAAGGTAGTTCTCTAATAGCTATTGCTATTAATAATTTATTAATTTATCAATTTCCACGTGTTTTAAATATTATACACTACTGATATTAATTAACTGAATATATATTTTGTTTGTAGGTTGGGGGTTTTATAGAAATGTATGCAGTTATACAGTATAAAACTTTAAAGGCCGTTTTCTCAAAATGAGTTTTTCCTCACCCTCAGAGTCAGATATATCCACTTCAGTAGCACCTACAAGCACCAACTTTTGCAGTCTTATACTGAACTATATTCTGAAGGCTTTTACAGAGGGATTTGTTGATATATCATTCCTATCCTGAGTTATAGGTCCTTTAACTCCAAAAAACATGGCGAAAATTGATTTTTTTTTAAGGCTATTGTCAGTATTCTCTAATTTACTAAAGCACAAAAGATATCCAGAATCCCCTCTGTAAAAGCCCTCTCATCTAATATGTCAACAAATAGAACCAATAATTTTAAACATGGTCCTTTCCAATTTCCAGATTTTGTTTTTGGAAAAGTATGCAAATGAGCGTATATTTAAGTATATAAGGCCTCATTTGCATATTAAAACATAAATTTACACAACGTGTAATACATTTTTTTCTTATGTTTATGCCAGTAATAAACTGGAGAAGTTTCACAGTGATATCTTGTAATTAAAAAAAATTCCCTATTCACCTGTAGTGTCTTGCCTTAACAGGAAATTGAATTGGAAATTGAAAGGCTCAAAGGTGAAATTAAAGGCAACAACTGCATATTCTGCAATCCAAACAAAGATGTTACTTAAATCAGCATTTGTTTTTAAATTCAGTGTACAGAAAAAAAGTCTTTACCAGTGAAATTAAATAAAACTAAAGTATATAATTGTTCCAAAATGTTAAATCAAATAATGTTTAGTGCAACGAAAAAAACTAAGATGCTACAGCAGGTGCTTTTTAAATCAAATCAAGTCAATGTAATTTTAAGGTAAAATAAAAATGATCGGCCGATAGTGGAACCTCGGATTCAGGAGGAACAGTCTGGTTTTCGTCCGGGCCGTGGAACACTGGACCAGCTCTATACCCTCTACAGGGTGCTGGAGGGTTCATGGGAGTTTGCCCAACCAGTCCACATGTGTTTTGTGGATTTGGAGAAGGCATTCGATATCTTATTTTGTGCTTTAGTAAATTAGAGAATACTGACAATAGCCTTAAAAAAAATCAATTTTCGCCATGTTTTTTGGAGTTAAAGGAGATAAAGCGGAGATAAAGCGGAAGAAGATGGATGGATGGATGGATGGATAAAAATGATCATCCTAAAGGCTACAGAACTGATAGTATTTCTTTTCAAAAGTGCATGCATGTTCTTCTTTAGGCTACAAAAAGAAGTATTTCGGCTTTGTCACAAGTTAAGGCCGCAACATACTCCACAAGAACAGAGAAAAAAGTTCTCGCTCCGAGAACAAAATTACATCATTTTGTTCTCGGAGCCCTGGTTTGGGAGTTCTCGCAGCTCGCAGAACTATTATCTTGTGAGTGTCCGAGAACTATTGTGTGATTGGTCAGAATTTTAAAGTGGGCGGGGTTAATGTGGAGAAACTGAGATGTTATCGGCACCTGCTTTTCTCGTGAAGTATGTAATGTCCTGGCCAGAACGAACTTTGTTCTTGTTCTTGCCACCTCCAGAAAACGAACAAATGTATTTGTTCTTGCAGAGTATGTTCCAAGCTTTAGTCTGTTTCGTTCTCATCCGATCCAACACGTGAGAAGCTGAGCTGAACAAATGCTCACTATCTGCTCTTGTGCAGGGGCGTAGAGGTAAGCTCGCGCAACTTCAGCTCGCGCAGGAAAGCGGCTCTTCATTCCCTTCAGCGTATCTCATCTCTTCCCTCAGTTCTCCAGTTTCCGTTTGTAGCACACAAGTGACATGTTCGCGAATTATTGCGATATAGGCGTATGTGCACGCGGGCGCACTTCCGGAAATATCAGCAGAAAAATTACAAAGAAAACCCGCACGCTAGAAGCAAAAACCGGCCGGTTGCCGATCGCACGCTAGAAGCAAAAAAAACGATTTTTGTCCGGTCAACCGGTGCATCCCTAGTTTTAATGTTGTGGCAGATCAATGTACATAGTACAATTGAAATACAATTGTTGAAGTGTAATTAAGTATGTTTACACCCCATTCAGTCAAAATTCAAACCTCGTTTTCATCCATTTTTGTTATTTAGTTAGCAGAAAGTGGAAGTGTAGATTTGAAACCCAGTTTAGGTGTATTTTTAGATCCTGCCCACAGAATAGCACTCTAGTAGTGGATATGTTGTGTTGAAGGCATGTCAATTGTTGTGCCAGTATTGATCCAGTGAGATCAGATCTAAATGTGAGAGGCATTAGCGAGAGCTTAGACAGAGATTTGCTGCGAGTGAGAGTGAAATGGAGATTGAGAGGTGGTGATGAGCTGAGTGGCTTCCTGACAGCAATGAGCGGCTACTGGTCTGTCATCCTGCTCCGGTATTGATGTCTGTCTTCAGTGCTACTGCTTATTTCTCCTCCTCAGTCTTTGCACATCAGCCTTCTGGTCAAAGTTCAGTAGCATACAGCATCCCAGCCGTCTGTTGGGGTAATGTCTGCCAAATGGAAATCTAATGAGAGCCAAGACAGATTAATATTTGTTATAACACCCATTCCTGAAACCAGCCAACATGTCGTAACAGTGGACAGGTGTTTCATCACAGGGAAAGTCTTTTTAGGTGACAAATACAAGTTGGTTGCATTTCTTCCCAGATTTCCATTGTTTTGTTTGGCACCTTTTCCTTCATTTACTTTCACCTTCATTCCATTCCAAATCTGATTTCTTTCATGGAGCCTAAAATTATTTTGAAAAGGTTGTTCTTGTCAGTGCAATGGGTCTATTGGTGATCTTTTATTATACTTGAACCGTTCTTTTTCATCCGTTTTGGAGATCTGTCATTCACTTGCGCTATATGGCAGAGAAACCGAGATATTTAGCTAAATCAAAACTTGTGGTCCACCTAAGAAATGTTAAAGTAAATGATTTCACACTTTTTCACACACATTTTTGTATTGAAGTATTTGAAGCATCCTACACTGCAAAAAATGCTTTTCTTACTTAGTATTTTTGTCTTGTTTTCAGTCCAAATATCTAAAAAATCTTACATTGAGAAGCATTTACTAGACAAGCAAAAGATTTTGTCTTGTTTTGGGAGGAAATTAACTCAGAATTAAGGGAGTTTTTGCTTAAAATAAGCAAAATAATCTGCCAATGGGGTAAGCAAAATAATCTTGTTTTCTGTTTGAATTAAGATTATTTTGCTTACCCCATTGGCAGATTATTTTGCTTATTTTAAGCAAAAACTCCCTTAATTTTGAGTTATTTTCCCCCAAAATAAGAGAACTTTTGCTTGTGTAGTAAATGCTTCTTAATGTAAGATTTTTTTGATATTTGGACTGAAAACAAGACTAAAATACTAAGTAAGAAAAGCATTTTTATTCTATATTCAATTACGCATGTTGTTCATAATAAAGAGAAAAATATAAAAAATAAATGTAGTTTAAAAACACATGCCAAGTTCTGGAAATACGTTTTGTAGTCTTGTTGGTTTCATGTTTTTTCAGATTTTTCAGAAAAAAAAGAAAAAAAAAAGTGGTGTAACTATCAAGCAAAAGGGTGAAATCCAAATTTTAGGCTAAAAGTTATTTTAATATTTTATTACGTTTATTTTATTCTTTTAGTGAAGCTGCTTATAGTAAATCAAGACAGTTGTATCGCCTTACTTTGTCACAAAAAAAATTTAGTTAGTTCACCCAAAATTGAAAATTCTGTCATTAATTCCTCACCCTCATGTCGTTCCAAAGCCGTAAGACCTTCGTTCATCTTCTAAACACAAATGAAGATATTTTTTATTTTTTATTTAAATCCGAGAGATCTTTGACCCCATCCATAGACCGCAATGTAATTAACACTTTCAAGGCCCAGAAAGGCAGTAAAAACATTGTTAAAAGTAGGAGACTGACACAGGCTAGAACGAAATTGTTGAAAAAAAGTAATTTTTGTTTGTTTTTGCGCACAAAAAGTATTCTTGTAACATTAAGGTTGAACCACTGGAGTCATAATATAATATAATTATAATATAATATAAAACGTCATTTTATCAACCCTAATATAGAATTTAATTATTTGGAGAAATGTAATGATGCTGTTCATTTGCATGTCTGGTGTGCCAGAAAACACTTTAAGACTGATTCAGCAGGGGAATATTATGACAGGCAGCAGAAGCTGTGTGTGTGTGTGTGTGCGTGTGTGTGTGTGTGTGTGTGTGTGTGTGTGTTCATCTCCTTAGGCCAGTGCTGTGCCATCACTAAACTGTCCTCCCCCAGTTGCTATTTATAGTAAGAGTCTACCTCAGAGACATCGGCAAAGAAGAAATGCATCTATAATTAAACTGAGCTTCTCTCACGCTCTTATACACACTGTCCTTTACTTCCCCTCTTTTATCCTTTTCTCACACTATTTATATTGCTTTACTTTTCTTCAAAAGGTGTTTATGCTCCCTTACCTCAGACCCTGTGTTATTCTCTGCCCAAGCCCTGCTACATTCACCTACAAATAACAGTGTTTCCATTGGGTCTTTCGGACGGGGCTCCACTATGGTATTTCAGGCATTTCACATGGTCAAAGCTTGACATTCCTTGAGTACATTTAAAATACCACGTTTATAAATATGGTGTTTAAAGTAATATTGTTTATAATGCCATTGATACTGTACCATACTATCCCCGCAGTGCTCTTTTGATAGGGTTGTATTAAATCTGCAGCAGGATTATTAAAGTTTACTAAAATAAACTTTAATTGAAATAACATAAAATGCATTTAATTTAGTTCAGCTAGTCGCAAAGGAAACATTTCTCATTTTTGTTTAGTTAATCTTGATGTACTCAAATAACTAAAAGAAAATTAAAATGAATAATAACTGTATAGTCATATTTAAACAATTAATAGAAATTATAAGAATGCACAAAAAAATGCAAGAGAAAATTAAGAATTATTTTAGTATTGCTGAAAAATATTAATTCAAAACTAATTAATTTTTGTCCATTTAAAAAAAAATATTTTTTATTGTTTAAATGTCTATACAGTTTTTATTCATTTTAATTAATTAATTAATTTTGAAATAATATTTTTCAGTAATACTAAAATAACTGTTCTGTCCCGTTTTTTTTTTTTTTCAACTTTTTCTTTTATGTAATTCTATGTGCATGTCACATGAAATCTGAAGCCACAAAATTTGGCAAAAAAGTTAGCAAATATTCCCACAGGATTAGAACATGCATCGTTCATAAATTCTACAGATCCTCTGCCTCTTTCATGCTTATTTTATTATAGATTTTGGCTGATTTGATAATGCTTTCAGCAACCAATACAAAGTGTTTAGCTCTATTAAACAAATTTGAACATGTTTAAATACATTTAGTAAGATTATGCAGATATTCCCTAAAAAATCAGCCCAGAAAATGCAACCAAGGCATGAGATTCTGCCTGCCTATATATAGATTTTATACTGGTTTTTATACTTCTTCTTTTAGCATTAAAGGATTATTTCACTTTTAAATAAACTTTTGCTGATAATTTACTCACCCCCATGTCATCCAAGATGTCCATGTCTTTCTTTCTGCAGTCGAAAAGAAATTAAGGTTTTGGATGAAAACAGTCCAGGGTTTTTCTCCATATAATGGACTTCAATGGGCTCCAAACGGTCCAAATGACAGTTTCAGTGCAGCTTTAAAGGATACCAGACGATGAATAAGGGTCTTATCTAGCGAAACGATCCGTTTCTGCGAGAAACCGAGCAGCATTTATGCTATTATTTTACCTCTTAACAGAGGAACGCGATCGTCTCTGAGCTCCGCCATAACTTCCGGGGAGTGAGGTCAAATTCGATCGTGGTTATAGAAATATCGATCGTAGATGCCTCATTCTACTGATCCGTGCAGTCGCTAATGAGGCATCTACGCATACATCTATGACCACGATCTAATTTGACATGGGGGTGAGTTTTTTTTGAAAATGGGCTCATTTTCCAACTCCCCTAGAGTTAAACAGTTGAGTTTTACCATTTTTGAATCCATTCAGCTGATCTCCGGGTTAGGGATGGGCGATATCTTATCGTTTGCGATATACCGGTAAAAATTCTCCCCACGATAAGAATTTGTCTTCCCGCGATAATAACGATAAAGCCTAGTTGATGGCGCGACCCATCCGCACAGTGCCGTCGCTGGCCGTGTTGATGCCCTAAGCGTTATTACTTTATGATGGCCGTGGTGGCTGCGTTCGTCACTTAGTATATATGAACTTTTCTTGTGGTGCTCCCCGCAGCACTTGGTGCCCTACGCGGAGCGCGTGATGGGACGGCACTGAATCCGCATCTCACGTGCAGAGCTGCGGAAGAGTTCATAGCTAAACGAGGGGCTACCTGAGGGCAATCTGAACCTGCACATACAGATGTATTTTCACTCGCTGAGCACTTGGACTGACCGCTTAAGAGATTCGCTCCGTCTCAATCGATCAGTAAAGCACACTATTTCAGTTCATCTCAATGAATGCGCGCAGTGTATTTGACGCACAATAAACACTAGTGTGAGGCGCACGACTGAGAGCGCTCAGTGTTACACACACACTCAAAGAGAGAGCGAGAGAGTCTTACACCACACAGAATTGACGTGCTACATGTAAACAATATCCTTTGTTGTATTTTCCTGTAAAATAAAGGTGTTTATTTGGAATTATTCAGCCTTTCGTGAACAGGAAGAGACGAATGCACAAACCAAACGGGAATCTCATAGGCTGTGCCTGTTTTGATTTCAGCAAATCAGTTTGAATGAGCGCTGACAACGTGATTAATATTCATGAACCCAGAAGCTCATTAATCCTTAGTGCAGTTTATTTTTATTAGTTGAAGAATTCGTGGTATTATTTTATCAACTCAAATGACTGAAGTTCTATAATTAAATCCTTATTTGTAACTTTTTTGTAATCTGAAGACATGGTTGGGATAATTACTTTTGCTGTTTCTGCTATTTTTACCACTGTTTGCACCATGAGTGTATGAATACAGAATCGGTTTACATTTAAAACTTGTCATTGATTTGAATTATTATTGTTTGTATTGTGTGATGTTTTTCAGCACAGTTGCACTATTTAAACATTACCTGCACTTTTACAGAAGACAATTATATCTGCAACTTTTCCATTTCTGAAAAGGCTGGTGTGGAATTTTACATAAAAAAAATAAATGTATATATATTATGTATTATAGGAGCCTATTTGATGACAGGTACGTTTTAAGTAAGATCATTTGTTTTTCTCTCACTTGTATCCAAAAACATGGGGAATGATACTACATTTATCGTCATTGATATCGTTATCGCAATAAATACTAGAAAATATCGGGATAAATTTTTAAGTCCATATCGCCCATCCCTACTCCGGGTCTGGCGGTAGCACTTTTAGCGTAGCTTAGCATAGATCATTGAATCTGATTAGACCGTTAGCATCTCGCTCAAAAATGACCAAAGAGTTTCGATATTTTTCCTATTTAAAACTTGACTCTTCTGTAGTTACATCATGTGCGAAGACCAACTGAAAATGAAAAGTTGTGATTTTCTAGGCTAATATGGCTAGGAACTAGACTCTCATTCCTGCGTAATAATCAAGAAACTTTGAGCCGTACCATGAGTCCATCAGCGCAATGAAATTACACAGTCCCTGAAAATAGGCTAACTTCCGCCAACATAACCAACGTGACAACCTGTTTGGACAGAGAGCGTGCTGGGGACTATTTTCAGGCGCTGTGTAATATCATTGAGCCGCTGCTCTGTGCTTCAGGCTGTAGTTCAGTCTTTACTATGTTTTTCTCTGAATGTGTGAGCGTAAGTGGGAGAGATGGAGTCATCATGTCCCTACAATTGTTGTGCTTAATGTGTCACAAATGGAGTGCTGGCCAAAAATTTACAATATTCAACAGTCAGTTCATTCTCAATATCGAGGCGAATTTCACACACACACACACACACACACACACACACACACACAAAAATGTCACCCCAGAATCAAAATATGTTTTTGTACATTTTTCTTTATCACTCGCATGTTTTCAGTAGCCTATTTAATGCAAATGAAGTATGTTTATTTGTTGTTTACTACACATCATGATTTTCATTACTGACTTTTTGCATTAAAGTAGTTCATTGTTTTTTTTTTTTAAATAGAGGTTCTCCCACAATGTAATAGACAACTAAAAAAATTACATGTAATTTACTAGGTTCAAAGGGACAATGTTAATTCCTGCAGTCTGTTTTAAAAAAAATATTTGCTTAATTTAAACAAATTATTTAAAAATTAAATTTGGTTTGAATGAATGATTCAATGAATCACTCATAAAGACTTCACTTGTTCCATGACTGGATGAATCAGTGTTTTGAACAAATCTCTTGAATGAATGATTCAAAAATAAATAAAACAAATTTTAACAGTCGCCACCTACTGTTGTAATGATTTAATGGATACAATCTTTATTTGAACAGTCAAGCTACTTTCAAAAGGTGATTTGCTCCATTTCGATCGCATCCGTAGGCATTAGAGTGCGGATCGGGCCGCATTTTTCTGTCCGAGCCCGGCCCGCATCCGACAGAGCAGTAACCGAATCCGACCCGAGCCCGACAGGCATTAAGATATTTATGTCCGAGCCCGAATGTAGCGCACAGACTCTTCATAGTTGTGAAATTGCTGTTTTGTTTTGCACCGGCAGTGATAGGGTTAACAAAGGGAGTTCAGAGGGGTGGGAACAAATCCTGAAGACGGGTGCGCTTGAGTGAGAGTGTGTTCATCTTCATTCTGATTAAAAGTTTGGTAACCGAGACAATTCCTTGTCTGTCATTCTTCAGACATTACACTATTTTTTTTTCCTCATACTAATGACACATGTGCGTTTGTTCGTGTGGAAAGCCCGCTTTTATTAAGCAGCTATAGGAAGGCAATCTGAAATGATTACAGATGAGCGCATCAGCGCGCACACGGGGAAACAAATAGGCTACACATGTTAGCGGGGCTCAATCAAATAGCCAATTGTGAAACCAAAATTAAATGAACTAAGGTCTATCAAAAATGGCCCAAGCTAACAGAACAAAACATTAACGTAACACAAATGCAGCTTATTGAAATGAAAATCACTCTTACCATTTTTCTCACAAACTGTATGGCTACTAAACTGCAACATGGGATCTATTTACATAATCCATCCTTCAAAGTTTAGGCTAATCCAGGTTATTATGCAGAAAAAGGATTGCATCAACTGTGGATGGCTAAGGCTGTCCTCTGCTCGATGTTCCTGCCAGCAGTGCTGAAGTTGCGCTGCCGGCCACATGTAGCCTAATAATATGCAATATGCACGCACGTGTTGCGCGCTGGTTGCGCGTTGTGACAGCTACATAAACAAATTTCTTCGCACAGGAAGAAGGATGTTAGGGTAATATTTTTTATTTATTTTAATCACAAAAACATCAGGTTAAAAAGGCCTATTGGCTACCTACATAATAAGCTGTTTTAAATTTCAAATGTTCAATGCCTTATCGCGCTGACGTGACCGAGCCCGACCCGAACCCGAACATTATTTCTAAATATCTGTCCGGGTCGGGTATCCATCCTCTAGTATGCATGAGTGTTTATATCCGAACCATAAACGCCCAGTACTTCTGTGATTATCTAAATGAAGGTAACACAGAAATAATACTGTTTGTGAAGCTGTTTCATAACTACACATGACAACTGTCATCATTTAGGAATAAGATTGCGTGGGTGATTAAATCGAGATCACTATTTTTTTTTACGATTAATCGCGCAGCTCTTGTATGCATCGATTTTAAAATATCACTTGAATTGTGAATTGTTTTTGGTGTCCAAAAAAAATTATAATTTTTAAATTGCAAACAAATCAAAATTCATTAATATTTATAAAATGTATACATAATATTTCCACCCTTGAGCCAACGTCTGCTCCAGTCATCCGCTCCCGTCTATTGTCTTGAAGAAACTCATTGTGCAAAAACGTGCTTTATTTTCTTTTGTGTAAACATGCTTCCCTCTGATTTTTGAGGAGAAATATGACCTGACCATTTCTGGTGCCAATCACCCTTTAGTTGATTCTCTCAGATTGTTAACCGCCATTCATTATCTTTAACAGTTCCACCTGTTGGGAATGAGCCGACATGTTTGGCCCATAGACCGTAAAAAAATATGGACGACGCGACTTCATTGACTTCCGCTGACCAAAGTTGAAGCTTTCATAGGCCCGCTCACGGCGCTGACATCTCGAGACCGAGTCTGCGCAGTAGAGAACAGGAAGTAGAGGCGCGATTATCAAAAGCCCGCCCACACTCTCGCAGATGCAGAACAAATAATTATGTTGGTGTGAAATAAACAGTTATGGAAGTGTAGAAATTAAAGCTAAAGCTCCAATCTCCTCCCAAAAAACCAGAAAAAAGTCCGTTAGTGCCTCAGTGACAAGTTCACTCAGAGAAGCCGTCAATCTCAGCTGTCAATCATGACGTCACACCCCCCGTTTTTATAGCATCAAATAACTACCTAAAACTAAACTTATTTAAAAAACGAACACTTGAAATGAAATTATTGTAATAAAAACTGCCTAAAATGACAGAAACCATCTTTAGGAAACAATTATTTGAAGTGTAATTAAAATGTTTAGTGTGTCTCGCGCCCATTCAAATACATGGAGAGGCGGGGTTTAGGAGCTATACTGGGACCGGCCACCGGGGGGCGATCGAGGCGCGAAAGCTTCAATTTCTGACTGGAGCACTACAGGCTTGGTTTGGCCTTCATCCAAAGGCATTCAGCTGTTACATTCCTCATTTTACAATCGCACATCCCCCGATCCTCCCTTCTGTTCTGACATGTCCTTGTCTAGTTGCACTGTATGTATAGCAGTGCTAACCGCCAGAACTAGTTTAATCCACACTGTTGTACTACTAGTTTCAGACCCCCAAGCCATCATCTGAACGTGTGAACCTCTAAACGTCTGAATGGCTCTTCCATGCTTCTACCTCAGCTCCGGTTGGACGCTAGAGTAACTGCTGTTTTGCACAGTTTATGATTCAGTATGTTTGTGAATCCACTCTTATTACGACGTTTATAAGACCTTCGTAAATAAAACGTGATGCTTTCCAGATGACGCACTCTCTAACGTTCTGTATTTTGTACTAACCACCGGTTGCTCCAAGTGGGAGCAAAGTTACATTTAGCTTTACGGAAACAAATTCCCAATACTTTGTAGGTTTTTAACAGACTCACATGACCATGTTTGAATGTGTCCGTCTTCTCTCCGCAGGTCTTATATTACTCTTTTATCTGGTCTTCTATGGCTTCCTGGCTGGGATGTTCAGTCTCACCATGTGGGTGATGCTACAGACGCTGGAGGATCACACTCCCAGATACAGGGACCGAGTGGCCAATCCAGGTAACAATCCCACAATATTGAGGTACTATTCTTTGTTAAGCCCCTTTGGACACCAAATGTACCTGCAATTATAGAATCACCCACATATTGTTCCAAAGTCATTGTTTTTTTTCCCAGCTTTTTTTAGTGTATTTTTTCCATCATGTATGAATTTGTAATCAAAATATTTTATTTTGCATTTTCTTTTGGTAATATTTAATAAATTGTATTTATAAAAGGCCTAAATAGTCATTTTCCTAAATATACAATGTTAAATTGTTTAAAAATTATCTTTTCTTATGAAAATGTGTGCATAAATCTTGTGTCAACTCTGTTACCGTACAATACTTTGCCTTTAAATTGGTGGAATTTTCTCCCACAACTATTTTAGATACAGGAAATTGTCACTTTTCCTCACTGAATGGTATGTGTGCTCTCTCTGAGAAAATATTTGAATCTAAAAACTTAATTTATCACTGTTCTGACATTGGGTTGTTTAAACCTGGTAATCGTGATTTCATTAGTGCCGTGTGCTCTTAGCATTTATGTTAGCAAGTGGAGTTATTGGCTAAAAAGTTTAAAATTGTCAATCCTGTTACCGTCAACTCTGTTACCAATGTTATTTGTACACATTGCCTAATTTGTCTGTAACAGAGTTGACAAACAATACTATAAAGAAGTTACTTTTTTGTTAAACGTAAAAAAGGAAGTAACTGGTGTTTGGCAGCACTGAATTATTACAATTGAATGTTTTCAATAAGAATTATGTTAGTGAACAGTTTTTTACCTTAACTTTTTGAAATGGGAAATGTCCAATTATAGAATCACTCATGTATTGTGCAAAGCGGTATGAATACATTGAAATTGCAAACTAAAATTCAACCAAATGTTACACAATGCAACAATAGATTTTTCAAACGGTGGGATGCCACATTGAACATTGTTTAATTTACACATCGCACATTTAATTTTAGCAAGTTGCAAAGTTTTATTGAAAATTAATTTATACGTTTTAGCTTTTTTTTTTTTTTTTTTTACCAATTTTGTGTTTCCTGGCAGTTCAGTGAATTGAGTCACATAGATGTTTCCACATACTGCACATTAGGGCTGCATATTGATTTCTGCACATTAGGTCTGCATATTGATTTCGATTTTAACCGATTCTCATAATTATGAACCGATATTGATTCTTAAACCCCAAGATTCGATCTTTTAGTCTATGCTGTTTTTAGTTGATGAATGACCAGAACTTTCTGTTATTGCCGATAATAATCCATATTGTATCAAACTGAATTGAATCACAAGTGTGTGAATCGAAATGTGAAATTTTTGTCAATGCCCAGCACTAATGCACATACTATATCCTGCAGAAATATAAGCAGTTCTGTAGTGTGCTGTTCTGGACTTCGCCATACACAGAAACATGACTTGGTGCACCTTTTGTTTTTTAAATTGTGCAGTACGGCTGCAACAACTAATCGATAATAATCGATAATGGAAATCATCGACAATGATTCTCATTATCGATTCGTTTTTTTTTTTCAAACTTCACTGAATGAGCGCATCAAACAGACAGAACGCAGTCGAAAGCGAGACCATTAATATCCAGCGCAAAAACATTCATTTCACACAGCAGAAATATCTGCTGTTGGACACTATTTAGGTTTAAAAGTCAACATGGAAGTCAAGTATTTTATGAGAGTAGGAACTGTAAAGAGATAACTGCGTGTGAAAAACGTTTCTTATAGCCTATTTACAGGATAAAGAAATGACAGGAACTGTAAACCATAAACTGCTGTTCCTCTTATCTGGTAACGCTGAGTTTGTGTTTTTTTGTGTTTTTCTTTAACATCCTTTTAATGTAGGTCTTTTTGCTGAACTTTTTTGCACATAATGTATAGCACAAACATACCCCATATTAATCATGGTTCTGTTAGATAGTAAAACCATGTTTTTATTATAATAAATCCATGCTTTTGCATATTGATTACCATTTGTATAACCACACAAATACGATCTAGTTAAACTATGGATTTGAAGCCAAACCATAGTGAATTTTTGTAAGGGAAGATATACTCACAGTGTATGTTTTCATAGCACTCAGATGACACGTTTGTTTGAAGGACCGCATTGGGCAGGATGTGGAACAGTGTATTAAATTGGCTTATAAATCTAAAATGTATTATAAATATTGGCTTTTCATCCGATTAATCGGGGGGAAAAAATAATTGGCCAACTAATCGATTATAAAAATAATCGTTAGTTGCAGCCCTACTGTGCAGCTATTAGTATGAATGATGTGTAACTTTCAAAACAGGTTAGTTGTACATGAGGAAGGTTTTTTTGGGGAATGCAGAGGGCTTCTATATCAGACAGATGGTGTAAAACCATAGATACAAAAACACAAGACACAAGTTTTATCTACATGTACACACACCTGCATTTTAATCTCTTAAAGCAAAGCTGACTAATATCACCGCAAGCTTCACATGTGAAACGGGCACGGTCGCACCATATTTGATCATTTTGCAATGCATATCTCTGTGAAACAACCATGTTTGTTAAAAGAATTCCTCAAATTCCTTTTGTTTTCTTTGCCTTTATGGTTTCGTGTGTGTGTGTGTGTGTGTGTGTGTGTGTACACTATATACTGTTCTATATGGTCACACTTTAGATTATGGGCATATTCTCAATATTATTAACTACAGCTTTTGCCTCAAACTCCTTATTACTGCTTATTAATAGTTACTAAGGTAGTTAAGTTTAGGTATTGGTAGGATTGATATGGTAATGCAGAAAAAGGCATTTAAAGGATAGTTTACCCAAAAATGCTGTCGTCATTTACTCGCCCTCAAGTTGTTCCAAACCTGTATTTCTTTCTTCTGCTGAACACAAAGGAGAATATTTGGAAGAATGTTTGTCATCTGAATGGATTGATAACACATTCAAAGGCTTTAAAGACACTGATCTGCTCACATTACAGGTTCTAAAATGACTTTTGGGATTTATAAATCCTTATACACATTTTCTGACATTGAGAGTAACTGGACAGAATTCGCGGTAGAGCCGTTCAGATGGTGTGATTTTATTCAGTGCTATTTTTACCATTACCTCATTGCAATCAGAATACCAGTCTCAGCAGTGTTACACATCATCCATTAGCCTCCCACTCACACACACACACACACACACACACACACACACAAACACACACACAGAGTCGTACACTGTGCAGCCCCCACACACTTGTGTACAGTGTTTTGCGATGAGAGCGCTCCAGTTCCATCTTCTTGCTCGATTGTGAGCGGCGTTAAACCCGACAAGTGATACACAGCGAGCTCACACTCTCTCTCTCTCTCTCTCTCTCTCTCGCTCTCTCGCTCTCTCGCTATCATTCATCCTTCCCCAAGTGTCAATTTATTCCTCCCACAGATCCTTTTTTTTTTCTTCCCTCAGCTCCCCCCACCTTTCTCGAGATCTTTTAGTAACAGAATGTTCTCAGTACAGACACAGTTGGACATCATTTCAGACAAGTTGCAGTTTAGGGTCCCCAATTATCAGTGCTTTTAATGTTCCAAGCGGGATTTTGAGACGAGTTTTAATGAGCACAAATGCACATCGCATCACCTCTGATATCATCTGATTCTGATATCATCACGATATATGTTCCCAAAGAGCACACATACAGTCAGATGTCTTTTGAAGGAGTGCATCGTTTTAAAAGCATGTTATTCTGTGTCATATTTTTATACAGACATATTTTTAAATATGTCTTAAATTCCCACATGGAATTTTAAAGTGGAAATTAATCAAACGAAAGGCCTTAAATTCCCTTCTAAAATGTCTTAGTGAATATCTTTGTTTGTAATTGTTGGCTAGAAATTGGCATTAACTGGAAAACGCATTTGAGAGGTCATGAGGTAAAAGGGGGAGGGATTCCGACAATAATTGTTTTATAGAGGTTTCAATACTCTAAAAATGACAATGCACACTGAATCAATGTATCGGCCACATATATGTGCTATAATCTGCATTCAATTTGCATCATGTATATATATGCATGGCATATTTTTTCCTCAGGGCTGATGATCAGGCCGAAGTCATTGGAAATTGGATTTAACCGATCTATTCCCCAGCAATACGGCATGTATGTTCAGCACCTGGAGTCGTTCCTGCAGCGTGAGTCTCTTTTAAGTACCTTACCTCTCTACATTTGGTTTTAAATGGAGACTTAGGGTTACAAGGCAGAGTTGGAGTCCAAGACCAGATCCTCTGATACCCCTTTTCCACCAGCATGAACCGGGTACTAGTTCTGGGTTGGAGTTGGTTGCCTTGTAAGAACCGGTTTGCTTTTCCACAGGCTATAGAGCCACCACAGAGCCAGGTCTTGCGTCACCGTATACGTGTGCTCTTTCTCAGTAATGCTAGCGAGGCAGCAGGAAACACAAACACACCAGGCTTGTTCGAGATGCATCGGCACTGCGCAGACCGATCGGCATATGATTGAAAAGCATAAGGAGTCATTTGCTCTCGCTGTACTTTGATGTCATACGGCGATCGGTCTGCACAGCGCCGAAGCATCTCAAACAAGCCTTTCTTCAACAACAAACGTTGCGTTACTATTGATGCTCATGGCTTTGTGATCCTACATCGTCATCCAATCACTGCGAATCCAACACATTCGTGCAGCTTGCTGTAATTTGTATAGACTGAGATTACAATCCAGCTGCTATTAGCTCCATTAGCTGCTATTTAAAAAATGGCGGTCACAAGTTTTGTTTGTCTTGTAAGTCATTATAATCCCGCCCCCATCCCCTGACGCAAGCGGTTCTTACTTCTAGACTACTTAAGAACTGCTTTTCCTGGTTCAGAGCTGTTGCTTTGGGTGTCGAAAGACAAAGAACCGTTTTGAAACTAGGCTCTGGCTCTGAACCAGCACACAAACTGCCTTGGTGGAAAAGGGGTATGAGGCCAGTACCAGACCAGCTGTGACCAATATCAGGCCTCCCCATTTCCTAGACCATTTAAGACCCAGACCAAACTAGATCTCCTAACACCTTGACCCAGAGAAAAACTATACCTTTCGAGGCCCAGATCCAGATCATGAGCTGATGGTCCAAGAACCATGCTGTTCATTTGAATAGTTTTTTACATAGAGAAGACTGAGCTGCTTAGCCAGAAGCCTTTTGAAGGTGAGAGCGGCCTTGAGACTCCAACTCTGTTCAGAACCAGCAGACAATGGGTGGATAAAATGTTTGAATTGAATCATATTTGGAGGAGATTCCCCAGCAATACGGCATGTATGTTCAGCACCTGAGTCGACGCTCTTTTAAGTACATACTTACAGTACAAGCCAGTACATACAGCCAGATTTGAGATAAAATAATGACATATCTTCACTAACATGGGTGTTTTTGTAAGACACTATTGCTCCTCAAGGTCATATTTGGGACAAGCAACCACTACACTTATTAAAGGGATAGTTCACCCAAAAATGAAAATTAGCCCATAATTTACTCACCCTCAAGTCATCCTAGGTGTATATGACATTTTTCTTTCAGACGAATAAAATCGGAGTTATATTACAAAAGTCCAGGCTAATCCAAGCATTAGAATTGGATTCATAGTTGCTCTGTTTTTGAAGTCCATAAAAAGTGCATCTGTCCATATCCATATTTAAAACTTTATCAAGTAAACTTTCGGCCGACCGCCTTCCCTGTTCAATTTATGGAAAGATTGTTGAAAGTTCCCCTGCCGATCGAAAGACTAACGCGATCAGGTCGGCTCGTCATGACGTCACGTATGCATTTTGAGTTTCACTTTCAACATTCAACACTTTTCCACAGAAGTTTACTGGATAAAGTTTTAAATATGTATATTTTTCTTACACAAATGCGTCGATTTGCTTCAGAAGGCCTTTATTAACACCCCGGAGCTGCGTGGAGCAGTTATTTGACGGACAGATGCACTTTTTATGGACTTAAAAAACAAAGCAACTATAAATCCAATTCTAATGCTTGGATTAGCCTGGATTTTTGTAATATAACTCCGATTTTATTCGTCTGAAAGAAGAACGTCATATACACCTAGGTCCTAGGATGACTTGCGGGTGAGTAAATTATGGGCTAATTTTCATTTTTGGGTAAACTATCCCTTTAAGTCAGGAGGAGGAGATGGTGTAGTCAAATATATTGCAAGACAATAAGAGGACTTAAAATCCACCATATTATAAACTTTATGTATTAGATAGTGGCTTAAATGGTGAAACGTTTTCAATTTATCATTTGATTTGCCTCTCTCAATACACAAACTCAAATAATGTCCCCCTTGTGCTTTGATGGATGCTTTAAATGTGATCTTCGTAACACCGCTGGTGGTTAAAAGTACTTAAATATGCCAGTTTGTCAGCTGCACAAATTGTTCTCAGCTGAATGCCATCACCACCCCACCAGTGAACATAGACCTTAGTCTTTCTTGAATCACTAATGATCCAATACAGCAGTCATGAGCGACTCATTTAAGGACCCCATGCAATCAAAATTGGAGTCTTGTGGCTTTAAGTCCATTAGTTTTAAGGTCATCTATATGTTAGCTTTAGCTGATACACGCATCCAAAGTGTTTGATTCTCTGGGAAATTGGGCCAGATAAAACACTTGTGCATCCCTAATTACACCCACCACTGATTAGCAAATAGCAGATCATAGTTCAGTGGTTTGTCTGATGCTGCATTCCAGTCGCTCGCTCGCTTCTTGGAAAAGTGCGAAGATCACCTCTTGAAGTCGCAATTCCGACTTGTATATACTTTTGGAAATCCACAAGGCCAGGTTAATGATAAACATGACCTTGATTTTATTTACTAAAACTCAAGAAGTTCCTCCAATACATTGTTAAAACTGGTTTCGAATATGCCTACTTCCCTACTATATAGTAGGTAAAGTACAGTAGGTTAACCGTAGTATGTTCGAGTATTCATAAAACAGTAATTACATAAAATAGGCAAAATTACCCGGATGACCTCCTACTTCTGGCGAGTTTCTGAACTTTGTATCTGATGGACACTTAACCTATCCCATGAGGCCATGGGAGAGGAGTTGTGAAACTGACGGCAAAAGTAAAAGTTCTTTCCTCATCAAATGTAGTACCTAGCAGACAACTGCGATTTTCCTGCCTGTTGGAGTCGATCTCAAGTAGAAATGTCCCAATTCTGACCTTGATTTTAAACTAAAACTATTAGCCATTTAAAGAGCAGTACAAACTTTCGAAATGTCCTGCCTCAACTTGACATCCTCAAACCATTTGTGGGTGGTTTCTTATTCGGAGCATTCAACAACTTCCAAAATGGCCACACTCGTAGACAAGAAAAACGCCTCCCAGCCACTCAATTGTCACAAACTACCAGTGCTGATTTTCAGCTCAGCACCTTTGTCTCACTCTCTGTTCTCTCTCTTTTTGTTACGTCAGAGTACAATGACTCCCTGCAGGATGTGAATGAGCTCTGTACCGAGGGGGAGTACTTTGAGCAAGATGATGTTGAGGATAAGAAGGCCTGCCAGTTCAAGAGAAGCGTGCTACGACAGTGCTCTGGATTGGCTGATAGCACTTTCGGTTATTCGGAGGGCCAGCCATGCATCCTAGTCAAGATGAATCGAGTGAGTCACATGTTTTTACGCTCTCCCCAGTGAAAGGCACCTACTGTTGAAGCCGCAGGCTAGCTGTTAGCATATGTTCCCCAGACAAATTGAGCCATGGCGCTCATGCAAGAACAAAAACTGGGCCTTCATTGTGTTCTCAGAAATTCAACACTTCACCTTTTGAAGGATTAGAGGCTAGTTTATACATTTCTGCATTTCACTTGTTCATCAACTGAAACGTTATGCTGTTGTGGAATTAGTCGGATCATTATCTAAGGATGTTTGTTCAGTGTGTATGTTCCTTATCCTTTGCAGGTTATTGGGCTTAGGCCACGAGGAGACCCACATATCAACTGCGTAGCCAAGGTAAATCCCACATCACACACTGTATACTAGCTTAAGTGTGTACAATGTTAGGGGAACCTGATTTCACCAATGACAACATGTTCCTGGATCAACCAATCCGTTTTGAGGGACGAGTTTATAGTGTAGGCCAAGTTTAGGCTATCAACCAGGGTTAGGTGCTTCTACATCAGTGTTTTTCACCTATCATTTCACTCTGATTTTAGGGATGTAGATAAGGCTTAATTTTTCGGACAGGAATGTTGTTCCATGATCAACAAAACAAGTTGAGCCAGGAACTTGTTTTACTTGGCAGAATCACCGTGACCACGATGGTGCGAGTCTGAATTAATGTGCTTGTTTCCATCTTGCGTTTTCACACATCTGTTTGTATCTGGTCTCTCTCCACGCTGCCTATAGGGCCAGCAGTGTTAATGGTGGGTAAGATGTCCCCCCCTTGTTTCCCCAGGGTCCTTGACCCGGGCCTTTTCCATCTCTTTGCTGCCTCTCTCCTGTACTGCTTTGTCTATGGTGCTTTTAACTGCCCTCTAGAAAGTATGTATACCTTCAGATCCCCAGCCATTGAGAATGCAACGCGTAGTGTCTTGGTAAAGCAACCATAGCGGTGGGTCCTCTCAAACCATAGACACCCCTAAGGCCTGTTTACTCCTGATATTAACATGTAATTCGAATAATTCAATCACAAGATTTCCATATACATCTAGACTTAACATGCGAATTGCGGAATGCTTTTAAACAAAGGGTGTGCGTCACTCCATGTTCATTATTGGTCAGTGCAGAAATTTCCAATCTGTCAGTTGTTTTCTTTTAGCGCTGATTTAGCAGGAAAATTGTAAAAGAATGGTGGCAAGTTAGGTGTTGGGTGACCACCCGGTTATTGCTCTGATGCAGGACAGTAGATGTGATTTTTGCTACTTTTATACTAGTAGTACGTAGTGTCCGTGACATCACCCATAGGATTCTGAAGAGCCGTTCTGAAGCGTAAAGTAGGGTCGAGCTGGCCGCCGCCATCTTGGCAGCGCGTCATCGTGCGTCACTCCCGGATAACAGAAAATTGGCAAAGAGGCGGGACGTGGGCGGAGCTGAGGTGACACGATGACTAACAGACAGCAGACAAACGGCAATCCACCTGTCACTCAAAGTGGCCAAGCCCTTAATTATGCAGAACTTTAAGGCTTTATATAATGTAAACGAATGAGATATAAAATAATTCACCCCCCTCACAGTTGTCATGAAGGGCAAAATTAGCCATATAGACCAAAAGCATAATTTGTACCAGGCTGTAAACATGTTTTATTCTGCTGTAAAGTTGGGCCTTTTAACATTGGGCTCAATGAGATTCTGCTCCTTCTGGAGCCTGTCTCTAGCGGCCAGTCGATGAATTGCAGTTTAAGTCACTTCCGTATTTGCTTCAAGAGAAACTGCGGGAGGTTACCGCTTGTAAATATCCCATTTTATACTAAAATACATTTTCCTAAAGGCACAGTATAAGTTTCTCCGCTAGAGGTTGCTTATTCAAAACAAAGGCGTTGTTGAGAGTTGTAGTCTTGACTCTTCACCTCCACAGGCGATGGAAAGGAATCCGACAGATTTGGGCAGAAATCATGTTCATTAATGAGCGAATGTGTTAAAGTTTTATTAACGTTACGGTGGTATGAAGCAGGACGTCCTGAGAGCCCTTGAGAGTGAATGCCAATGAGAGAAACCTGCGCAAAATAAAATTGTGCCTTTTTAAGTATCGATTTGTTTATTTTCCTTTATTAGACTATGCATTGCAAACAATAAATGCGTTTTACCGTTGAATGTATTCAGAGCATCTTTAACTTGTATGTTTTTGTTGTCCTGCCTGGTGTAGCTATATTTATATGACTTTCGCTGAGGTTCACATGGTTCCTTCGCTTCACCCAAGCTTCATCGCATCAGCTGAAAAATCCCTCTCTACGGATACATTGGTTGGTTATTTTCCCGCTCTAACTACAACATGACGGCTGCCCAAATTAATTTTTAAATGGCAATCGCATTTTTTTGTATTATATTTCTTATTGTGGTATTGTAATTTCAGGGAAGAAATAAAATAATACAGACATAATGGAATGCACGACACTGATTACATCTCGCAGGACAAAGCTCCCAATTTCGGGACAGGTGGTCACCCTAGTTAGGTGGTTGTGTAGCCACACCAATCATGCTCCTGGAGGGGCCGATTTCAGCTCCAGCACACCTTCCCGGATGTTTGTAGTGATCCTGAAGCCCTCGATTAGATGCTTTAGGGATGTTTATTTGAGCTAGAGATCAACTCTACTGAAAGGTGGTCCTTGAGGAGTAGGGTTGGACATCCCTGGTTCAGGATATGGCTACGAAATGAGCGCAAGGTCTGCTTCACTTTACATCGTATTCTGGTCAAAAAGAGCCCAGTTAAATGGGAAGGGACCAACTGACAAACAGTTTTACATTGACTATATCCTGTTTACTTGCTACTAAGTGCTCACAAAGATTTAATGTCATGAACCAGGCAAAATCCTGTGATTTTTAGTTCATCAATACTCATTGTAGCAACCTGGTGCCTTGTCAACATGACGGCTCTTTAGGGTTGTTCAGGCCACATTAATGTTTAGTGCTTGTTTAGCACTTATTGTAGGATCCACATATCAGGTGTAAACAGGGCCCATTGGTATTGGAAATCTGACACGCATAAGTGAAATGTGTTTGGGTCAAATTCATGGTTTAAGGGATTCCAATTGATTTTATTGACCATAGTAATATTTTTGTTCTTGCAAAACATTGCCTTTTGACCTCAGAAACCTCTCACGAATTCTGACGAACACGTCCACAAACATCTAACCGATATCAGGCACGAGTTACGCAATGTTGGACTCGTTTCAAACACTTGTTTGCTTCCTTCAAGTCGTTCTATGCTGCAGATGTGAGACGTCCCTATCAGACCTGCACTGTTTTTCGCTGGTCCCATGAGAACTTGCCCTTATCTTGTAGTCATTCTTGTACCTCATGACTTCTCTGAGAGCTCTCGCCCGTGTGACCCTTGAAGGTATACAGCGGACACGAGGAAGTGCTTTCTGCTCCATAGGAACGCTGTGTCCTCTGAACTTTAACGCTTTTGCAAGTTACGCTGATGGATCCTGCTGTTTTAATCTTGCCATTTCTTACTAAACAAACTTCCTCTAATAGAGTCCTTGCAATGTTTCAGTGGGACTTTCACACAAGACAACCGATTACAGTTTTCGTATTAACTTTTCCAGTGATAATACCACATCTGTTAGCACATAAGCAACAGTGTTTGGCGTTTTACACACTTTGATACCAAACTTAACATCAAAATGACAGAAATTGTGTTTCAACAGTTATCCTGAATGTAAAGTGAAGGCACAGTAGTGGCCGTTCATACATTGTAAACCAATTATTCTTACATAAATTGTTGTATTGAACAGGAGAAAAGTGAATTTCTGTAGCAATGTTTGTCTAAATCATTCATATAACCTGAATTCTCGAGCAAATTTGCGTAAATTATCGCATTGATTTGAACCCGAGCACATCGCTAGTTTGCGTTTGATTACAAAATTGGGAAAACTGCTGAATGAATGCCGTATGTTTACAGCAGAAGCAGTTTGTGTGAAAGCAACGAATGAAACGCTGCACTTTTTGAGCTGTGCTGATTCTTAATAATTACATTCCTTATTTGAATTTGATTATTAACTCATGAATCATGGTCTATTGATGCTTTTATGACTGACTAAAACGCCTTCTTTTAGTATTTTTATGATCTTTTTGTTTCGTTTGGACTACGCTGTCTGCAAGCATGCCTCACTTTGACCTTTCTCTAGATACACAGCCATTTCAAAAGCTTAAGGCTTCCAGCAAATCATCTCATTCGGTTCACTTGATGAAAGATGAACCAGTTACTGAATGAACCTTGTAACTGTTCCTTCAAGTGTGTGTTGCTTCCTGCTACTGCTGGATATAGACTGTGATGGATTGATGGAGTTATGGATTCATGCGTTCATATACAGCACATGATGCAAAGTCCTGTCTGTATTGTATGACGATCGGAAACTTGATTTGTAAAAACCTGAAATATTGGATGTCTTTGTGCATTTAAAGAGGGTCTTATTTTTCTTTGTGTCTTGAGTTTGAGTGATGTGAGGGCAGTCTGTTGCTACTGGCAACTGCACATGAGTCACATGACACACATTGTCCATGAAGTGCACCGTGTGATCTCACCCTTTGTTGTCGTCTGTCCTGATACAGAGAGAAACTCCCCTGCAGATGCAGTATTTCCCCACTGAGGGCAAACTCGACAAGAGTTACTACCCCTATTATGGCAAGAAATTGCATGTGAGTACAGTGCAGCACGATCACAATGTTTCACTGTTGAGATGCACAATATATTGGTGACCATTGTGAGAATAAATATGTATAATTATGTATATTTATGAATGTTTGTGTATATAAGAAAAAAGCGTAACGCATTACAATAAGGTTCATTTATTAAACATTAGTTAATGTATGAACTGTACATTTGTTACTGTATTTGTTCATCTTTGTTAACGATAGTTGATAAAAATCCAGCTGTTTGTGATTTGTTCATGTTAGTTCACAGTACATTAACTAATATTAAGATTTGAATAAAGTATTAGGAAATGTTGAAATGAACATTTAACAAAGATTAATAAATGCTGTAGAAGTGCTGTTCATGTTAACTAATGAACCTTATTAAAAAATTATGTATATTTGTGTGTATAATATAAATGTGTGTGTGTGTGTGTGTGTATATGAATGTAATGTATTATAATAGTGTATAAATGTATAGTGTAATATTTATATAAAAATATAAATATAATTGATTTATGTAAAAAAAAATATAATGAATCATTCATATAAAAAAAAAAAAATAGACATAGAACATATGTAATGTATATGAAAAATATATTATAAAACAATTTTTTTATTGATCTGATTGCGCCGTTAATGGGAGACGTAAAAATAAGGGCTTATGTTTATGTATTAAACACACGAATATTTTTAATAAATATTATATGTATATTTTATCTATAGAAATGTGTGTATATTTGTTTAAATATAAGTATATTTTATACATGTAAAAAAAATGTTTTGTGCATATATATATATATATATTAAAATAGTAATTTTTTATGTAATATTAAAAAAAGTAATCTTTTGTATATTTGATATATAGCAAATATATAATCTATAATATAAAATGAATATTTTAACTGTTTATATTTTAAAGTGTAATTATATAGTATGTATTTTCTATGTATAGAAAATAAATAATTAAATAAAATATTTTTTTAATGATTGGTATTGTCTGATTGTGCTGTTAATGGGAGGGCTAATTTAAGCATTAGACCCAAATATAATAAAAATAAACCAGTTTTACTCATGTATCAGACAACATTTTTGTATTTGTTTATTTATTAAGGATTAACTCCTAACATACAATATAATAACAGAAACAAAACAAAAATCCAGTTATCAGTACCTCAACAAACAACCAACACACACTAATGAAACATTACAACACCAAATTACCAGAAGAGTCAAAAATAAATACACTGATCAGAGAATACAATAGTAAATGAACATGAAGTTTAAGCTCTTTTGCCAATGTGTTTTTTTTTATTATTTTTTTATTGGTAATTGAAAGAAAAAGGTGAAAAAAAATGTTTTGTTGTAGATAACCGAGATAATAAAAATAAATTAGGGCTGTCAAACGATTAATCGCATCCAAAATAAATTATGTATATTTGAATACACACAAACTTTTTTCACGATATTTGCATGTGTATGTATAATATAATATAATTAGGGCTGTCAAAAGATTAATCGCGATTAATCACATCCAAAATAAAAGTTTGTGTTTACATAATATATGTGTGTGTACTCTGTTAATTATTATGTGTATATATAAATAGAAACACATTCATGTATATATTTATGAAATATTTGCATGTATACTGTATATACATTTATATAATTTATATTATATATAAATATAAATATTTTATATATAAATATAATAAATTTTTCTTAAATATATACATGCTTGTGTGTGTTTTTATATATAAATAATAATTAACAGAGTACAAACACATATATTATGTAAACACAAACTTTTATTTTGGATGAGATTAATCGCGATTAATCTTTTGACAGCCCTAAATATAATATAATATAATAATACACACACATGAATGTATACATTTAAGAAAAATTTGCTATATATATATATAGAGAGAGAAAATTTTACTTAAATGTATACATTCATGTGTGTGTGTGTATTTATATTTGCATAATAATTATACACATTATGTAAACACAGACTTTTATTTTGGATGCTATTAATCGTTTGACAGCACTAAAATAAATACATTTAATTAAATATGAATTGAAGCCAATGCCTTCTTACATGCAGAGATGGCCATTGGAGTGCCTCATACATCCCAAAACAAATCTGCAAAGTCTATTATATGCTGTATAAAGCGAAGCAAAACCTTAACATCACAATAATCAAAGGTTGGAAATAATAGTTGAGAAGCAATTTTCTTATGAACACTGTATGAAAAACAATATCGAGATCGACGTAAAATACCGATTCCAAAGTTGACTGTGTAAAACATGATTTATTTTGATCTAATTTGAAAGAAAGGTCAGAATCAAGCCGAACATCAAGATATGTAATGTTATCCACTTTAAAGGGTTAGTTCACCCAAAAATGAAAATTCTGTCATTAATTACTTACCCTCATGTCGTTGGACACCCGTCAGACCTCCGTTCATCTTCGGAACAGAAATGAAGATATTTTAGTTGAAATCTGATGGCTCAGAAAGGCCTCCATTGACACAATGACACTTTACACTCTCAAGACCCTTAAAAGGTACTAAAGACGTCGTTACAAAGTCCATCTCACTACAGTGGTTCTACAATAACTTTATGAATCGGCGAGAATAGTTTTTGTGCGCAAAAAAACCCTAAATAACGACTTAAATAGTGATGACGATTTCAAAACACGGCCTCATGAAGCTTCGAAGCGTTATGAATCAGTGAGTCAAATCAGCGGTTTGAATCGCCAAATTTCAGCAGTTTGGCGGTTTGACACGCGATCCGAATCATGATTCGACTCACTGATTCATAACGCTTCGAAGCTTCATGAGGCCGTGTTTTGAAATTGTTTTTTTGCGCACAAAAACTATTCTCGCCGATTCATAAAGTTATTTTAGAACCACTGTAGTGAGATGGACTTTGTAACGATGTCTTTAGTACCTTTTAAGGGTCTTGAGAGTGTAAAGTACCATTGAGCCAATGGAGGCCTTTCAGAGCCATCAGATTTCAACTAAAATATCTTCATTTGTGTTCCGAAGATGAACGGAGGTCTGACGGGTGTCCAACGACATGAGGGTAAGTAATTAATGACAGAATTTTCATTTTTGGGTGAACTAACCCTTTAATGCAAAGGAGTATCGTTTTTACATGATACTATACAGTTGATGTCTAGAACCAAAATTCGTAATACAGGACTCATATTTTGCTTGCGTCTTCTCTCCACTAGGCAAACTACGCCCAGCCCGTTGTAGCCGTGAAGCTCCTGCTCACTGAGGACGATTACAACTCTGAGCTGGTCATCGAGTGCAAGCTGGAGGGGTCCGACCTGATCAACAGCGACGAGCGCGACAAGTTCATGGGCCGCGTCACCTTCCGGGTCAAAGTGTCCAAGTAGCCTGGACCATTCACCGGAGACGCACGATGTCAGTTCCTCTCACTCAAACCCCCGTCCCATCTCATGTTTATCACGTCCATATCACGTACACCTCGTCCCCTATGTGGCGTCCTGTGGGTTAAATCAGGGCCTTTACGTATCAAGCGCAGTGCGAATGCTCATCTGGGTCGAGTTCAAAACTCGTGTAGTCTGACGCATGCAGACCTTCACTGGCCCTGCGTAACAGATGGGTCAGGGATGGAGAAGTGTGCGTTTGTGTGAAGGTTTTAGGACTTATTTCTCATGTTTCATTGATACCACAGTTTTATCCAAAAACACCCCACTGGAAATGATGAAAAAAAAACAAGACGCACTGATTCTCCTCCTCCGACCTCCCCGTAAGAGAGAACCTATAGTGTCATCGTGTAGTAAGTATAGGGACCTGTAAATAGATGCATCAACACATGACGTGGATGTGCCCCGCTCCCCCCATAGTACTGTTTAGCCTGCCATGTGTGTGCGTGTGATGTGAAGCCTCTATGTACATATTTAATGGATTTTAAACACTTTTTCTCTGTCATCGCTCTCACTTTGTCTGACTGCTGTAAGAAATCAAGAGTATGAAATTATATAATAGCTGTAATTTAAGATTATTGACAAATGAACAAATACGGAAGGGGAGGAAGGGAAAATACCAAAAAAAAAAACCTCACAAAAAAACAAAAAACATCTATATCAAACCTTGTTTGAAACCCGTCCACCATCTGAGGGAAGTGATTTTTTTAAACCTCTGCAGAAACTGTTCTTTGTGCAGATGCCTTACGATCTGTATGAGTTTAAAAATCTTGAAATAAAAGTGATTTTAAACAAAGGTTTGGTTTGGCCGTGTGGAGTGTGTTTTCTTCAGAGCTGCTGAATACATGTGGACGTTATTGAAATTCATAACCGTAATAATACATTCCAGGTTAATTATTTGCAGTGACAATAATTTGAAATGTTAAAATGTCAAAGTCAAGATGGTAAAAGTTGTAAAATAATCCTGCTATCATTGAATGAACAAACAAAAGCAATTTGTGGATTTTTTGGATTCTATGATAGACATTTTAGAAAAAAAAAAACATTTTTTTAACGTCTTTACTGTCACGTTTGATCAAGGCGTCCTTGCTGAATAAAAGTATTAGTTTATTTTAAAAAATATATTACTGACCCTAAACTTTTGATTAGTAGTGTTCATAACGGCTCATCATTCATACATATGACGTTAAAACGCAACATCAGATGGCAAATTTGAAAATAATCCGGCTACCAATGAGATATGTCAATATGTACAATTGAAAAAATTGCTGTTTAAATGTTAAGTCGTATATAATTGTCATGTCATGGTCTGATATATATATTATGGATTATTTATTGAAGTGGTTTCATACTGTTTATCACACTAATCTTTGTCTGTACCGCTTAAATTCATACGAATTAGCCACCAACTCGCCAAAAGACATGAATTTCCATGAGACGGTTACAAATTCTTCCCGTCACCTGTTCAACAATGATGACAGAAACGCGTTCTAGTTCTGCCCTCTAGCGGCTGTCATACGCATTACATGATTCTGTGAGAGGGTTTTTATCAAACAAACAGTTTAAAAACAGTTCTTTTATGGGATTTTAGGATTGAAGGTTCACAGAAGCATGTAGCATCCATAATCCTTATTGGAAGAAGATTGGCCCTCTTCCTAGATCGGAGCAATCCATGGGGAGGAGCTTTGGTTGGAGTGGTGACCAAGAAGCTGATGGTCACTCTGGTTGAGCTCCATGATCATATATGGATATGGGAGAAACTTGCAAAGCTCCACCGATCTGGGCTTTAAGGCAGAGTGGCTGGACTCAAGCCTCGACACACTTGGAATTTGCAACCAAAAAAGCACCTAAAGGACTCTCTCTGACTGTGATAAACAAGATTTATGTGTGGAGGAAACCATGTATGGAGCTCATCACCTGCATCAACAGTAAAGTGTGGTGGAGCGGCATCAAGCTGTGGGGGGTGTTTTAAGCAGAATGGACTGGGGTCAGGGTAGCAGGAAAGCTTCATGCAGTTAGCCTTAACGAAAACCTAGTGCAGAGCAAATTTCAGAACCTCGGACTGGGCAGAAGGTTCACCCTCCAATAGGACAATGACCCTAAACACAGCTAAAGCTGCGTTTCCACCACAGGAACGTTCCCTAGGAACTAGGGACTTTGGGGTGGTACTCGTTGTGTTTCGACCGCAGAAAAATACTCCCACTTGTGCTCTTCGGTCAAAAATGACCACCATAGGAAATGAATGGGAAATCTGCAAAAACACACACACACAAAAAAAATCTAAAACTTTATAATGAATAGTATTTTTTTTTTTAAATAAATATTCAAATCCATCAACAAAAAAGTAATTAAATGTGTTCAAAACAGAGCTAGGGAATTCTCAAGCCTCTCTCTAGTGATTAAACCCATGGTTGCATGATTTCTTAAATAATTCCAAAAGAGGGCGCTAATCTGCCTTCAAAAAAAATTATTTTGAAGGCCTAGTCTCTATTTTAACCTGAAATACTGCAGTAATAATACAAATAAAAAAATATTTTTTTAAATATAATTTTCAATGCCAAAAATAGACCATAATTATTGCATAAATATAAAAAAATGCCATCAAATCATCTCAAAATACAAAATGAAAAAGAAAAAATATTATTGAAGAAAAATAAATTGCATTGGTTTTACTGGGGTGGAGGAAGTTTAATTTTTAGGTGTCCGGTCACTTATGACCGGGAAGACAACCAATGCAACCCCTAAACGAAGAGCTCCAGAGGGTTAAGTTTTAGCGCCATGTTGCGTTCATCAACATGTCATTTCATTTTGTATTTTTATTGGCTAGTCAGTGGGTCATAGCAGCAAACACACTGTGTACATTTCTGACACTGCCAGAGAATTATCGCAGGCTATCTTTGGTCGCAAGATTGTGACAACTCTCACTGTACGACCTATAGGACCACCGTCTAGGAGCAACGACCACAGAAATCGCCACGATTGGTCATCTTTCATCTGGGACAGCCCAAAATCCTACAATGTGTACCAGGCATTAGACCATAAGCTGAAACCCAGACCAACAACAAGACTCCGTTGTCTCAAGACAAAGGCAGACATGCATGAAATATTCAATGAATATAACTCTGGTAACATCATGAGAAAAGAAACATCACAACAAAAGTGACCGACTCTTATGTCATTATCTACATGCTACAGACCTCCAGCGTGTGACTGCTGCTGTGCGTCGACACTCGAGGAGCTCAAAGACAAACATCTCGTCTCCTTCAGAGAGTTGGTTTCTGAATTCCTGCTTTCAGGCCTGTAATCTGCACTGCTCTCGATAACAGAAGCATTAACACCCAGGGTCAAGAGCAGAAATCGGGGCTTGAGAGAAGAAGTGGCTTGACCAAGTGGCTGGAGAGTGGGTTGATAAACGAGCTTTTCCACTGCAAGTGACCTCTGACCGGAGTCCGGTCTGGAACCACTTACAGATTGTGTGGGTATGATGAGAGAGCCGGTCCAACAGACGTAGAACCATCATGTGAATTCTTTGAGTTTCGGACCACAGTATGATTCATCGTGACTCAGAAAGCTTTATGACTGATACTACGTCATCAGGGCCATTCCACCGAATGGGTGACATTTGCTTGTTGTAACTCTTCAAAATTAAACTAAAAAAAACATTGAACACTGAATCCAATACCACACATATTTACCTATTCAAAATGTGTATTTGTCAATCTCAGGTAACTTTCGTTATCTAAGCAGAAGATTGATGCATGTTTTCTCAGCCCTGTTACCAAAACTCAGTTACTCAAAGTATATTTTAAAGAAATGTGTTGGTTAAATGTTCAAATAATTCATATTTGTGACTAAAAAAAACATATATGAAGACAAGGTGTATTTTAATAAAAAACACAAATCAAAATTTTTGAAGAAAAAAAAAAGTCAAATTTAGTTCCAGGAATGAACACTGGGGAGCAGGAGTGAGTGTCCATATGTGTGTGTGAGAGATTTCTGTGTTAAAGGGATGTACTACTCTATGTGCTAGTAGTTCTTCACAGCAAAGGAGGCGGAGAGAGGAGGAGAGAGAGGGAATGAAAGACAAAAAAATGGGGAAAAGAAAGGGTTGTGGGTGTGTCTCACTCTTTCCCTTGCCGCACACCATGGGTGGGTGTTTCTGGCACCTGCATTTATGGGTTCTCTCCATCTTCTACAAAAGATAAGAAAGACAAAGACAAAAAGTTTAAGTTGCTTCATGGAGGACTGGCTCCCTGTAGGTATGGTATTCACATTGTAAAACTAATCCTAAATGTCTACAATTGTTAGCAATTTCAACTGTAAAACTCATAAATCAGTACTAATATTCAATTATTATATTTCATGATAAAGTTTAGGTTTAGATACCGGGGACATGTAACAAATGCTTTTTTTTTAATGTACTCAGTAGTTTTTATGAATGCTTAATAAATGTATTTTAGAGTTAATTTTCATACAAATTTATACATACAATGTCCTGGGGACAGAGATGTTAACCCATCCGGGGGAATGGATCAGCAAACTCTGGTTAAAGGAACACGCCAACTTTTTGGGACTTTGGCTTATTAACTGTATCCCCCAGAGTTAGATAAGTCCATACATAGCATTCTCCTCTCTGTGCGTGCCATAACTCTGTCTGACGCACCCACCGCTAGCCTAGCTTAGCACAAAGACTGGAGGTAAATGGCTCCAGCTAGCCTACTGCTCAATAAGTGACTAAATAACGCCAACATTGTCCTATTTACATGTTGTGATGTGTATAGTTACATCGTGTACAAATAACAAGGTTACATGAGACACAGCCATGTTATAAACGTATACATACTGGGGACTATATTCTCAGAAGGCGTAGTACTGCTCTACTTCTGCGGAGTAATTTGCTCGCAGCACCTGAGAAGCAGCGTTGTTGACTAGGTACCGTTAGCTGTTTTTGCACAATGAACCCACAGACAAAAATGAAAACTGCCCATCTCCCCTCCAATTCATTAGCAAGGTGAACGCTACAGTCCAGAGAATTACCTCTTGCACCGCTCATTTGTTACTGTGACAGTCAGAGCAAGTTCGTGACAACACAATACTAACATTACAGGGGATACATGGAGCACGGGAAAAACTGCAATACAGTAGTGACCACCCTATTCATGTAACAGTGTCACAAACGTTACATTAGATCCAGCTATGGCACTGTTACAGTAGTCATCTAAAAACATAACGGAACACTTACCGCAGTCGCAGGTGATCCCGTCTGTACTATCGATGGGATGGCCATATCCTTCAGCACACATTTGATGGTCCGTGTGGCAAATTCCATTTTTTTCAAAATAGTCGTCCTCTGTGAAATGTTCAGAGCAAACGCGATGGTTCTTGATGATGGCTACAGATGTGTTTGGATCTATATCCTGAGCAAGTAGCCATCGATTCATCAGGTCAGCATTTTTGGATTGGAATTCTATGAAATATCATGGTATTACCTGGTCTCCCCTGTTTATTGTCTCAGTTCTTTACAATACAGCATTCTTGCAGCACACCTTTACAAACTGTTAGAAAAAAACATCCGAACAAACAGTTGTTTGCAATGGCTGGGATAGGAATCATTGAGCCATCTGAAATGATTCACAATCTAATCTTAATGAAGAGTTAGAGAACTAATCGTTCTATATAAGGGACTTTTCTACTGGAAACGTACATTATCTGTCCTTGAATTACAGCTGTAATTGTTACACATTGTTATGCTGACGATACTCAGCTCTATATTTCTTCACGCCCTGACGAAACTTACCAATTCACAAGATTAACGGAATGCATAGCTGATATAAAACATTGGATGACCAGTCATTTCCTGCAACTCAATTCAGATTTTTTTTTTTAATTATTGGACAAAAAAGCTCCACAAGTAGTAACCTAGAATACTGTCTAATACTTGATGGCTGTTCTGTCAAGTCCTCGTCGTCAGTGAATGATTTTAAGACTGTTTCTAGAAACGTGGCTTTCAAACGAAAGATTGGTATCAAAGAGCACACCCAGGTTCGGGTGTGCTCTTTGATACCAATCTTTCGTTTGAAAGCCACGTTTCTAGCATCTGTAAAACTGCTTTCTACCATCTTAAAAATATATCTAAATTACGGCACATGCTCTCAATGCAAAATGCTGAACAGTTAGTTCATGCGTTCATGACCTCAAGGTTAGATTATTGTAATGCTCTACTGGGTGGTTGCCCTGCTCGCCTAATAAATAAACTCCAGCTGGTCCAAAACACAGCAGCTCGAGTTCTTACTAGAACCAGGAAGTATGACCATATTAGCCCAGTTCTGTCAACACTGCACTGGCTGCCTATTAAACATCGCATACATTTTAAAATCTTGCTTATTACTTAAAAAGCACTAAATGGTTTAGCTCCCCAATACTTGAGCGAGCTCTTAACATATTATACTCCATCACGTCTACTGCGCTCTCTAAACTCTGGCCAGTTGATAATACAGAGAATATCCAAATCAACTGCAGGCGGTCGATCCTTTTCCTATTTAGCTCCGAAACTCTGGAACAGTCTTCCTAACATTGTTCGGGAAGCAGACACACTCTGTCAGTTTAAATCTAGACTAAAAACACATCTCTTTACTGTGGCATACACACAAAACACTTTTTCAATGAAATGATTGTTAGGCTGCATTAACTAGGTCAGCCGGAACCGGGAACACTTCCCATAACACCTGATGTACTCGTTACATCATCAGAAGAATGGCATCTACGCTAACGATAGTCTCTCTGTTTTATCCCGAGGTTTACTGCAGTCAGCCGGAGCCGGGCCGTATCCAGTTCAGATGGTGGACCTGCGCTCAGAGAAGACCAACACAGGACCCTGAAGTGTCTGCAGAGACCGTGATTAGACTCCCCCTGCAACTGCCTCATCGACACGGCATCTCAATAAACCCGAATATTACAATTTAATAATTCTTAAATTGATATGTCATTCTCAATAAACCTGTCTCCGGCATGTTGCCTCTGATCTTTCGAATATTGCACTTTTTTATAATTATTTAATCAACATCATCCTCAATAAACCCGTCTCCGGAGTTTTGCCTCCGATCCTTCGAATATTCTAATGTATTATGACCTCCGAGCTGTAAAGCTGCCAGAATAATAATAATAACACGCTGTTTGTTAATTGGTCAGAGGAGAACTGGCACCCCGACTGAGCCTGGTTTCTCCCAAGGTTTATTTTTCTCCATTAGGTCGCCTGATGGGGTTTTGGTTTCCTTGCCACTGTTGCCTCTGGCTTGGCGTGCTCAGTTGGGGACACTACATTTTTCAACTAAATATCCAAATAAATCTAATTATTAAACTAAATTAACCATATAAACTAAATTACTGATCTAAAGCCCACACTGTCACTGTATGATAATTGAAATGAACTGATGACATCACCGTTTTCTCCAGAACGGCTGTACGGCTGAATAAAATTATGCTGCATTATTTTCCTGTTTAACACTGTAAAGCTGCTTTGAAACAATCTGCATTGTTAAAAGCGCTATATAAATAAGGTTGACTTGATTTGACAGTAAAAAGTTTCATCCAGTTTTCATTTAATCTAAAACTGACAGATGGTTGAGTTGTTCTGTAAATATGTTATTCATTAGGTTCTCAGATATTTTTTTCCTTTATTAAAAACACTTTTGAAAACTACAACTCATGTCCTGGCCCTAGTCCTCAACCAAATTGGAGCTACAGCTTTCATAGTTTTGCTATGCTAAAAACTGTTATTTAGGGGGGAAATTTAATTTTTTTTGCAATTATGCATACATTCTACAAATAAATACTATTTTACAACTATCCCCATGTTTTTGGTTAGTCCTGTCACGTTTACATAAAACTCTACGTAAAATGTGTGCAATACGCATTTAAGGGTATGACTTCGAGGAAGTGACATCATTTGACCAAGGTGAAGCTGACACTGATCATGGGTGAGTTCTGTCATTGGATTGTATGATTTTAAGATTGTTTTTGTATGTTTTTTAAGGAAGACGAGCTAAAGGGTCAGGGCCTGACACAATAAAACATCCCAGATAATAATAAAAATGTTTTAAATCCAAAACTTGTCTAAAAAGGTTACTGAAATGACTTGCTTGCAGGTTTTTATGCTAGCAGGCTGAGTAATGGCAGTTTAAAATGGCCGACCGTCAGGCCCTGTCTCATCCCTGCCACAGTTCTGTGACACTGCCTTACAAATGAATGGCATTGTTCTTTTTTTATTACCTTTATTGCATTTAAAGGGTTAGTTCACCCAAAAATGAAAATTCTGTCATTGATTACTCACCCTCATGTCGTCCGACACCCGTAAGACCTCCGTTCATATTCGGAACACAAATGAAGATATTTTAGTTGAAAGCTGATGCTGAGAAAGGCTTCAGATAGGCCTCCATTTGCATTCAGTACATTTACACTTCCAAGATCCATAAAAGGCACTTAAAACGTCGTTACAAAGTCCATCTCACCACAGTGGCTCTACAATAATTTTACGATGCGACGACAATAGTTTTTGTGCGCAAAAAAAAATCAAAATAACACCTTTATCCAACTTGTTCTTGTCTTCCGTGTGTGCCTCCACGACGCATGCGCGATAATATGACGTAGCGCCGGCGTTCGGACACATGACCCAGAAGCGAGGAGGAGATTTGTTTACGAGCAGAGGAAGACGCGCGTGTCTAAGCTGTTGGATTCTACATTGATCGTGCTTTAGGTCTCGGCGTAGTTCTCAAAATGGGGCTTAAGTGTGCATTTCATGGATTCCCGAACGCTGGCGCTACGTCATATTCTCGCGCATGCGTCGTGGAGGCACACACGGAAGACAATAACAAGCTGGATAAAGGTGTTATTTTGATTTTTTTTTCGCACAAAAACTATTGTCGTCGCATCGTAAAATTATTGTAGAGTCACTGTGGTGAGATGGACTTTGTAACGACGTTTTAAGTGCCTTTTATGGGTCTTGGAAGTGTAAATGTACTGAATGCCAATGGAGGCCTATCTGAAGCCTTTCTCAGCATCAGCTTTCAACTAAAATATCTTAATTTGTGTTCCGAATATGAACGGAGGTCTTACGGGTGTCGGACGACATGAGGGTGAGTAATTAATGACAGAATTATCATTTTTGGGTGAACTAACCCTTTAATATGTATTTAACGCATGCCATAGTAAAACATTATTTGAATAAATAGACATTACATGGTAAATTTGAAGCTTTTTATGCTCATCGACTATTTTTTATTTATTTACCTAGGCCTATGTAGCACATCTTTTGAGGTTGCACTTTGTATATTAATGATATTTCAATACATACATAGATATAATTGTCATTTACAGTGCATCTGGAAAGTATTCACAGCGCTTCACTTTTTCCACATTTGTTATGTTACAGCCTTATTCCAAAATTAATTAAATTAATTATTTTCCTTGAAATTCTACAAACAATACCCCATTAAGGGAGAGATGGAGGCAGGGCCAGGGCCTTCAAGATTAGAAAGGGCTTTTGATTATTCTATTAGAAAGGGCTACCATCACAGTACCACTTCATATTACAGCTCGGTATTAACAGGGTGATGCCATGGTTACCTATTACCCATTACCTAGGAAATAACATGCAATTTTCATTATTACCATGTAATTTTCTTAAGTAATAATGTAGATATTATCATAGTATTACCCTGTTATTACTGAGCCGTAATATGATGTGGTAACCACAGTCACTTGTAGGGGTAGGGGAAAAATGTGATTCTTAGATGCATCGCAATGCGGATGTGGACGATTCTGAATTGATTCACAAATGTCAAAAAAAAAAAAGATTTTCTAAATGTTGATAAGGTAATGTTGACAGAACGCAAAAGGTGCATCTCTGAAGGGCGGGAAGTGCAGCGCCCGGACCGTCTGTGGCGTGCACAGAGATACATTAAAAGCTAGCGTATGGAAGCACTTTTGGCTTCTATGAAGTTGAAGGGGTAAATGACCTGGACAAGAGTCACACTATATGCAAGTTGTGTCAAACTAAACTAAAATATTTTCGAAACACGGCAAACCATATTACACGTTTTCAACGCTCGGTTGTACCGGTAATTACTGCCAAACAGCGGACCATCGAGCAAGCGATGTTGTCAAAGCTTCCACCAGGCTCGGAAAGGGCAAAGCAAATTACAAAACCCCATAGGAAAATTTCGAAGGAACCAGTGGCGAATTTATTCTTCTGGGTTCTGCGGTCATATATATAATATTGTATGGATTTTCATCTTTTTGTCATTTTGGATTTGGAGACTTGTTTGGAGATTGTGCTTGTACAGACTGGCAGTGCAGTCAGGATTTGCTTGTTGACCTGTGGAGTGCAGTAGTCAACTAAACACTTAACTGACCAGTCAGTCTCAACCAATCAGTTCTGAACAGCAGAACCCTGTGTTAGAACATGAAGAGTGCTAAATTGCACCTTGTTTGTTTTGAGCGTTTTTAGGATTACTTATTGTTTAGACATGGGTTATATGGTTGTTTATTTAAAGGCACAGTATAAGTTTCTCCGCTAGAGGTCACTTATTCAAAACAAAGGCGTACCTTGATGATGCCGTGAATGAGCGTGGAACCATGGGAGCTGTAGTCTTGACTCTTCACCTCCACAGCCACAATAAAGTGTCTTTGGTGTTTCCATGGTTTCTTCGGAAATCAAGGGTTGCGCGGATATGACATCATTGATAGGCGACACAGGGACACGGTCCATAACACTAGTTAAAATAGATGATTTATTTGGATTTAAACGTTGGAAACGTTTGGGATAATGTGCACAGGTCAACAAATGATATAACATTGTTTTAGTGGATTTTGGATATTTAAATCTAAAATCGTACATATTGTGCCTTTAACTTCAGCTGGAGTGCCGATGATAGCCACCAGAGGGTACTCCTCCTGTCTCCTTGATCATATCACGAACTGCATTTCCCATGATTTATTGCCTGGACTCATTATGTTTTGATTCCTGCCAATAGTGTGTGATTATTTCATGTTTGCCTATTTAAGTCATGTGTGTTTTGTCAGACTTCGTGAAGTCTTAATGAATGTTAGTCTTTCACTGCTTTTTGGGACGTCATATCTGGTCCTTGTCGTGGTCATGATTCTCTCCTTGATTTCCATTTTTGCCTTTGTTGTAATCTGGATTGTTTATCCTGTGATTTTGACCTTATGCATGTTAAATGTATTACGATTATGTTTTTTACGATACACTCAATAAAGCTTGTGTTTGGATCTCCTAGTCACATCTCCGAGCAGTAGACTTAACACAGACACTTTCATGTCCCAGGGATTGATTTTTTTAAAAAACAGATTAAAATTTATGTAGGCCTGTATGCATATGTTTGTGTCTATATTTGGACACATTCAAATTGTATTGGACCATGTATTTTGTATTGTTTACCATTGTTCCAGACACAGACTTTCAATTAAAAACATATTTTATCACATTCCAGTATTTCCCCATCTCTCCACATCTGTTCTCCACTTTCCTGTCCAGTAGAGGCAAACTGCCAATAAACGCTTTCTGGTTGTCAAACATGTTCATAGTTAAAACTTAATAAATAACAAAGAATCTCTCAATTGGACAATCTGCTCACAGCTCTTGGCTGGAAGCATTTGATACGATTTGAATGGCAGCCTAGAAGTGTATCCAAGAATATATTGCTTTAGACAGTAGTTTAATAAAATATTATACTATGACATGATTTAATTTGACTGACATGGCAATATTGATTCAGGCATTACAACTCAAATCAATATTTGTTTGTTCATTCAACTTATATACAGGTGAAATAAAAAAAGAAACATTGTTCATATTGACAGACAAATAACAGAAATGTTGGAAAACCGGTATAAATGAGAGGGTTGGATTTTCGGGTTAAGGGAAGGGCGTTTATGGCATTCAGCAGTTCACAGGTAGTGCTGCCATCACAACCCACCCGCAGCGGTTAGGAGTCTTTCTGGACTATGAGAGAGGACGGATCACTTTCTATGTGCAGACAGAAGGATAAGTTTGGATTTATCTTCTCATATCAAGTTGAGCTGCAGGGCAAAGTGTCTGTTTGATGTGTGCTGGCATGAGTATAGTACCACCACGCAGCCCCTCTCCCTGCCACAATGCCTTACTGAGAGCTAAAGAGCTCACTGCTTTAAGGCCTCCAACAGCATGGTCAATTACAGTTTAAGAACAAACTCATATGGTCCCTTCAATGCAATTTTTTCTTGGCGCTGTCCTCTTTTCTGTCGATTTCAATCATCTAACATTTCTGTAAATGCCTGTAAAACATGCAATACCTCCTCATTGTAATTATGCAATCCCTTCCACATATAATTAGTATCTTGCATGTTATGTAATAGTTGGCATGCAGAATGACCGCCTTTGTTTAATGGGACTGTATAAGAAGCTTATGCTGTGTTCATGCCATGTTGTAACTACTGTAATTACAAGATGACAACATGTGACGTTCTACTCTACGAATTATGCGATTCTATGGCAACACTATCAACGGCAAAATGAATCTGCAGCAGTCAGTTGGCAGCGGTCATGTGGTACAAATCGGAGGCCTCCGAAAATTACAAGTTTACAAGTTACAGTATAATTACGAGCCCTACGAAGATGTGAACGCAGTTTAGAGTTGCATTGGAATCTTGTAATCACGACATAGCGTGGACGCATCTTTATTCTTGGGAAATTTCTACTGGGTGATCTTATCTTTTATCTGATGGTGTGTAAAACTAGACCGATCAAACACACAATCTTCACCACCACTCACCCAGGAAGACTCCGTGATGTCTGGGTGCTCTACTGTGAATTATAACCCTTTTGCCGCACTTCAAAGACACTTGGGCTGATTGTTCTCAAATGAGAGAACAGTACAACCAACAGACACTCAATCCCCTATAGAAAGGGAATTCTATCCACCATTTCCCCAGTACATTTTGTGTATCATTACTGTTTGTATATATATTTTATATTGTATAGTGTTATGCATGCTCGGTGATAGAATTACTAGTTAATGTTAGCCCATCTAGCTGGTGTCTCCTATCAAAATATTCCTCATTTAATGACTCACACTTTGGTGGACATCAGTTTCTCATGGAATGCAGTGTGTGTTTGTTATATTTATCAGAATATAAACGGACACACAATTTTCAACTCACTCCAATCATACTCATGAGTCAGCCTTTCAAACAAAAGAACTCTCCCGCTTGAGAATTACACCCTTGTCATTGGTCAAGCCAAAAGTCAAAAGTGTGACCTCTGTTGAACTTAAAAGCCAACACGTCATTCCTGAATGCTGGTGTTGCATCTGCGCTGGCCAGCCCCACACACATCAAGCCATGTGGGCTTTCTTCGACCATAACAGAGTCTCTGCAAGTTCACCGTCGCTTTTTCTCTCAACACAGAAGGAATCGATTGCAACTGCAACACCATCGGACCGAGCTATCAAGACTTTCTCCTGCGACTGTATATTCGGACGCTCTTCAACAGCTCAGGCAAATGCAAGTAACGTACGATATACAAAAATTGCTGTTTAGTTAGTTAAAGCTGTGAACCCTTTTGTTCAAACAAAGGAGCTTGTCATAACTGATGGTTCTCCCAGGTGTTAGACTCTTTTTCCACAGCTTCATTCCTCTGTTCTGATCCGTTTTTCAGTCACTTTCACTTTCCATTCTACCCATGTATGTGTGCTTGTGTGTATGTGTTTGTTTAGATTAGTTATGTGTTCGTGTTTTAGTTGATTATGGTCTGCTTATAAATAAATAGTCAATTTAACGAATCGATCATAGCTATGTGCTAAGAAAGAGTTATTTTTCTGTGGCCATGGAAAATATCCTTTCTGAAGACAATCAGTAGCTGCTGAGTGCTCACTGGGTGAACAGATTAATTGATTGTAATATTAATTAGGTTACAGGAAGTTCATTCAGTAAACTGACCCAAATATTTATAATTAATTATAACAAGTTATGATTAATAAATAATATTTCCCTTATGAGCTAATTTGTCAAGTCATGATGGAAATATTATGAGTTACGAATGAACGACAACCACAAAGTCGTAAATAAACACACAATACTTACAGGTATTTAGCAGTGACTGTAGCAGTGACTTTTCTGTTTGCTTCAGTATTCATTGTGAGCCTAGTGAGTTTCCTAGTGTGTGCCTTCTTGTTCCCTTGATTGATTTATTATACCGTTCACCTGTCTCAATTATCTCGTTAGCTCCTGTGTATTTGCTCCCTGTTCTGTTCAGTTCTTTGTCTTGTTTCGTTAACGTGTAGTGTTTTTTTCTGCCTGTACCATGAGATGTGAATTAAAGAACTGTGATATATTCATCTTTGTGCGCTTCTTATGTGTAACTACCCATGACAGAAGACAAGACCAAAACAGTGATTCATTTCTGTGGTGTTTTTCCCTTTTTTATGTTTTCCCTTCTTGTTATGGACCTGCCTGCTGTGTACCTGATGTGCCTGGAGCAGGGAGACAATCCGCTGGAAGACCACACTCGGGACTTTATCCAGTTTGCGTGCCAGACACACTACCCAGACCACTCTGTTTATTTTATCACACCAGACTGAGCGAGCGGTCCAAGACAGGCCTTTAAGCAGACGCTCCAAGGGAAGACTTGCAGCATTTGTGAAGTGTGTGCTGGTTAACCATGAATCCCTATTCACCATCGGCCTGGCAGAAGACGAGACCAGCCCCACTCCACATCCAGAGACCAGAGATCCACCACAGATGAATGGCACGATGGAGCTACAAGTGCCCACCGCAGACTGTGGAGGCCGGCCTGCCGCAACAGTTGAGCCAGGACCTATAAAGAGGATAGAAGGAGTCGTCCTCCCGGAGCCTGAACCACAAGGTGTGTCTGACCAGGTGTGTGAGCCCGCAACGCCGTGTGCCACTGAGAGAGTGCTTGTAGAGTTTGTGGGCTGGGAGGAAAGCCCCGCCCAAAACCCCACCGCAGTGGATATTATTGCTATGGCATCTGGAACATTTATATAATTATTGGAGGTGTTTGAGGATATAATACCCCTGTTTCTCCAAACCCAGCTGGTTCCGCCAAGCCCTGAATCACCTGTTCCCCCGCTGGTTTCGCCACAGTTCATCTTTGAACCCACCCAGCCACCCTTTCCCACCTACTCTGGTCACCTACCAGTTCCTCAGCCTCGCCTCCTCTGGTTCCCTTCAGCATTTCCTCATCTCCTGCAGCTCCTATACCTTTGAGGATCTGCATTGTTCCTTCAGGCCACCAGCTCCACCTAGTTCAGATGATCCCCTGGCTCTGCCTCAGCCCCTGAACCCATCACTCCACCGCAGCCTGTTGACTTGTCAGCTTCACCTTGGCTCCTCCCTCTCTTGGCTCCAACAGGATCCATCATTCTTATGACTCCACCTGGTTCCCTCTTCCCCTCGGCTTCGCCTTCGTCCTCTGTCCCACCGACTCCGCTTCTGTCCTCTGGTTCCCTGGTTCCAATTCTGTCGATGTTGTATGATCTCTTCAGCTCCACCTGGGTCTCCATCTTCATTGGCCGTCCTGAGGGTGTCGTCTGCCAAGTGTGTCCTGGCTGGTCTCTGGACCAACATCTGGCTCCTCCTGCCTCCCCCTTGGCTCCTCGCACCCTCCACTCCCTCATGGACCTTTGTCTCACCCCTCTCCAGTTCCTCGTCCTCCTCCAGAGCCCCCGCTCGCCTTTTCGGGAGAGGGCGTACTCTAACGGTTATATTCTGTTTGATTTAGTATTCATTGTGAGCCTGTTTCCTAGTTTGTGCCTGTTTGTTCCCTTGATTTATTTATTATTCCGTTCACCTGTTGTCTCATTAATTATCTCATTAGCTCCTGTGCATTTGCTCCCTGTTCTGTTCAGTTCTTTGTCATGTCAACGTGTAGTAATTTGTTTCTCCTTTGTTTCTTGTGATTCCCAGTTTTTCCTGCCTGCACCGTGAGTTTTGTACTAAAGACTGTTCCAGTGATATAGCACTTCTTATGTTTAGTTTTATTTTCAGATTTTTTTTATTTATTTACAACAAAATCCTGCTCAAAATATAATAGCATTGTAATATAGCAAAATATGTAACAATAAAGTTTACAGTGGCTTCATTAAAAACATTTCATTAAAAACATAAAGCAAGGATGAACATTCTTTGTTCTTCATTTTCCAGAAGTAGAGTTTGAAAACCTTTGTGTTCAGATAATTAAAAGAAGGTACACTGTCATCTGGCTCCAACAAAAGTGTATTGAACGCATCAGACGTCATAAACACATACAGCACATGCATACTTCAAAGGAGGACTTGAACGCACCACATTTAATATACAGTACAATGCTAGATATCCCCTCACTGAGTACTATTTATGCAAGTGTTCACGTAATCAAGGACAAATAATGTTTGCTTGCAGTGGCCTTGGAACAGTTTTGCATAGCTAGGAGGGCACATTAAGCATACAATAAAATCTAGACTTTCTGAGGAAAATATAAGCAGAGCTTGAGTGTGCAAAACTAACCTCTACTTGGGTGTTCTGAGTGAAACACCCAGTAGACCTTAGTCAGATTAGAGGCCATGCTGAATTTTAAAAACAATTCTGAGGTACAGTCTTTAAAATGGCATGTGCAAAGGTTCTAGCTCACATAATTTTCACAACTGAAACTGGTTTATGGAGTTTTTTTTGGAAAGACACTTCATCAGCTGGACAATCGGTATGTTGTTAAACAACAGTACAATGCATTGAACACAATGTAATTATATCCATCACAGCCTTATTTAATTTCTGTCAAAAAGCGTTACCCTGACTAGTCTGTTATTATTTTCCAGGTGAAAAGTCCAATCACTGAGAAAGGTATAGCACACCTCAACTGCAAGATTTTGTTGACAAAGTATGTTCAAATCCCTAACCTTAAGAATAAGGGCTAGAATAGTCTAAATGTAAATGTCCACATAGCACATCTCGCCCTTTTACAGATTAAGTTCACAAACAACATACAGTCATTTGTATCTCAAATGATTTTACGTTTATAATTAACAATAAAGTAAAATAAAGAAAAAGTGAAAGTAAAAAGACTGCCCACTACTATCTAACGCTATTGGGGACGATAGCCTACAATCTTTGCAAAATCTCCCATATCTTTAGCTCACTGTGGGAGGTTGGTAATGTAACTCCTCTGGTTACCACAAGGTGGTGATGTATTAGCAGTTAAATGAGCTGGACCTGAATTCAGACGGTTATGCAATAGTCCATTATTATTTAATAGAAACTGAAGCTTTAAGTTTATAGATCACGTCAAAATCATTATATTGAACTACCTCCAGTTTGTTGAGATGGTTAACACAAAATACAGAGCATCAAGAAACCTTTATTGCAACTCAATTTAGATCAAAGAGATAAAGGTGCCCTATTGTGACAGGTGATTTCAACATAAATGAATAAACAGGTGTTCTGTATTGGTCTTTATGATGAAAGGCACCCGTATTTGATTTGCAAGACTAATTTACAAATCTTTCAGCCAGGGTTTTCTTCCTCTTGAATAATAGATCTTTTAATACAAGAGCAGCTGAATAATTGACAGGGCAGCAATTTGCTTGCCGCATGTTTGGTAACAGGCCAATGCAAAGATGTGACAAAGTTATTTTCCAGTTGAGATCTAGGTCAAAGCTTAAAGGGTTAGTTCACTCAAAAATGAAAATTAGCCCATGATTTACTCACCCTCACCCTTAGGTGTATATGACATTCTTCTTTCAGACGAGTTATATTACAAATGTCCTGGCTCATCCAAGCTTTATAATGGCAGTGAATGTCGTTTTTGAAGTCCATAAAAGTGCATCTATCCATCACATAACTGCTCCACATGGCTCCGTGGGGTTAATAAAGGCCTTCTAAAGCAAAGTGGCGCGTTTGTGTAAGAAAAATATCCATATTTAAAACTTTATAGACTAAAATAACTAGCTTCCGGTGGTCAACAAGTCGACTTGCGCTAAAAGGGTAACCCTTGATCCTTGACGCATGCGTATTGACGAACGCAGAAGCACAGAGGATACAGCAAAACAAAACACCGGTCATGAATTAGAAGTTAAAAAAACAAGATTTTTTAAAGAGAAATGGCGGAGGATTTCGATATAAGAGTAGAAGAGTAGGGCTTGAGTTTGTTGCCTAGCCCTATCCACGAGAGGCATCAAAGCTTGGGATTCTCCTATACATCGCGTCAGGGGTTACTCTTTCGCTGTCGACTTGCGTACCGCTGACCGCTGGAAGCTAGTTATTTTAGTCTATAAAGTTTTAAATATGGATATTTTTCTTACACAAACGCGCCACTTCGCTTCATAAGGCCTTTATTAAGCCCCCGGAGCTGTGTAGAGCGGTTATATGATGGATAGATGCACTTTTATGGACTTAAAACACGACACAGCCATTCACTGCCATTATAAAGCTTGGAAGAGCCATTGACATTTTTAATATAACTCCGATTTTATTCGTCTGAAAGATGAAAGTCATAAACACCTAGGATGATTTGAGGGTGAGTAATTCATGGGCTAATTTAAATTTTTGGGTGAACGATCCCTTTTAAGGTGTAAAAACTAAAGGTGCCTCAAATGTTAAAAGGGTTAGTTAACCCAAAAATGAAAAATATCCCATAATTAACTCACCCTCAAGCCATCCTAGGTGTATATGACTTTCTTCTTTCAGCCAAACACAATTCGATTTATATTAAAAAATATCCAGACTCTTCCAAGCTTTATAATGGGATTGAATAGTTCCGTCCATCATAAAAGTTATCCATATGGCTCCAGGGGGTTAATAACGGCCTTATAAAGTGAAGCGATGCATCTTTGTAAGAAAAATATCCATATTTATAACTTTATAAACTATTATCACTGGCTTCCGTTAACGATCATACGCAAGTCTAGTTTCGGCGGAAGAGTGACCTATGACCTGACGCATGACATATTGAAGGCGCTTCCTGGCTCAGATGATAGTCCTAACTGAAGAGAAAGGGAGGGCAGGGGCTCTGGAGGAGGACAAGGGGCCGGCGAAAGGGCAGGAGACAAGAGGTGATGGTGGTGGGAGAAACCAAGGGTGGTGCCAGGAGCAGGAGGAGCCAGGTGGGAACCCAGACCACAGCCAGGATGTACGCCAATGGTGGAGTCAATGGTGGAGACTTGGCTGACGACATTAAAGGGACGACTGACAGAGACAAAGCTGATGGATGTGCAGACCCAGGTGGAGCAGAAGAACCGGTGAGCTCACGCGTCATTGATGGCTCTGGAGAACAAGGCAAACCCGCAGTGACAAACATCCTAGGTGGAGCTAAGGTGCCAGAGGTCTGACTGAGGACCAAGGCGGAGCCCGACAGAGCCAAAAGAGTGGAGGGACGAAGCGTAGCTGAAGGCCTAGAAGTCCATGGCACAGGCAGAGCGACATCTGACCAAGGGGCAGCCAGACAGACCGGTGAAGCTGTAAGGACGATGGTCCCAGTTGGAGGCGAGGGAGGGAGGAGCCAAGGTGGAGTCGACAAGCCGAAGTGGAGTGACTGTCTCAGCAGCTGGAGGCAGAGCCAGGGGATCCTCTTGACGGGGCGAAGCTGGAGACCAGAAGACCCGAGGCAAATACACACAACAGAGTGGAGTTAGAGGAAGTAGAAGTTGAAGGGATGTAGGGAACCTGCGGAGGCAAGGCTGATGGACTGGCTGATTTTGGAAGAGGAGAAGGGAGAGGGAGACACAGGAGACTTTGAGACGTTGTTCACCAACACCCAATCCACAAACGTGGCGAAATCTCCCTGACCATTCACTGGCAGATGAGCCTTGGACCGCTCAGGCAGGCTGGAATAATAAAAATCACACAAGCGAGCTGTCAGGGAAGTTCTGTATTCGGTCACGTATGGTTTAAGTAAAGCGCACAAAGACGTGGAATCAAACAAAGACACTCTTTAATAAATGCAAAAACAGAACACTCAGGTAATCGCTGGAGAAGAACGTAACATAACCACATTAATATTGACGATACCAGACAAATGGACTTAGGAAACTCAGGGTTTAAATACAGGGGATAGTAATTAACACAAACAGAAACAGGTAATTAATAACCAAGGAAACTTACTATGATGACCACAGACAGGCAAACCAGAACACCATGGTAATAAAACAGACCACAACTATTACAAACTTGCAGATAATATAATATTTCGTCGCTGCCCGATGAAACTCACGTATGTCCAAAACGGTTACTTTTCAGGAAGTGAAAAAAACACTGTATTTCAAAAGCAGTTGAATGTAGCGTTGTCATACTTGGTACGGCATCTTTACATGTAACCATATTCTTGCCAGTGTAATGATATAATTCACATTTGACCAAAATTGAGTTTAAATGGACATAAGTGCATATTTTACAGTAACGGTGGTCGATACGCGTTCTTCCGATCATTAATTAGAATGGCCAAGTCGCGTTTCATATTGACAGAGGAATACGTGCTGGACATTCTCAGCCTCTGGCAAGCGGTGATAGCAGTATGAGTGAGGCATGTTCTAGTGACAATCATGACAGTAGCATTACAGGCTATAATTTGATCAGTTTGACTAAGAAAAAAAAAGTTTGAATCTTATCAATGAGACTGAGTTTATTTACACACTTGCAAGCAAACTAATCTGTGAAGAACTAGATTAGAACTAAACTGTGGAGAGCTTCAATGTCGTACTTTCGGCTATCCAGTGCTGAGCTTCGATGAAACTTCACGAGACCGGCGAGATGCTTCCACAGGGCGGGAGATACGCGGCGTGATTGACAGCTTTGACACCAAATGGATATACGTGAAAATCAGATGACATGATTTCACAACTTTTTATTGGCCATTTAGATATGTGAAGCATACTGTATACGGAAATGAACCTGGACATTCAATCCGTCGAAAAATCTCAAAATCGGCAAAATGGACATACATGGTTTTCATCGGACAGTGACGATATATTAAATAAAAAGATCACTTAAGTGTACACTTTCATGAGTACAAGTACAGTTTTAAAAAGTGAATTTTGTAACATTTTAAATAATTGTTTAAATTGTCTTTTTAAATTAAAAAGAAATACACTTATTTTGTGTTGACTAACACACTAAAGCACATGTAAAGTACTTTTTATTTGAGTAATTTTAGTGTTTAGTAATTTTAACTGTAGTGTTTGATATTACATTTAAAGTAATATTTTTTAAATGTGCTGAATTGCAACATCCTCATTACAAATGTTTTTAAATACATGACATACAAGTGACATTAAAGTATAGTTTACCTTAATTGCTTCTCAGTATAAAAAAAGCTTATTTTTGTTATTTAGCGAATATGACAAATACAGTACACACATCCAAAAGCTGGCAGTTTGCAGCTTCAACATCTGAAATCCGTCCCAACAGCTCTAAAAATGCAAAACATATATTTTTTTTAGCTTAACAGTGGATCTGGATAAGGCCAAGACGCGAGGTCAAGTTTTGAAGATGCATTGTTATGTTTGAACCAAAAAATGACAGTGTTGCTTTAACCTCAAGATAGTTCTATCCTTAAGCCTTTCAACCTTTTTCCAACCTTAAGCATGAAACTCTCCAAATCCCCAACCCTAATCCCAAACCTTTACCACCATCCATCTTCAAAATCTAAACACTCAATTCCAATCCAATTCCCAGTGCTATAGAGGAAACCCACATTAGCAGTCCTGCAGATGAGCCTAACCCTTTCTCTATCTGTAAAATCTGGCTTGATTGTTGTTACATGACCAACAAGGATGTCCAAAATCACAATAAGCATGAGGGTATTCTGTTTATTTCACTTCAAGGATTTCACAAATATATAAGTGCTCTAAATATGGTCTGTTTACTACATCAAATTGCCACATTTGATGTTGAACTCTAAACAACACAAAGCCACAAATAGAGCAGTTCAGTACAACTCAATTAAATGATAAAAATAAGTCAGTAAGTTGAGAAAACACTCGTTTTTTCTCCAGACGCTGCTGTCAGCCCACCATCCTCCCACACCACACTCATTCTCGCTACAGGAAAAAAGGATTTCTGGCCTCCAACTGGCTGGAAACGGTTGCTATGGCAATACTATGACAACGCCTCAGTCCATCTCATTACTGACGCTGTGACCACAGCAGAACATGAGACTCTTATAGCAGAATTGAATCCTGACAGTTTTACATAACACATTACAGATGCAGCAAATCACTGTGTGTCACATCTCTGGGATGTGTCCATTATTCAGACAGCATATTAGCACCTAGTCCTTTTGAGATCACTGTTTTGTTTGTTAGTCAGGTAATGATGCCATCACCGCCTCGTAGAGAAAACAAGCTGGAGTAAAAAGCTCTATAACATGAATTTAAGACATTCAGGTGTGAAAGGTTTCCAACGACACTTTTTTTTAAAGTGCAACACAGTAACAGGCAAAATAAACACATTTAAAATGCATTTATGTGGATTTTGGACCATTAAATTTCAGAACGCTGCTGAAAAGTGTCAAAGTGTCTTCTCATTTATTTTGAATGGTTAGGACAAAGAGACACTCGGTTATGACATTTGACAAATAACCATAAACCGTAACCATTGTTTGTTTAATGGGTGTAAAATACATGAATAATTCTGCAATTTAAAGCAGCACTAGGTAACTTTTCAACCTTTATAATATATTTTCAAGACTCTTGTGATGATACATCGACTTACAATAGGTTGAATGACACGTCTGCCATAGCCTGACGGGGTCTGTATTGTTTTTAATCGTACTTTTAAACTTCGGGTTTCGGGTAGTAACCCGAGAACAAAAAGAACTACAAAATTCGACTGCTTTACGGCATATACGTCACTTCCACCACCACCCCCACTTCCTTAAATTCGGACGTGCGAGCCCAACTATCGTTTGTTTGCCGGATGTTATAGCCATGGCCGAAGCAGCACAGAAAAATAAGAAAGCAAAGGTTTTGTCGGAGGAAAGCAAAAAGAGGAAACGAGAAAGTGATGGGATTAAAGGCAGGACGAGGATCAACATTGGGCCAGCGTTTGCTCGTTGGCGTGAGCTGGAGGAGGAGGGGCTACATTCTTGCAAGTAAATACATAAGACGTACAAAATCATATTTTAGGATACCTAACATGTCTGTGATATTGGTTTATTTGTCTTGCCTCAAGCTATAATGCAAATCGATTTTTCAAATTTGCAGATTCATCTATGGTAGCTTGATATTATAATATTGACGATATATGGTTATTACCTACCACTCAAACATTGAATTGAAGTATCATAGATTCTGTAAAACGGGAACCAATAGACTAGGCTACTATAATGACGCTGGCTTGTAAACGTGAGCATCGCGATCATTTGGGTTTTAAAAAAAATAAAACCCATTCAATTATATTCATATCCCTCTATGGCATAGTGTTGCCCTCAGGCAACAAACCACCTTTTTGGACCTCACACCGCCCCTTTCACTTTTTTAAATATTTTTTTTAAATACATAATATCACCTGACATGTCTGTTCAATGAAATGAGGGGCTGAAGTGGGTGTGACTTTTTGTTTGGGGGTGGAGCAGTCCTTTCATGAAGCAAAGCCACATGGGACACAGTGCCATCAATTGGTTGGATAAATATCACTTTTTAAATTGAAATACATTTATTAAAAAAAATATATGCATGTGCATCAGCATGTAAAAAAGTATGTTTGATTGTTTAAATATTTATTTTGTTTTTATTTATATACTAAAACTGTGTTTTTTTGTTTGTTGCCTCAGGGCAACACTGCAGTTAGACCACTTTTGTTCAGGCAATATCATAGTGTTAGTACCATATGGTGCATTCAAGTCTTCCTGGGAAATTAGTTTTTACACGTTCAGAAAACTCAAAGAATGTGCATTATGAGTATCATGTATGTTTTTTATTATTATTATTAACACTGATCAGGCATAACATTATGACCACCTCCCTAATATTGTGTTGGTCCCCCTTTTGCTGCCAAAACAGCCCTGAGCCATCGAGGCATGGACTCCACTAGACCCCTGAAGGTGTGCTGTGGTATCTGGCACCAAGATGTTAGCAGCAGATCCTTTAAGTCCTGTAAGTTGCGAGGTGGGGCATCCATGGATCGGACTTGTTTGTTCAGCTCATCCCACAGATGCTCAATTGGATTGAGATCTGGGGAATTTGGAGGCCAAGCCAACACCTCAAACTCGCTGTGCTCCTCAAACCATTCCTGAAGCATTTGTGCTTTGTGGAAGTGTGAAAGAGTTAAAGAGGCCACAGCCACCAGGGAATACTGTTTCCATGAAAGGGTGTACATGTACTGCAACAATGCTTAGGTAGGTGGTGCATATCAAAGTTACATCCACATGGATGGAGGACACAAGGTTTCCCAGCAAAACATTGCCCAAAGCATCACTGCCTCCGTCGCCACGCCTTCTTCCCATAGTGCACCTGGTGCCATGTGTTCCCCAGGTTAGCCACGCACACACACCCGGCCATCCACGTGATGTAGAAGAACGCGTGATCATCAGACCAGGCCACCTTCTTCCATTGCTCAGTGGTCCAGTTCTGATGCTCACGTGCCACTGTTGGTGCTTTGGGCGGTGGACAGGGGTCAGCATGGGCACCCTGACGGGTCTCAATGAGCCTTAGCCGCCCATGACCCTGTCGCCGGTTCACCACTGTTCCTTCCTTGGAGCACTTTTGATAGAGACTGACCACTGCAGACCGGGAACACCCCACAAGAGCTGCAATTTTGGAGATGCTCTGACCCAGTCGTCTAGCCATCACATTTTGGCCCTTGTCAAACTCGCTCAAATCCTTACGCTTGCCCATTTTTCCTGCTTCTAACACATCAACTCTGAGGACAAAATGTTCACTTGCTGCCCAATATATCCCACCCACTAACAGGAGCCGCGATGAAGACATAATCAGTGTTATTCACTTCACCTGTCAATGGTCATAATGTTATGCCTAATTGGTGTATGAATATAATACATGAGGTGTTAGTTGTAATTAGTAGTAGTGTTTTTGTATTGTTTTATGTTTTTCAAAATATAATTTTATCTAATGCACATATTGCTTGTTTTCCCTATTGAAAATCTATGTAGAAAACCTTGGAGTTTTAGTACCCTTATGGCACAGTGTTGCCCTGAGGCAACAAACCAAAATCTGGTTCAGGGGTGGGGGGGCGACACTTTTTATGATGGATATATTATCAGGGACCCCCAAGCTCCCAAAAAATGGGGTGAAATATTTTTTTCCCCAAAAAATAAAAAGTCATGCCATAGAGGGATATGATATGCTGAAACAAATGCCACTGTACCTGGGATGAAGACATTTCACACGCGACGCAAGCAGAACACCTGCATGTGAACTTCTGCAGTGTTCAGGGCTATCATAGTTGTCATGTCAACAAATGCATGTGCGATGCATCCCCTGATGTAGAATGACAAGAGTTTACGACAGTAGTAGAGGACAATACTGTTTCCCAACTGTAGGGGGACCCCGAGAGCAAAAACTACATAGTGCTGCTTTAAATTGAATACTTGTGCTTTTACCCAATTACACACCTTAAAATTTTAATTTTGACTTTTTGTCAAAAAAGTTCATTTTCGAGGTTTGATGGTCAGTGTGGCAAGCAGAATGAGGCTGAGAGACCGTGAGAACAGGACGAGGCCGCTGGTGTGATATAATGAGTGCCAGCTGCGCCGCACCGGACTCCTATCTCACTATTGTAGCTCTCATCTACAGTGCAAATGAGAATAAAAAGTGTTTATTGATATAAATATTTGTATTTTGATAGCCATTGTAAATCTCAAAACAATGTGTTTTGACCCTTAAATGCACATCTCGGGTCTTTAGTGACCCAGGACGTCATTCAATACCCTCCTCCTCAATTCATTATAAACAATATAACAAGAAGAAGAAGAAGAAAAAAAGACTATAAAAGAATGCCTGTATTCCATTCATTTTTTGTAAAAATTGTATCGAGGTGTGTAACAGTGTAAATATATATTTTTTCCGTACAGCGATAATTGAATCTTTGATGACTGAAAAAGTGCAATTCACCTTTATTCCAAGTGACGTTTCACTCATAGACACCGCAGGCAGAAAAGAATAGGAAGAATCATCACCAACACTTGAAATGGCTCAGAGATTTACAGCAGAAAAAGAACTGAACACAATCAACTATTACTGTCACTGTCACTAATGGTGGATCTGGTGAAGAAGCTGTCAGTGATCAAAATATTGATTTTGAAGATGTTGAAAACGATAGTTTTGAGAATATGTTTGAGATGGTGAATATGAGCCAGATGTTGAATGTACTGGGAAATGAGCTCTGATGAGGACAGTGATGATGGTATAAAACATCTGCTCAAACTGAACCCTTACAAGCTCCAAAAGATAACAAAATATGCTTTCATTTATTCTTCTGTAATTGTTACTCTAATGTCAGGAGAGTTATACACTATATTGCCAAAAGTATTGGGACACCTATCCAAATCACTGAACTCAGGTGTTCCAATCACTTTCATGGCCAAAGGTGTGTAAAATCAAGCACTAGGCATGCAGACGCTTCTACAAACATTAGTGAGAGAATGAGTCTCTCTCAGGAGCTCAGTGAACTCAAGCGTGGTACTGTGATAGGTTGCCACCTGTGCAATAAGTCCATTCGTGAAATTTCCTAACCACTAAATAGTCTACGGCAAAGTGGAAGCAATTGGGAGCAACTCAGCCACGAAGTGGTAGGTCATGTAAAATCACAGAGCGGGGTCAGTGCATGCTGAGGGTCACAGAGCACAGAAGTCACCAATAGCTACAGACCTTCAAACTTTGTGTGGCCTTCAGATTAGCTCAAGAACAGTGTGTAGAGCTTCATGGGATGGGTTTCCATGGCCGGGCAGCTCATCCAAGCCTTACATCACCAAGTGCAATGCAAAGCCTTGGATGCAGTGGGGTAAAGCGCGCCGCCACTGAACTCTAGAGCAGTGGAGACGTGTTCTCTGGAGTGACCAATCACGCTTCTCTGTCTGGCAATCCGATGGACGAGTCTGGGTTTGGCGGTTGCCAGGAGAACGGCACTTGCCTGACTGCATTGTGCCAAGTGTAAAGTTTGGTGGAGGGGGGATTATGGTGTGGGTTGTTTTTCAGGGGTTGGGCTTGGCCCCGTAGTTCCAGTGAAAGGAACTCTTAATTTCATGCTCCCAACTTTGTGGGAATAGTTTGGGGACGGCCCCTTCCTGTTCCAACATGACTGCACACCAGTGCACAAAGCAAGGTCCATAAAGACATGGATGAGCGAGTTTGGTGTGGAGGAACTTGACTGGCCTGACCTCAACCTGATAGAACACCTTTGGGATGAATTACAGCAGAGACTCCAGAGGTTTACTGTAGTCAGCCGGATCTGAGCCGTATCCAGATCAGAGGGTGGACCTGCACCTAGACATGACCAACACATCCCTGAGGAGTCAGAAGAGACGTGTCAACTACTCTCTCCCCTGTGACGGCCTCAACGGCACGACATCCTCAACAAACCCGTCTCCGGCGTGATGACTCCGATCTTCAAACAGATGGAACTGGACAAATATTCTGATCTAATATGACCTCTGACCTGTAATGTTGCCAGAATCATAATCATACGCTGTTTGTTCGTTGGCCAGAGGAGAACTGACACCCGACTGAGCCTGGTTTCTCCCAAGCGTTTTTTTCTCCATTCTATCACCTGATGGAGTTCTGATTCCTTGCCACCTTCGCCTCTTTTGCCTTTGGCTTGCACATTAAATATTCAACTATATTACTGATCTGCCCGCATTGACACTATATGAGAACTGAACTGAGCAGATGACATCCCTGCTTCCTCCAGAGCGGCTGTACAGCCGAATCAAATTCTGTTGCATTATTCTCCTGTTAACACTGAAGCTGCTTTGAAACAATCTGCATTGTAAAAAGGTGACTTGACTTGACTATGAGCCAGGCCTTCTCACAAATGTGCTTCTAGAAGAACGGTCAAAAGTCCCCATAAACACACTCACACTCCTAAACCTTGTGGAAAGCCTTCCCAGAAGAGTTGAAGCTGTTAGAGCTGCAAAGGCTGAGCCAACTCCATATTAAACCCTACGGATTAAGAATGGGATGTCATTAAAGTTCTTGTGCATGTGAAGGCAGGCGTCCCACAACTTTTGTCAGGTTACATTATTGCGTCAGGTAGAAATCCATCTGTGTTAGATAATGATTGGCGAAACATTAGTTAAATGAGCATTATAAAATGTTAAACTCATGTTTAATGATGTTCTTACTATTGTTTATTGATTTTATTTTTGCTAGGTTACTTCTACTTTTAAATACTTTACAAATGACACCATTTAAAGTACTTTTTCATACAAGTATGTTTTGGGCTATATACTTGGACTTTTAATTGAGTAAAACTTTCAGTCAGGATCCATACTTTCACTTAAGTATATTTTGGTAATACTTTTAGACCCCTGATAACAAGAAGCACTGGGGAAGTAAAGACAGCCCGTTGACATTATATACGCATACACTGCCCTGGCCTGACACACTCCTCTATTGTGGTTGAACAGCATGTTATTAGTCTTCCATTATATGCCACTATCTGAAACAAGATTGCGTCTTGCATGGCTGCACTTTCATTCTGGTGAGAGAATCAGGGATACAGTTTGGGAATACCAACTTGCACAGGGTTTTAGAGTTGTGGTGGCAGTTTAATACCCTGTTGAAAAGACCAGCATATGTTGGGTTTTAGATCCTGGGATGCTTCTTAACTACACTGCCGTTCACAAGGTTTTGATCGGAAAGATTTTTTATGTTTTTAGAAGAAGTCTCTTACGGTCACCAAGGCTGAATATATAATTTTATATATATATATATATATATATATATATATATATATATATATATATATATATATATATATATATATATATATATATATATATATATTTTAAAATGTAATATATTCCTGAGATGCAAAGCTGCATTTTCAGCAGTCATTACTCCTGTCTTAAGTGTCAAATGATCCTTCAGAAATCATTCTAATATGCTGACTTGCTGCATAAAAGAAACATTTATGATTATTATCAATGTTGAAAACAGCTGTGTTTTTAGGATTCTTTGATGAATAGAAACAGGACAGTATTTATCTGAAATTGGCACTGAGTGTGCCTGATGAGCTGCCGCTTTTGCATAGTTTGTGCTTGCTGTTAAATAATTATTTGAAATGTAGCAAACTGGCAGCTCCAGTAGTAATGAAAACATTTATTTTGAACTCTGCCATGGAGCTAGCATATATAAAAAATGATATTACGCTATAGCCAGATTGGGCCAGCGGTTTGGAAAATGGATGGATGATTTAGCATCTTCTGGTCAGACGCTGGAATTCATTCGGCACACGACTCTCACAGTGCATTATGGGTATTCTCTAGCCATTTAGCATACATCGGTTGTACACTTGTTATTGTGGAAAACACCACTCTAACTCTTTTCATTTTCATAAAAAAAAAATTTAAACATATTATAGCCACACAAATGTGGTTCAGGCAACGCATACCGTGATTATCTTCACTGCAAAACGAAATATAAAACCCTGCCTCTTTTTGTTTACATTTTTAAAAAATGTGGTTCACACAATAAGTGTGCATATATATGATTATCACTGTAATAAAATAAAATATGACACAAAACACAGCCCATTCTCTTTTTGTTAAATGTCAGTTTATGTGATCAATATAATAGCCCTTATAAAAGTATAAGTAAGTAAGCTATATATATATATATATATATATATATATATATATATATATATATATATATATATATATATATATATATATATATATATATATATATATATATTAAAGCAAACTATTCAGTCAGCGCTAGTAGGCTACAACAACGTAAAGTAATAACTTGCATGAGGCAGATCTGTTCAGAATGGTTCTTTCCCCAAGGAAATCAAATCAGCAGCCAGCAGTACACTTGATGGCAGCACAGGTGGAGTCCATATGCACACTAACAAGTTCTTCTTTGCTACTTTTAAGTCAAGTTTAACAGCATTAGATTGCCCCCTACAGGTCAATCCACAACTGCTCACTCTATAACATCCCCTCCATAATAAATCACAATATGCACAATCATATAACCACAATAGTTATCCACAAAAAAATAATAAATAACATAAATAACCTCACCATCATGTAGTGGAAACCTACTTACACACCCAAAACCCATCACAGTTCACCCGTTCACAGTTTATTTTTTCACAATCTTCCAAATCTTCCAATAACAGTTCACTTTTTTCTTTTCTTAATTCAGTTCATAATCTTTCAAATGACCAGGCAATTTCCTGGTTCTCTGTGACCGTCTCACCACAGGGCCAACGGATTTGTTCATGTCAGTGGTCATCTCAGAAGTTTGAGAATAATCCCCATCTGTTTCCAAGGGATTGCTTTCACAAGGAATGTCCTCAGCCCCCGTTTCCTCATTCTCTTTAGCAACTAGTGATTAGAGTGATCAGAGAAGTCAAAATCAGGATATTTACATCCCAAGTCCTCTGAAAGATTCACAAGCAATTTTTGCCAGTGATGAATGTGGTCTACATGTCTTCGGACCACTCTCCCATCACCCAGCATCACTTTTTAAGAAAGTGGTCCAGTCACAGTCTCTATGTACCCCGGAATCCATTTCGGTCCATAGCTAACATTCTCTCCAACACCAAAACTACGTTTAAGGTCCTTTTTTATCATGATGGACTTTTTGCTTTTGTTGTTGCTCCTGAATTTTTCTAGTTAAATCAGGATGCATAAAGTCCAAAGAACATCGAAATTTCCGTCCATGTAACATTTCAGCTGGGGAGAGCCCTGTAGTGGTCTGAGGAGTAATTCTAACTGAATAACACTCGGGCCAATTTGGTGGCAATTGTTCCTTCAACACATTTTTTCGGCATGCCTTTAATAATTTGCATGGCCCGTTCTACTAAACAATTACTGGAAGCATGATAAGGTGCAGAAGTGACATGCCATACTGAGTAATTCAGCACTAACTATACAAGTAGCATTATCGGATACAATCAGTTCAGGTAGACCATGGTTACTGAAGCTATTACGCAAACATTCAATGGTGGCAGCAGATGTGGTTGAGTTCACTGGATACACATGCATCCATTTTGAATGTGCATCAATCAAGATAAAGAAAACGTTTCCCATGAATGGACCTGCATAATCCACATGCAATCTTTGCCATGGTTTTTCTGGCCAATTCCAAGGATGCAGCGGAGCTACAGCTGGAACGTTCCTATGCTCTTGGCACCTCTGACAGGTTTTAACCAACCTCTCAATATCTTGATCTAACTTGGGGCACCAGTCATAACTTTGGGCCAAAGCTTTCATCCTACACTCCTGGGTGGCACTGATGCAGTTGTTACCCACACTGGGAATGATTACTCTGGCCCCCCAGAGCACACAACCATCCTGTACAATTCATCTCTCCTGGATGTAAATGGATCAAACTCTGCTCCAGTTAATTCCTGCAGGAATCCTCTTTGTACTATTTCTCTTACCCCGGATAATACCGGATCTTTTTTCACCTGTTCTGCTGTAATCAAGGTTATGTCTGCATTCTCCAGCATGAGGACTCTTTCCTCCTGTTCAGGGCCAGATTCCGTTGACAATGGTAACCGACTGAGAGCATCTGCATTTCGATGATCCTTGCCAGGCTTGTAGATGATGGTGTTCATTTGCTCTTATAGAGACATATTTAGGCCAAGCCCACACCGGGGGGGAAAACAATCCAACGCTCTCCATTGACTTTGCATTGCAAAAGTCTCCTTGTAATTTCAGACTTATAACAAAAAACAGAACAATGTCTAAAAGCTGATATGTGACAAGGTATACAGCAAAAAAGCTAAAAAACACAGAAATACGTTTTTATAAGCTGTCGACCCAACAAAAACGAGCGTTTAAGGAGACAAAAGTGGAGACAGGCAATAAGACATGAAGCTTCAGCGGGAAGAATGGGTGCATTTTGTATGCCTCGGTATGCCTACACTGTAAAATCCAACTGTTGTTCTTACTAAGACTTTTTTAGGATACTTTACTTAATGTCCAATAATTTGTTAAACTTACTTTTAACTTTTAAAGACAATTAAATAATCTGAACTATTTGCATCCTATGCCTTTTTAGAAAACTCAAGTAAACATTATTTGACTGGTTTGAGTACCATTTTGCCAAAGCAAAAAAACAAAACAAAAAACTAGTGGGTGGGCAGGCGGGCAAAGTGTTTTTTTTACCTCCACTTCCTCTCACCATAATTGTGATTAGTGTTCACTTTGGTTGGGCACTTGGAACTTCATTCATATTATTGTATTTAACTTCCTATTACTGCAGCGATGCAACAAGAAATCATAGTTATATGGTTTCAAAAGAAGGGAAGTTATTCATTTATACATATAATATTTGTCCATTATTGATATATAACATAACTATAATTAATGTCAAATAATTATCATTTAACATTTTTTTTGCTAATATTTATGGCATAACCTTTTAATTGGGTTGTTGTAATCCCTTTATATTTGGGACAATAGCAATTGACTATGCTTGAGTGAGTTACACACAGACATTCAGCATGCAAAACACAACAATGGTAACAAGAATTTTTTTTAAATGTATTTTTTTTATTTTTATTAATAAGACCTTTACTATTTTATTTTCTGTCATTATTAGGGTTATACTGACAAAAGACAAATAGTAAAATAAAGCCAAAAATCGTATAACAAAGCAATTCATTTATTCATGCCGCAATGCACTCTGGGAGTACAGACCCTCAGATCACAGATAGAATTAAGTCAAAACAATGACAAAACTTAAACGGTTTAAGTAAGAACAACTTAATGCAAGTAAGTAATGCTTACTTAATTTAATTAAGGCAACGAGTTTGCACAATTGAATTAAAGCTACACTGTGTAACTTTTTTAGTCTATTCTAAGCTAAAAACACTTAGTTCTTTCAAAAATATATGTGCTCATTAATGTATATTTACTTCTTTCAAGTAATAAAGTATTCTCGTAAGTTTATAATATGCCATTGAAAATACATAAGGTAATGGGATCTAACGGTGGTCGCCATGTTGCCCCTCCATCTTGAAAGTACATTAGCCAAAGAGGGACATACCCGTAAATTCAAGCTTCGCCTTTGGCGTTTTAACCGGTTTTAACACTTGATGGCACTGTACAAAATTCTCTGCCTCGCGCATATGCGCGTCAACTTGTTCAGACTTGTCTGGTGCATGTGCAGAGAGTTTTCATCTCAGCAGCTCCAGTAACAGACGGAGTCTTCCTGGCTTGTTTATTCCTCAAAAGTCTGTTTTTCCTTGTGTGGTATTTCTGTGCGTTAATAACTCTGTAAGTAATAATAGTTATTGTCATTGTAGATGTGTTTCAGAGTGTGTCATCACGTAATTCAGTTGATGTCACCTCAGAAGTATTTTTGTGTCAACATACAATAGCATAATGCTCACCTATTTTGTTATCAACAATGTTTATTCGTTTATAGAAAATATTTGCTTGTAATGTATGTTGATGGAAATATGCATCAGGTCTGATCGGCATATTAACAATTGTTATACAGAGCGCACTGCAGTACTAACGTTAAAGCGCCGCACACACTTTTGCAACCCGACACCGCTTGTTAGCAGCAGCAGCGGCAGCTCCGCTCCTTTTAATGCAGCTGCATTTAGCGCCTATATATGGTACAATAAGCTCTGGTTTACGGTTACATTATACAAATGTAACTTATAAGTATAGTTATACAGTTCTTAACTGTGTATGTATATTTACCATCCTTATTTGTTCTCTCACAGAAACCACATTTATGTACATATCCACGCAAACCTGTTTATGCCTTGCAATTGGATGACTGAATAAACATTACTATCATCAAAGTTCACTCTGGATTAGCTGCAGTTCTTTCTAGCCGAATAATTAGGCCAGTTGAGTTCCAACGGTCCCACTGCGCACAGAATATCCCACAGGCACCGTGTCGAATGTGGACGAGGTCGAGCTGGAATTCATGTTAATCTTGGTCTAAATCGGCCACCGTAGGAGTTAAAACGAAATCGGAATTGAGAGGAACAGAAACTAAAATTCACTGGATGGTCATATACCTTTTCACCACTAGATGGGGGAAAATATCACACAGTGTAGCTTTAAGTAAACTGAACAAATTAGTTTTTACAGTGTATGTGTGCAGTAAACATGTTGTCACTGTTAAGTCACTGTCGCTGATTACGTTCCCCTCCAGTGTGCATAGTTCTCAGTGTAATATAGCATGTCGTGCTCTGTCTCAATTGCCTTTATCCACTTTTTTGTCCTTAAACGCTCGTTTTTGGGTCAACATCTTATAAAAACTTCTGGGTTTTTCGTTCTGGGTTGTTTAGCTTGTTTGCTGTATACCTGGTCACATATCAGCTTGAAGACTCGGTGGGCGTGGTCTTCCGATTATGACTCTATAGTGTCACAGCCCATCGCTGAATCCTTTGAGATGACATTTGGGGAACAGCTTTTAACTCATTAAACAAAGACAACAAAGATGTATGGTCTGTAACAATGGTGAACTCCCGACCATACAAATACTTATGGAAGCGTTGTAAGCCGAACATTATAGCCTACCCTTCCTTGTCCAACTGCGAATAATTCCGCTCAGCTTGATTCAATGTCCGTGACATTAATCCAATGGGTCTTTCACTACCATCAGGCATCTTATGCGAAAGAACTGCACATAGGCCATAAGGAGAAGCATCACATGATAAAATCACATCCTTCTGGGGGTCATAGTGGACCAGACCTTGTACTGAGTGGATCATTTTCTTAGACTGAGCAAAAGCAGCCTCTTATTCCCCACCCCAGTTCCATTTTGCATCTTTCTGCAAAAACTTGTGCACAGGGGCTAACACAGTAGACAAGTTAGGCAAGAACTTATTGTAATAGTTTAACAGTCCCAAATAGGCCTTTAACTCTGTCACATTCTTTGGTGAGGGAGCATTTTGAATAGCAGTCACCTTTTCTGGTACTGGTTGTAAGTCAGTCTCGTCTACTTTATGGCTCAAGAACAAGAACTGCGGCTCCTCCTCATTACAACCGGTCACCAAGATGTCATCCAGGAAAACTGCCACGTACCGAAGACCTTGCAGTACTCCCTCAATGGAATATGGCACTACTAGAAGAAACTCGAAAAGGGTAAAACACAGTGAGTAAACAGCCCCTTGTGGGTATTCACTGTGACATATTTCTTGGACTCTGCATCTAATTCAGGGGTATCCAACCCTGCTCCTGGAGAGCTACCGTCCTGCTGATTTCAGTTCCAACCCTGCTCTAAAACACCTGTCTGTAATTATCTAGCACCCTGAACATCATGATTAGCTGCTTCAGGTGTGTTTGACTGAGGTTGGAGCTCAAATCTGCAGGGTGGTAGCTCTCCAGGACCAGGGTCGAATACCCCTGATCTTATGCGATCCGATGGTAAGCATGGCTCATATCCAGTTTGATGAACTTTTGCCCACCTGACAATGTTGCAAACAAATCTTCTATTCGGGGTTGGACTGTTCCATCTTTGAAACTCGATTTACTGTTAGCTTGTAGTCACCACATAGTCTTACTGAATTGCCAGACTTTAACACTGGTACTACAGGTGCAGCCCATTCAGAGTGTTTAACAGGTTCTTTGATGTTTTCTTTTAGCAGGTATTCTATTTCAACTTCTACCTTCACTTTCATTGCATAAGGAACTGGTCTGGCTTTGAAGAATCTGGGAACGGCTTCCTTGTCCACATAAATCTTGGCTGGTGGACCTTTCAATTCACCCAATTCCTCTTTAAACAATTCTGCATGTCGGCTGAGCACTTGAGGTTAAATTTTCCACCCCTTGAAGCTTATGTATGGCCTCCTATTCCATGCCCAATTCCTTAATCCATCCTCTGCCTAATAAATTGGGTCCTGTTCCGGGTACTACCACTACTGGTAACTTTGTGCTTTGTGTCTGACTTCCACCTGTGCAGAACCTAACACTGTTAAAGCTTGGCCAGTATAGGTTTTTAACTTCAAAGAACAGGTCTTTAATTCTGGAATTTAAGTTTTTCCCATCATTTGGAAAAATTTGACCCAGTCATTACAGTCACACCACAGCCTGTATCCACTTCAAAAGGTACATTTGGCTTATTAACAGCCAATGTGATAGTCAGGAGAGCAACCTTTGGAATCTCGGTTTCTTTCAAACTGTGAACTGTAAAAATACCTTCTTCATCAGATGCACTTTTTTCATCTCTACTCACATAATGTGATCTTTGTCCTCCTCTGGCCCGGATGCTTAATGTTATGAAACTTCACTTTGCCATCAGCCAAAAAGATTTGTCAGGGAACAAATTATAGATTTGTGAGACCACAAGACGAATTATATCTCATGTTTAACTACTACAGAGACATCAGAGCCAGTGGCAAATGTCAGAAGGGCTAGCCGAGGAAAGGCTGCTCTCGCTGGGGTTAATGAGCACTGAGCGCCGCTGATCAACTGGAGCTCACAACTCCGAAAACGCCAGATAAGATTTTCAAATAGGCGCTCTCTTTATAAATAAACCACAGATTTGAGCTTTAAACAATTACATTCTTGCCTGAAAAAGTCTTAAAACTACATTTTGTGACACATTAACGGTAGTATTCACATCTTGCTTTCGACGCTTGCTGGTTGGTGGGAGATGGATTCTGGGATACCTGTCTGTTTTAAGTCCGCTCAAGTCACCTCCTGATGCATCCTCAATAAAAGGGGCTGATCAAGGACACATCCGGGGATTTGAACTGTACTTGGCTAGATGTGAACTTTGAATTGGAACAGTACTTAGGCAGCGACTGATGATGTTTGACAAGTCCACAAGTATAGACAAGAACACATATTGAGGCCCTGTCCCAAATGGCACACTTCATGTGCACTTTCGGTCTTGTGGACTTACAATGGCCGCTGCGTGCGCGTGTCCGTTAAGTCCACGAGACCGTAGAGTGTCCCATTTGTCATTTTAGGTCTCAGAAGGGTGCTCGCGAGCGCCCCCTTTAAGGTCGATATGCGCCCTCGATGCGCACTTCAGCCGAGCCCGCACTGGAGTGAGCTACGCAGCGGACTTCTTCCTGGCATGTCAAAGCAGCATTACGTCGTGAAAGTGCGGACTCAGAGGAAGACCGTGAGGGTTTAGGCAGCCATTTGGGACAGGGCCTGAGAAATGTCCTATCGCTTGTTTCAGCTTCTTCTTCTCCTGCATTTTGATCTGGAGATTCTGTACTAAAGATGTGTCATAGCGCCCCTACCGTATAACAGTGAAAACATAGATAGTTGGATAATTCAGTCAATGGTGGGGAAAGAGTAAAGTAAATTTTAAGTAAATTCCTATGTATACTACCAGTAGACTAGACACAAAAATTCAGATACTCAGAATTAGGATCTGTTTTATATCAATATTCTAATAAATATTTTCAAACAATGTAAGTTTATTAAGACTGTATGTAAAACTATGTTAAAAAAGTATATTTAATAGGCTACTCAATCAAAAGATTAAACACAATTACAAGCCAAGTATACTTTGAATACTTAATTATACTTTTTTAAGTATATCTCGATCAAAAGATTGAGAACAAGTATAGGCCAAATATATTTTTTCTGTCAGTATAAGTCAAGAGCAATTTTAACTATATTTCTGAGAAGTACATATAAAGTAGACTGAAAGTATACTGTCTTATTTTTAGTTTGAAAGAAGTATACTAATGGAACACTTGAATAAACTTATTTTTCGTAAGGGTATGCAAGAGCTGTAAAAAGTTTAGCACAGTACACATAGCAGGGGTCTTTATTATTTTTTTTAATAAAGAAAAATGAATAGAATAGGTTATTGCTAGTCTTAATTGGTCAGGTGCTGCTGGAAAAGGTGTGTCTTTAGAGAAAATGGCTACAGACTCCGCTGCTCGAATTGAGATTGGCAGGTCATTCCACCAGGTGGGAACGGTCCAGGAAAAGGTCTGTGAGAGTGATTTCGTGCCTCTTTGGGATGGCACCACGAGGTGTCGTTCACTTGCAGAATGCAAGCTTCTGGAGGGCGCATTAGTCTGAACAAGCAAGTTCAGGTATATTGGTGCAGAACCAGTGGTTGTCTTATAGGCAAACACCAGTGCCTTGAATTTGATGAAGTTGAAATCAGTTCAGTGTTGATTCATTAACAGTGTAAAGTTCATCAATTATAAAATGAGTTCAATTCAGCTATAAAGCAGCTCTGCAGAAAACAGTATTGTCATCATCCAGCTAAGTTGAATTCTCATCCAATAGTGTCAGTGAAGCCAAATCAGTCTGCTGAATATTCAGTCAGAATCATGTATGAACCAGTCCTACCCATTACACATTACACATCATTCAGCCTGATTTGTAAAATGATGACTAAATTCAATTTTTTTTGATTGAACAATTCGTTTAATGTGTTTTGAACCCTAGAATATTCCTCTAGGAATGTGTCAAGGCCACATGCAGAGTTTGTTCATTTCACCCAATAGCAAGATATGACCTTCTGGCAGAAAGGAGGGAGGAGGTGAACAGAATTCTGTTGGAGGCAGACACAAAAACATCATTGAGCAGGAGGCCAAGAGAGACAGCCAGAAATAAGCAGGAGAGATTGTGAAGGGAACAGAAATTACGTCTAAACTAGAACTCTACTTGGAAGAGGAACATGAAATGTGTTAAAAACTGCAGTACTTCTCACTTTCACATGTGCCCCAAGCTTTCTCCACAGAAACTCATCTGCAGTGTTTCATTTGGAAACTGAAATGAATAGTCAATCACACTTTGCACTAAACAGAAATGAAATAGAAAGAGCAGTGCCGGCCCGTGGCATAGGCGGAATAGGCAAATGCTAGGGGCGCCACTCATCCATAGGGGCGCCAAAATGTAGCCTATTACTGATACTATTTTATTAAAATTAATTTGAAATATTACCAAATAAAGCGCAAAAAAAACGTAACTAAGTCCCCCGCCTCTTTCCGGTCCGCCTCATCAATCTCCCCCTGCCGATCTACTTGAAGTGCGTCAGAAATACAACGCGCGATCAGTTTATCGTTAGGGGAATTTGTTGTGTCGCGTCGCCTCTCGCCGCATCCAACCCAGACAGGATTGCTTTCATTTTTTAGGGTGCTTGGCCGTTCGCGCCAGGTGTTGACACGGTGTAAGTTGCCTGATTATTTATGACGGATGGCCGAATTGAAGTGTCTAAAAAAAAGACAGAAGCCCTCTGATGCAGGGAAGATAAGGGATACACTGCTCTTCCTACGTAGTAGGCTATTTGTGTCTTGTTTCTAGTCTAAATATCTAAAATTCATAAATCAAGGTTGAAGGTGCATTTACTAGATAAGTTAAATGACAGAAGATAGTTTTCTTGTTTTCTTGAAAATAAAATCAAAATGAAGTGAGTTTTTGCTTAAAACAAGCAAAATTATCTGCCAATGGAGTGGAAAAATAATCTTGTTTCTGATTGAAATCTTGTTTCTGTCCCACAGAATTAAGATTATTTTTCTCACCCCATTGGCAGATAATTTTGCTTGTTTTAAGCAAAAACTCAAGACATTTTTCTTGTTTACTTGAAAATAAAATCAAAATGTAGTATGTCATTTTACTCATCTAGTAAATGCACCTTGATTTAAGAATTTTTAGATATTTGGACTGGAAACAAGAAAAAGATTCTAAATAAGAAGAGCTTTTTTTGCTGTGTAAAGACAGAAGTAAAGGGATGTAGGCAAATTAGTTGAACAGTTAATGAACAGTTTATTTAATTGCATAGTAGTAAAATACTAATGTTTGCTAATTAATTCCAGTTATTTTTACCTTAAACTTTATGCAAGCAGCTGTTCTGGGTTCTCCAGAGGTCACAGCCAGTGTGATTTTGTAAAAAATAAATAATATAAAAATATTAAACGCATGTAATATCACTTTTTTAATAGCCTAATGTTTTTACTCTGCAGTTGTGCAGTTTTAAGGGGGTGTATAGCAATTTTAAAATGTATTTGCCAAAATTAGTAATGATATTTATATACAGGTTTATTTAAAATGGCAACATTTTATGTAAAATTCACATTAAATATCAAAATTTCTCAGTTGAATTCCTGGTGAAAGCATGAATGCTCATAGTTTAGTGGAAGATTGCTGCCATCTACTGGAAAACAAACACTTTTGCTAGTTCTCAATGAACAGTTTGTGCATGAATGTTGGATGCAATTACTCTTGCTATTTGTGTTTAGGCTGTAATGTGGCATAGGTGTAATATTTGTACAGTTTTACTATCATCAGCCTTTAACAAATAAAAAAATATCATGAACATAATGATGGGGTAGAATGGACTGGACATCATATAAAACAACAACAACAATAAAAATAAAACATCAATGCATTACAAAAATAAAACAGTGCTTCATTACCGGTATATCTGTTATCTCATGTTTCACTCTAAATGGTTTATTTGTAAACACATTCTATCTCTTTAACCAGAGCTTATTACAATCAACAAGTATAGAACAGTATGAAATCTTAATCCCTCACTTACAGCAAATAATTGTCTTAATGAGTGAGTCATTAACAGTATATTTACACGTCAACAATGTACTAAAAATGGAAACGTTTTTACTTTACGTTTTTTTCTGAGATGACAACATTGTCAAAACGATCCTCGTTCACATGGATCCACGAAAACTATTAAAAACCATGAGATCAAGTGAGGGGTTTGTCCTATTATTAATAATATCTTGTAGTGTGCGATGCGCAAAAATGTAAAAATCTTGTAGTGCAGGGTTTTTCAAACTTTATGATGACAAGGACCCCCAAATATGACGAACCTTTTATGAGGGACCCCCTTCCTAAAATCCATCTTTATATTTTGATATATGAAAAAAACATTTAAACTGTTAGATAAATAGTAAGTGTGACATTATAAATTCAACATATTGTTTCCAAACTTAAATTGGCTATTCTTGAATGTAGGCAAATTAGTTGAACAGTTAATGAACAGTTTATTTAATTGCATAGTAGTAAAATACTAATGTTTGCTAATTAATTCCAGTTATTTTTACCTTAAACTTTATGCAAGCAGCTGTTCTGGGTTCTCCAGAGGTCACAGCCAGTGTGATTTTGTAAAAAATAAATAATATAAAAATATTAAACGCATGTAATATCACTTTTTTAATAGCCTAATGTTTTTACTCTGCAGTTGTGCAGTTTTAAGGGGGTGTATAGCAATTTTAAAATGTATTTGCCGAAATTAGTAATGATATTTATATACAGGTTTATTTAAAATGGCAACATTTTATGTAAAATTCACATTAAATATCAACATTTCTCAGTTGAATTCCTGGTGAAAGCATGAATGCTCATAGTTTAGTGGAAGATTGCTGCCATCTACTGGAAAACAAACACTTTTGCTAGTTCTCAATGAACAGTTTGTGCATGAATGTTGGATGCAATTACTCTTGCTATTTGTGTTTAGGCTGTAATGTGGCATAGGTGTAATATTTGTTTTACTATCATCAGCCTTTAACAAATAAAAAAATATCATGAACATAATGATGGGGTAGAATGGACTGGACATCATATAAAACAACAACAACAATAAAAATAAAACATCAATGCATTACAAAAATAAAACAGTGTTTCCACAACTTAGAATGATAATGTGTAGTGCTAAACCTTGATACAAGGGGCACCAAGTAAAATCTTGCCTAGGGCAGCAAATTGGTCAGGGCCGGCCCTGAGAAAGAGAGAGTGTAAGTGCATGCAGTTGCATCAGATCATTGGGCTTCTGGCAGGCCTTGATGTTGTTCAAGGTGAGAGATGAGATGGCAGCAGACGGGGCTATCAGCAGACGTATCTGCCCGCCGACCTTGCTTTCCCATCTGGCGAAAGCAAGCAAATGAAGCCAGGAGTTGAGAGCTGAGTTATATTATGCATGGGGCACTTTATGAAAACTCCCATGAGTTACAGCCTTCAGCTATTGATCACAGAGAGCATTTAAACGGAGATAAAGACTTCATTGTTGCTGCTTCTCTTTGGTAGGAGGTGTTTATTTTCATGCTCCCCTTCTGAAACACGAAAAACCTTTCTGCTCCCTACCCTACTTCAGTATTGTTGCCCATTTCTTTGGCAGTTAGTTTTGAATAATTAATAAAATAGCTACATGATTTATTCATTTAGCATATTTTGTTCAAAGTGACTTATAAATTAAGAAAAACACAAACAATTTCAAGGAACAGTTCAATCAAAAATGTGTGTTCTGTCATTATTCACTAACTCTCATGTGTCATCCTTGGAAAACAATGTGTGAAAATTTGACTGTTTTCCATTAATTACATAAACTTTCATTTCTCACAAAAGCATGACTTCGGAACACTTGGAATATGTTTACACTCTAAAGACCAGTTTACACCAAGGACAACAACTGTAAAGATAATGATAAAGATAATAATAGTTTTACAATTTTTAAAAAGAGCTTGCGCATTTAAAGCGACAGATGACATAACTCAGCGCATGCTTATAATAAACAGAACAATATCTTTATCATTATTATTGTTAGCTGTCCTTCTTGGTGTGAACAGGCCTTAAAGTGCACCTATTATGGTTTTTCGAATATTCCCTTTCATGCAGTGTGTAATGGAACTTCTCAAATCTCGGAGTTCAATGCGGGATTCGCAAATCGCTTGCCCTTGAAAGATGGGTCAGTACCCAGTTTATTTGGACCAATTTGCTCCTCAGAATCACAACCTGTAAGTATGAATAATTATTCATGTAAATATTTTCTACCGGGTGTTCAAAATACATAGTTCCAGCTAACTAACATTATTACTGAACGTCTTGCTGAAATACTTCTGCTAAGCAGCTGAGGGTCACTATTACCTAAAACTGTCTATTAATGCAGATTGTCTGTCGTTCTTACTACTTTGAGTAAAGATAAAGGATTGAGCAAGATAATGTTACATCAGTCATTCACGTTAGCGCTGGGCAAATGTATGCACTGTTTTTGATACAGTTCCTGCATGTGCACCGCAATAAATCAGAAATATACACATGGGTTTGTTGATGGCCGTACACTTGTTAATGCTGATGTTGAGGAATTAGTTTAAATATCTCATAATGTACCTCAAACTGAGTAGTGTATCACTGAGAAACGTCCTGCTCAAGTCGTACTTGCTATGGAGGTGTGGGTTGAATAACTAGTTCTTCCAATGCTTCATCATCAGACTCGCGCTCGGATTGATATGGTAAAATCGATGTCATTGTTACTGTATTTACAGTGTGTACAATCGCTGAAGACTGAGGAAGTTGCCGGACGGAGCTGAAGTTCAGTTATGGTAATGGCTGTTTAGCTTCCGACAATCGCTGTAAGCAGTAGACCAATCACAACAGGCTGGGCCGTCTGGCCAATCAGAGCAGAGTAGGCTTGTGGAAAGGAGGGTTTGGAGAGACTGATTCACCTGATGAGTCGTTTGAGAATCATTGAAAAATGTGGTGATGTACAATGTATATTATGAGAAAATGAAAGTGTTTTTGACCTTTTATACAAAACAAAACAAAATAAGGAACCTTTAAAATAGCATAATAGGGACTATAATGCCTGCTACAGACTGTACAATCACACTGTATGACATGGAGATAATAAACTTGGGTATGACATGTATGTAGACTGTACAATGATGACACCTATTGAATCATAGGCTACAACGCAAGTTAGTATAGAAGAATAAAATGTCATCAGCTAGTTTTTAAACAAATTGAGCAAGATGAATCACACTTTGGCAAATGTGGTTTTTATGTGCACTGGAAAAAAGAGAAGGAAGCGATAGAGGAGAATATAGACACGGCCATGGCTAGGGAAAAGAGGCCAACTTGTCATGTCAATTTTGCAAATGGAGTTTGAGGTAAGTAGCTTTAGGTTTTAGCACCAATTTCGTGCTGATCAATATGCCATTTCATGTTGCCCTTTTATTGGCTAGTCAGTACATTAGACGTAGGTCTACTGGGGCTTGAATGTGGTAGTTTCGTAGCTGTCAATGGAGAGACAGAAAGCTCTAAGATATCATTAATATGCCTATCTGGAATGGCAAACTGTCACAGAGTCAGCCACACCAACCATCACACAATCAACACAAGATCGTCCAACTCCACCTATTCACATCACTTGAATACTGATTCCCTGCACCTGCACTCCCTCGTCAACACACCCTATATCTCCCTACAGACTACCCACCGGTAACACTCACCTGTGCTACTTACCTGATCCAGTCTTCTGTCATCTGTCACCTGTCTACAGCCGCCATCCTCCTGGATCCTGTTCGCCTGCTTTCTTTTCCCGATCTCCCTCTCCAAAGACAAGTACTCAAATTAGCAACAGCTAATTTATCATGTGACTATCCATCTGCAGATACTCACCATTGTCTCATTCACCAGATCCGTTTGCCGAACTTGTCCAAGCAGTGGACTCTCAACTCTGAAGGTCCCATGGCCCGTCCAGCGACATACATTGATGAGGCGGAGGATTGCAGTGCGTTTATACTTCAGTGCTCTCTCTACTTAGAGATGCAATCCCAGCTCTTCACCATGGATTGCGCTCGGATAGCCTTCATGATTTAGCTCCTAAACTCTGGAATAGTCTTCCTGATATTGTTCGAGGTTCAGACTCCCTGTCACAGTTTAAAACAAGATTAAAGACGCATCTCTTTAGCCAAGCATTCACATTATAATTACCTTTTATACTACAGTTAAATCGGATCAAAAGCATTAATATTCTGAACAGCAGCTATGCTAATTATTTCCCATCTGCTTTTTTGTTGTTATCTCGGGACACTAGTCCCGAGGTAAATAGTTCGTCAGCTCCAGTTTGTATCCAGCCTCTCATGGAGACTTCAGATGCCCCAACACCTGTGATGAGACGACTCGACGCCTGTGAAGAGACGACTCAACGCCAGCGTTGTTATGGCCTAAATTAATAAATGATTGATTCACTTTTTCTAACATTTTTCTTTAAAATTCTCTTTCTAACATTTTTTCAATGTACATTTATGAAATGCACTTTCTGTAAAGCTGCTTTGAAACAATGTGTATAGTGAAAAGCGCTATACAAAAAAACTTGAATTGAATTTAATGATTTGCCTGGAAAGACCCGCTTGGCAACATCCGCTCCCCTCACCACCTGTCGCCCTTCCAGCACTTGAACCGATGCAGGTCGATTCCTACCACCTCACTCGTGTGGAGCGTCAAAGAACAATTCTAAATCAGTTATGTCTTTATTGTGGGGAAGAAGGTCATATCATCACCAACTGTCCCATCCGACCACCTGCCCAGCTGTGAGTATCATACAACTAACACCTAAGATCGCTCTTCTTTCTCGTATTACTGTGCAAATTCTATCCCCCAAACTTTCAGCGCAAGCCCTCATCATTCTGGATCTGCAGGGAACTTCATCTCTCATCAACTACTCCTGAAACTCAACCGCAAGAGGAAACGCTGAACTCAAGAACAAGAGGTGCATACCGTCCTTGGCAAACCTCTGGGCCGTGGTCTGATTCGCCATTTCTCCCGCATCATGATGCTTCACATCGGCTGCCTTCATCAAGAACAGATTTTGTCCACTGACATCATCCTGGGATGCAATTGGATGTCACAAAACGAACCCAACATCAACTGTAATTCTGGAGAAATCTTTCAATGGCGTGACTGTTTGTCACGCCGTTGAAAGTGGCCACAAGATCTCGAGTCCATCCAGGCCACAAGATCGAGATTCCTCCTGAATACTGGGCGTTCCAGGATGTATACAGTAAGCGGTTGGCTACTAAATTACCACCTCATCGGCCATGGGACTGGGCCATTGACCAGCTTTCTGGGGCCAATGCCTAAGGGCAGGGGTCTCCACACTCGGTCCTGGAGGGCCGCTGTCCTGCAAAGTTTAGCTCCAACCCCAATTAAACACACCTGAGCCAGCTAATCAATGTATAACTAGGGCCTTGTAAGACACTGATTAGCTGGTTCAGGTGTGTTTATTTGAGGTTGGAGCTAAACTCTGCAGGACAGCGGCCCTCCAGGACCGAGTGTGGAGACCCCTGCCTAAGGGTAAAGTTTATCCACTGTCCATCCTGGAGCAGAAGGCCATGGAGGAGTACATCGAGAAGGCACTAAAACAACAATTCATCCGTCCATCTACATCCCCTGCCACTTCCAGCTTTTTCTTCGTGGGAAGGACAAAGGATTGCAGCCGTGCATTGACTACCATACCCTCAATGTACAGATGGTGAAGTATAGCTATCACCATCCTCTGGTACATGTGGCCTTAGAACAGCTGTGTGGTGCTTGTATCTTCAAGTTGGACCTGAGGAGCGCCTATAATCTCATTCGAAAACGAGAGGATGATGAGTGGCCTTTGTAAGACCATCAGGTTTAATTTCATCGTCACCTATCGACCTGGCCACAAGAATAGCAAGGCAGATGCCCTATCTCATTTGCACAATTCTGAACCTGAATCCTGTCCTCTGGAACCTGTTCGACTGGGAGGTCCCGAGGGATGAATATTTGTTCCATTTGCCTGCCGTCTGTCCTTCCTGCCTCTGTCGCTCCTTCACAATCGCTACTGGTGGCCCACAATGACCCAGGATATCTCCCAATTTGCAAGAGGTTGCTCAGTCTGTGCTATAACCAACACGCAACAAAAACTTCCCGAAGGTAAACTAGTTCCATTACCCATTGTGGCAGGCCTTCAAGTTATTGGGAGTTCCTGTGAGTCTCTCATCCAGGTATCATACACAAACCAACAGCCAGACTGCGCGCAAGAGATCGGGGGGTACCTGCGGTCCTACTGCCACCAGATCCAAGACAGCTGGAGCCGTTTCCTTCCATGGGCGGGGTATGCCCAGAATTCCCTCTGGCAAACTACAACCGGGCTCACTCCATTCCAGTGCATGCTAGGATACCAACCTCCTCTTTTCCCCAGGCCCGGCGAACCATCGGAGGTTCCATCTGTCAACCACTAGTTTGAGGACAGCGAGAGGATATGGGACTCAGCACATGTGCATCATCAAAAAGAACACAAACACCAGGATCTGTCACTCCTCAATACCAGCCAGGACAAAAGGTTTGCTTTTCGATCCGAGACATCCGTCTTTGCCTGGCCTGCCGTAAGTGGAGTCTCCGCTACATATGTCCCTTCACAGTGCAGAGGCAGATCAGCAAGGTCACTTATTGGCTCAACCTACCCTCACACTACAGGATCTTACCCTCCTTTCACGTTTCACTCCTCAAACCACACACTGAACCTCTGTTGTCTTCCCCCACAGGATCTGGTGTTGATGAAGTACCTCCTCCTCCTGAAGTCTCAGATGAGGAACTTATCTACCGGGTCCACACCATCCTCGGATCTCGGCGACGGGATGGCCAGTTTGAATTTTCGACTGGGAAGGTTACTGCCCAGAAGAACAATCATGGGTTGCTTGAGACAATGTTCTAGATCCATCATTGCTCTCGCAATTCCTCAAAGAACATCCCAACCAGAGGTTGAGGTCGCCCCTGTTGTCACATCATTCGGCCGTCAGGAGCCGCCCGTGGAAGAGGAGGTACTGTCACAGATTAAGCCACACCAACCATCACACAATCAACACCAGATCGTCCAACTCTGCCCACTCGTTCACAATCACCCGAATACTGATTCCCTCATCAACACACCCTATATCTGCAGTCAACCTCCTCACATCAGTGTCTCGTCTCGTCATTTCTAGGAACGCTACAGACTACCCACCGGTAATACTCACCTGAACTTCTTACCTGATCATCGCCTAATCCAGTCTTCTGCCTTCCATCATCGGTCACCTGTCTACAGCCGCCATCCTCCTGGATCCTGTTCGCCTGCTTTCTGTTCCCGATCTACCCCTGCAAAGACAATAACTCATATTAGCAACAGCTTAGTTATCATCTGACTATCCATCTGCAGATACTCACCATTGTCTCATACCTGCTTCTTCTCCGGCCTCTGCTTTAAAGAACTGTGTTATTCACTCACCTTGTTTGTCCTCTTCTGTTCCGTGACACAAACATTATTGCTCTTATTTCTGCAGTATATGTAATACATTATAAAACCTTTGAAAATGCACAAGGAAAATAAACAGCTGAAGCATACAATGTTGGTAAGGCATCCCACAATGCAATATGCTTGACCTTCTATTTATATCTATGACCTTCTATCACTGAAAACACGCAATGTGGTAAGGTCACATAACAACAAAGTAAGGTAACTCATGTTTGAAATGTATATTGTTGCATTGTGCATATACTGACTCTCATGATATTTTCAAAAAAGTAGTAAAGGATGGATCCGGACAACGATGAAACTCAGTTGGTGGATACACTTGAGAAATCTCAGTCTCTGTATCTTTGTCTTGTGTATGAGCTAATCAGTCTAATCTGCTCTCTGATATTGGGCCAGAACTTTGCTGCAGTTCCCATTTCATTTAAACGATGCAGGGGTTGGGTGGGCTCCAAGATGTGGAGATGTTTGCATTCATTCCTAGACAAGAGCGGGAGAGAGAGAAGCAGCGAGAGCGCCTCAAATCTGTTACATAACCCTAGCCAGGCTTAAGTTATTTTAAACATATGTTTTCAATCAGCTGTGAGATCCAGAGCTGAGCTATGTCTGTTTCTTCACGTGGGAACCCATCAATCAGGTTCTCATAACCCCTGGTCTGGGGTTAAAGTTGCCATGAAACAGAAGTTGTGATTGTGACGTATGAAACACATCATCAGAGAAGAGAAGAGCTGCAAGAGGGAGGGGAAGTTATTTTGATTGAACATTATATTATATTATAAAAGTATACTAAATTTACGGATAAATCCTTTATTATTATAATAAATACTGCAATATTCCATTACAAAAATAAGTATAGTCAATTTTAATTTCATGTTCATGGTGACTTTAAGATTCTGTCTCAAAAGTGTTGCATTCATTGATTATGTTTTTGTCTGGCAAGCTTGAACATTTCATTGTCTGTGATGTTTTAAACAATGTTTTGTGAACTTTGCTGATGTAAACATTTCAGTAAAGTTATTTAGAGAGAGATTAGTCATTTGTGAGTTGAAAATGCTAAACAGATCATTTATATTTTGCATCATATAGGCCATTGTTCTCCAGCAAAATTATATCTAATGGGTATTTTCTATATATGTTGTATTTATGCACTTTTAAATATGTCGTTGTAGATACACTCTTAAACCATAAGTTTGAATGCACTATATTGCCAAAATTTTAGATAAACTTTTGCTGATAATTTACTCACCCCCATGTCATCCAAGATGTCCATGTCTTTCTTTCTGCAGTCGAAAAGAAATTAAGTTTGTTGATGAAAACTTTCCAGTATTTTTCTCCATATAATGGACTTCAATGGGCTCCAAACGGTTCAAGGTCCAAATGACAGTTTCAGTACATCTTCAAAGGGCTTTAATCGATACCAGACGATGAATAAGGGTCTTATCTAGCGAAACGATCAGTTTCTGCGAGAAACCGAGCAGTATTTATGCTATTATTTTACCTCTTATCAGGAGAACGTGATCATCTCTGAGCTCCGCCATAACTTCCGCTAAGGGAGGTCAAAATACGAGCCTGGTCATAGATATATCGATGCCTCATTCTACTGATCCGTGCAAGCGCTAATGAGGCATCTACGTATACATCTATGACCATGCTCGTATTTTGACCTCACTTAGCGGAAGTTATGGCTGAGCTCAGAGATGATCACGTTCGTCTGATAAGAGGTAAAAGTATAACATAAATACTGCTCGGTTTCTCGCAGAAACGGATCGTTTCGCTAGATAAGACTCTTATTCATCGTCTGGTATCGCTTAAAGCCCTTTGAAGTTGTACTGAAACTGTCATTTGGACCTTGAACCGTTTGGAGCCCATTGAAGTCCATTATATGGAGAACAATCCTGGAATGTTTTCATCAAAAAACTTAATTTCTTTTCGACTGCAGAAAGAAAGACATGGACATCTTGGATGAAATGGGGGTGAGTAAATTATCAGCAAAAGTTTATATAAAAGTGAACTAATCCTTTAAATTTAATGACACCATATCCCCCCCTCCACCAAAGTTTACACTTGGCTGAGTTCCTGTTGTTCCCAATTTCTTCCACTTTGTTATAACACCACTAACAGTTGACCGTGGAATATATAGTAGTGAGGAAATTTCACGAATGGACTTATTGCACAGGTGGCAAACTATCACAGTACCACGCTTGAGTTCACTGAGCTCCTGAGAGCGACCCATTCTTTCACTAATGTTTGTAGAAGTGTCTGCATGCCTACAGTAGTGCTTGCTTTTATACACATGTGGCCATGGAAGTGATTGGAACACCTGAATGGGTGTCCCAATACTTTTGGCAACACATGCATGTATAGCCTATTATATAACTTTATAAATGACAATATATATATTTTTAAATATCACTCTGTAAAGAACATGTACAGTCAAGACGTTTTAATCTCTTAAGAACCACATGGCAACTCCCCAGCCAACATTGCCATGTGGGCCCCATGTGGGTTTTTGATGGGCTGTCACTTGGGCCCTACATGGGCAACCCAAGTGGGGCCCATAGAATTTTGTCCATCGGCTCCACATGGGCCCCATGTGTGTTAGCCCATAGGGGCACATGATGGGTCCATAGTGGGCTCTAAGTGGGGCCCATTTGTGTATTCATTATAGGGGCCAATATGGGTCCCATATGGGTTCTAATAAATGGGGCCAAAGTGGGCCACATACAGAACCCTTATGGGGCCCAAATGGGTGATACCACTGGGCCCACAAAGGGCCCCTCTATGGGGTTTTTTGTGGGACCCCAGTGGGTGAGAACTGGGCCCCATTTATATTTCTTTTTATTCCTGTGAAATTAATGTGCTGATTTGCAAAATAAACTATCAAACCCTGCCAACTTTAAGTTAATCTATGTTTTACTAAACCTGTACCTGACCTTAATAATTTACATGCAAAAAATATTTCTACTGTGAAAAAAAAAATGACTTTCAACTCAGAATTTGCAAATCACCTTTTTATTGACCATAAGAAAAACAAAATAAAAGTTAAATCACACAGGACATGAGCATTGAAAATTCTTCAGTCCATCACTCCTGGGATTGGGCAGACCCATCAGTTTCATATCTAAAGAACAGTAATGAAAGAAAAGGCAATTTGTCAGGACTTCTGAAATGGAGGACCCAGATGCAGAGTGAACAAAGATAATTTATTGACAGGACAGTTCAACAAGGCACAAGAGGGTAGTGGACGAGTGAGTCCAAACAGCAGGGCCAACGCAGAACAATGACACAACGGATGAGTGTGACTGCTGGAACCAGCTCCAAGATACAGCTGGTTGAAGAACCTCTGAGGACTGACCAGGCCAGGTAGATGGTAGTGGAGAAGACAGGGCAGGACACAGTGAAGCAGGGATCCGTACTTACTGCTCACACACTCAGAACCAGTCAAGTTACCAGGCAGAGGGAACCAGCAGGCAGGGAATCCCAGGGAGGAGGCAGGAACTAACACAAGACAACACTCAAGACAACAAAAGAAAACCAAGCAAATAAAAACTGGCGAAACTAGAACACTAAAAACAAACGATAAACTAGATATAACTGGAGCTAGAAAAAGGGGAAAACAAAAGAGAAACCAAAATAAAGCCTGGAGAAAACTAGAGCAAAATAAAGATAGAACCTTGACTAAAAATTCAGGAACAAAGGGAAAAAACTGAAAATAAATAAACTCAAAGCCAAAAATATAGGAGACACTAAATCTCTAACTGACTTGGCAAGATGAACGAGCAAACACTGAATACGTACATACAACGAATCAGCAAAGACAAGAGGGAAAGGAACTCAATATAAAAGGGAAAAGCACATGAGGATCAGGTGAGCACAATTAGTGAAACGAGGACTAGACAAGGACTAAACAAGGGGGCGTGGTAACAGGAAACAAAGAGGTGGGACAAGAGGAACACAAGGCAGACACAACACAAACATAGAAACATTAAACAAGGACAACACAGACAAGGCTGCCAGGGCAGAACCCTGACACAATTAGTTTAAAATACTATCAAAACATTAACAAGAACACTCTCTTAAAAAGCATACATGATAATGATAAAGCCATGCCTGCACGAGGCAAGTGATTTTAGATCATTTAAAAAAAGAATTTTAATGAAGTGTGTTTGTATGTATATATATGTGTGTATGTGTGTGTGTGTGTGTATATATATATATATATATATATAATAGGGTTAGGCTGTTACCCATAATTGTATAAAAAACAAAACCAACTGCAAACAATAAAACTTTACAATTCTAAATATAGCCCAAATGTGGCCCACATGGGACCCTCAAATAAACAATAATGGGCAACCTAACTGGGCCCCACAACTTTATCCAAGATGGGGCCCACATTCAGCCCATCAAAGTGCCCACTCTGAGCCCATGCCCAGATGACGCCCATATAGCCCAGATAAAAACCACGTGGGGCCCACATGGACATGTTGGCTGGGTCCATACAGAGAAAATGGTGTTTTGAAAAGAGTACATGAAAAGGCTATTAGCGCTCTCTTGATGCTTATGACAGCGTCAGCATCCACCTCCTCCATACAGATGCGGCAGGAGTTCGAGAGGGCGTGCGGGAGCGCGCATCAATCACGGACACGGAGCCGGCGCGCATGAGAGCGAAAGGGGCGGGGGAATGAGATAGAGAGAGCGAGAGAGAAAGAGAGAGAGCACAGGCTGATCTCTATCTATCTCCCACAGACATCTTTCTATGTTGTAACACAGAGCAGAGGACGTGCTGGTCGTTGACGGTGGCACAGCAACCCATCATGCGCGCCGTCTTCTGAAAACCTTCAGCGGTAGGGTAACGCATCAACTGTCAGTCTGTTTTCCATATCTGCAGACTGCGAATGGATGAACGATGGTTTTACTCATTGGTCATGTTTGTTTCAGGCGCGAGGGATGGCTTAGTCGCGTGCGGAGCGCCGATGCTGCACGATGAGTGTAGCGCTGCAAGATTTACGAAATAACGTGAGTCGCACTGATGCTTTTTATTACAACAAAAACATCTGCAAGCCGTGTCATTGGCAGAACATAGGGGGAATTGATCGAAACTGCTTTGAATTGATTCACGGCACGTAAAAAGGCAAATTGTGCACATTTGGAGACAGAACACATCAGGTTATCGCGCCTTACTCTTCGGTTGCGCAATGACTGATGTAACGAAACTCCTGACAAATGATGTATAACGCAGCAAACTGTTTATCGTTCACACACGTTTGCTTATATTTGTGTTTACAGGTTTCCACACTCGTTTCCGCGTTTCATTGAGCACGAAGCATCTTTTTTTAGGGAGATAAACAGTTGAGGATTGCTCTCGGTCCAAGCGCTGCTCTCTATCGCAAACAAACTATTTATTGTAACGCTTGTAGATTCCCTGAAACCAGATCTACTTTTCCCCGAAGACATGCAAACGACACGCCGAACTCGTCCGTTCTCTAGAATAACACAGATTCCTTTTACTGTAGGACAGCTTTTTTTTTCAACTCCAGACGAACTGGTTTTTATTCATTGACTCTTTGTTCGAGGTTTCGCTCGTTTGTTTACAGGGAGTGGCTACGAGAGCATCTTGAGTTGAACAGCGCTTTATAGACTGGCGTACGCTACCATGGCAACTGGGGGGTCGCGCGAGGATAGTTGTACTGTAACAGGTAGGACAATATATGCCACTCTCCCGCGAGCTCTCCTTTAGCACCACGCTGCGAAACACTCGGTTTTATTTTTGCATTTTAAAATTACAGTCATGTTCACATGTCCTTTGAGTAATATGTTTGTTAATTAGATATGAGACAAAAAAAAAGGCCTATTTTGAAATTGTGAGCGGTGCCCATGCAAAACTCTGTAGCCCTACCACAATATTATACGCTCACTGTAAAATGTTTTGTCAGATTACCTGAAATGTATCTACATACTTAAATACATATAACATAGACACTGGCTGTGTCCCATTTTAAAGGCTGCATCCCTTGAAGGACTCGAACTTCAAAGGCCATGAAGGTCGGGCTGAGCGTTGTTAAATGGGACGGTCTAGCCCAGGGGTGTCCAAACATTTTTAAAAGGTGGCCAGATTCGATGTTGTGTTAAAGGGTGACATTTAAATATTATTACTGAGTTTGAACTCTATTCTTATTTAAATGAACAAGTACTCTATTTAGATCACCACAGGTAAAACCACACTGCAAAAAAATGCTTTTCTTACCTAGTATTTCTGTCTTTTTTCCAGTCCAAATATCTCAAATTCTTAAATCAAGATGCTTTTACTAGGCTAGATAAGTAAAAAAGACATACAATATTTTGTCTTGATTTTCTGGGGGGACAAATCAAAATGAGTTTTTGCTTAAAACAAGCAACATTATCTGCCAATGGAGTAAGAAAACTTATTTTGTTTCTGTTTGAGACAGAAACAATTCAAACAGAAAAAAAAAGATTATTTTTCTTACCCCATTGACAGATTTAGCTTGTTTTAAGCAAAAACTCACTTAATTTGAATTTTATTTTCCAGAAAACAAGAAAAAATATCTTGTGTCATTTAACTAAATGCATCTTGATATAAGAATTATTAGATATTTAGACAAGAAACAAGACAAAAATACAAAAAAAGAGCATTTTTATGTACACATGGCACCTTCACTACAAGGTAAAAAGTAAAAAAATATTATTTCTATATCTAGAATGGCTTTATGGTATTCAGTCTATACAAACTTTTTATATAAATACAAATGCACTGTTTAAGACAAAAACAGTCTGTAATTTGGCCTTTATTACTCAATTAATACATGTCTACATTACAAATGAAATAAAATGATATATTAACCATTTCTGACAAAATACCACAGTTACAGTTAGTGTTACCACAGTAAATCCATGATAAACGTTGGTGAACTGTTGGTTGAAAAGTATTTGAACTGGATCGGCTCAGTGTTTCTCCTGATTTGCACGTTAGTGTTGTTGATTAAGTCAGTGCTGTTTAACTGGCTTTAAACTAAATTAAATCACAGAGAGATCTGCAGATTGTACCGGAGACCTCTACACCAAACTCGAACGCTTCTCACGGGCTGTTTAGTGGTCATGTGATCGAGACACTCAGCAAGTAAACGCATTTGTTCAGGGTCAGAGCTCGCGAGTTCCAGCCCCCGGAAAGCGTACCTTCCATAGGGGCGGCCATTGCTTACCAAGCCATCACCTGCTGTTAGCATCCCATTCATTTTTGGCGTCACTTTAACAGTGAATATCTTTACATCTGAGGCGTTTAAAGACTTCATTTGTCCATTGTTTATTTCTAAAGAAACACGACAATGTATAAAAGGCTCCATTACCTTGTATCTGACACTATCGACTCGTAGAAGCCGCTTTTGTAAAAAATAGGCTAACGATTGTGTCATAAGCACGCGACTCTGTCGCATAGTAGAGAAATTACCGTATAGACCCAAGGAGAAGCTCGCAGGCAATCTTTTGCTGTCTATGAGGCAATCGGGGGGACGTGCAGGCATAAAGTCTGATAAAGTCAAGGGTGAAGCATGTGGAGAAGCCCATTGAGAGCCAAAAGCAACGGGAGAAAATATTTCAACAACGTGATTTCACTTTGCACAACTACTAGAGGACCCACAACTGTCAGACTAGCTGCTCGTGTCACATCTACATCGTCAAGCTCAGTCTGAGGCCATCAGGAAGTGAGCGCCTCTACTTGACTTCACTTTTCTCCGTCGAAGTCTATGGGGTCACTGAGTCCATTTCTTTTACTGTCTATAGTTGCACTTCGCACAAATAGCGCTGTTTCGTTCCGCTTTTGGCGTGTTAATGTTTCCCTGGCCTAAAATCTAATACTGCCACCTTGTGTTGACATTGTGAAACTGCACGATTTGTAAATTACTCGCCACATATAATATACTTTAATAGACACGCTGCGGGCCTTTGGAAAAAAAAATCCCTGGGCCGCATTTGGCCCGCAGGCCGGACTTTGGACACCCCTGGTCTAGACTATGGAGGATTGTTTTTGTCGCCTAGTAACTGTGATGCTGCGTTCACACCAAACGCGAATAGAGCGTCAGGAGCGAGTGATTTCAATGTTAAGTCAATGGAAAGGCGCGTTGACGTGCGTCTGGAGGTCCCACGGCGCGATAGACGCGCTTCGCGGAGCGCGATGGACGTGATTCCGCCTCAAAATGAGGTTTTAAGACTTTTTCAGGTGAGAATGTAGTTGTTTAAAGCTCAAATTTGTGGTTTATTTATAAAGAGAGCGCCTATTTGAAAAAAATAATCTTGTGTTTGTGGAGTTGTGAGCTCCAGGCGATCAGCGGCGCTCAGTGCTCATTAACCCCGGCGAGAGCAGCCTTTCCTCGGCCAGTCCTCTGATGTCCTGTAGTGGTTCATCTTGTGTAGATCTAACGGCCGATCTTTGCCCTCATGAATCTATCATTTGTTGTCTGCCAAATCCTTTTTACTGAGGGCAAAGAGAAGTTTCTTAACTTTATATTTTTTAAGGATGTTTAACCCTCTATGGTACGCAATATGATTTCAATGAGGAAAAAATAATTTGTGGTGTTTTTCCTGCTTAAAATAGGACACTATAACAATAGCAATAGAATTTTTCATAATTAATTAATTAATTAATTATTTTTTACGTTTTCAGGCAACATTGTACCACAACGGACAAATTTAAACATTTGACATTTTCATGTAGAAAACAGAAATATATTTATTGTAAACATTGATTTCTTTAACCAGACACCTGAACAAACACCTTTATCCAGTTTATAATATATTACAAATTTCATATTTAATAAAAAGTAACATACCATAGTGGAACACAAGTATTACCAAATCATCACATCAAGTTATCATGTCAAGTTATCGTGTCAAGGTATCATATGCATCTTCATCCTCATCTCCATCTTCGATCTCTCCCTGACGGATCGTCACTATGACCTCATCTTCCTCATCACATGACACCTCATCCTCACCCTCATCAACTTTTTCATACCTTTTTTAAGTGCTATAGGAAATGTGCAGATCATAATATATGCAGTTATAGTATGTTAATTACTATTCTTATACGTGCATTACAAAATCATACAAAAATGCGAATACATTTTGAGAATTCTAACTCTTTTCCTTACAAATATACTATATTTGTATCCAACCTAGTGTGTCTGGTACAGCCTTATGCGATTCCATTATGGTACAATGTTGCCTTGAGGCAACTCTAAACTCTAAAACATTTGATGATATATAATGTAAAGTTCTTGAAAATACTTCTTTACTCACCAGTGAAGGTGACTCATATTTTTTGTGGGTGATTAACTGGACAGAAACTGGTGAAAAATGCGCTTTTCAGTGGAGAAAATATGGAGCCATGTGACCTGTGCACATGTGCTGAAACAGGACACAAAATGGACCCCTGTGGGTCATGTGACCAATTTTTTGCACTTTCATTGATTAGTATTTGAGTTCTTCTTCCCTAAGATAGGTTTGACCAATAAATTGGTATTACAATTTATTAAAAATGAACTAAAATAGACTATGTTGCCTGGAGGTAACACCGTACCATAGAGGGTTAAATATACATGCAGTGAAGATAATGTAGGAGTTGCCGGGACCACATTTATGTGGCTATTAATGTTTAATATATATTTTTAATGAAAATGAAAAGAGGCAGAGGTGTTTTATGACATATTTCTCCTGGAGTGCCTTAAACGCTATTTTGCTTCAACGGCTCAATTTACACACGCGTCCAATTCGTGTGGTGTGGATTCGCGAATGGATTCAAACTGTTCAAGCGTCCAACTAGACGCGGTAGACGCGATTTTGCCGCTCTATTCACGTTTGTTGTGAACGCAGCATTACAGCTGCCGTTGATGAGCGGCGGTAACGTCTGTACTGGACTTTTTTGAAAGTTATATTAAACTGTCTGAAAACCAAACAGGCATCACAAACTATCTAAATATGTTCACCATGGTCCATTTCGGTATATATTAAAGAGTATAAACTTTGTAAGATATGTCAACATTTGAACCACTTTTTTATTTTTACATAATATCATTAGATATTTGAGTAAGTTGAAACCCAATACTTGCATTTAAAAGTGTAATTTGACCAATTCTCTCTCTATCTCTCTCTCTCTCAAAAAAAAATCCTGTCCTCACCGGTGCCTAATTAATTCTGGGATAGGCAAGGCCGTGAAGGATCCATCTGTTGTATCCTTCATTTCACAGGAAACGAATGACGCATTTGAACTACCCTTCGATTTGGGACACCCTTTGTCGCGCACCGGTGATGCAATCGCCCTTTGAAGGATGCAGCCTCTGAATTGGGATGGTGCATGAGGGGGACAAATCCTCCCCAATAATTAGAAATGGCCAATCAAAACAAAGTAGGCGGGGTTTACTGGTCATAGAAGCAGAGTGCGAATATATGCGAAGCGTCAGTTTAACGATGAAAGAGAGTGAGGTTAGCTGTAAATAGCGAAACATTTAATACATATCAACTGTTTTGCGACACAAATGGATTTCCAGGAAAGCAAACTCGACTTTTTTCTCAAATATGGCAGTTTTGAATTGAAAATATGCATTTACGTGTCACAAGACTAGATGTTTTTGACATATTAGGTAAGTAAATAAAAGTATATGTGTGCAAGTCATGGTAACAGGCTTGGGTTACACAAACAAATGTAAAGTTAAGCTCAGGTAGAAGTAACTCCTTTAGTTAAGGACTGCATTGTGTGTGCTTTTCAGTGAGGCTGTACAGTGCTGTTTTAAGAGGTTGTCACACATTGCTGTGGTTGCTAGGCTGATCTGATAGTTGCTATCGTGTTGCTAAGTGGATCCTTACTGGCTCCAGTTCTTATCTTTTATTTAACCTTTATTTAACCAGGCAAGCCATCTTATTTACAACAGCCAGGCAGGAGAATAACAATGTCCTGGAGGACATACAGACAGACATTGTTGTACACATACTATCCATCAAAACATAACACAAAGAAAAAGGGACTAGTGAAAACGTTTAGAAATAGTAACTGAAAAGCTCCCGAATATATGTCTCTATTTTCAGTGATTTTGTTACATATTCCAATCATTTGGTCCAGCAAAGCTGAAAGCAGAACGGCCAAAAACACTTTTCTTTATCTAAGTGTTTATTGGGGTTTCCATGGTTCATGGAAAATGTCAGGACATTTTAATATATATATATGTGCAATAAGTCCATTCGTGAAATTTCATCACTTCTAAATATTCCACGCTCAACTGTTAGGGGTATTATAATAAAGTGGAAGCAATTGGGAACAACAGCAACTCAGCCATGAAGTGGTAGGCCACGTAAAATCGCAGAGCGGGGTCAGCGCATGCTGAGGTGCACAGTGCGCTTTCCAACTTTCTGCAGAGTCAATAGCTACAGACCTCCAAACTTCATGTGGCCTTCAGATTAGCTCAAGAACAGTGTGTAGAGCTTCATGGAATGGGTTTCCATGGCCGAGCAGCTCATCCAAGCCTTACATCACCAAGTGCAATGCAAAGGATGGGATGCAGTGGGGTAAAGCGCGCCGCCACTGAACTCTAGAGCAGTGGAGACGTGTTCTCTGGAGTGACCAATCACGCTTCTCTGTCTGGCAATCCGATGGACGAGTCTGGGGTTGGCGGTTGCCAGGAGAACGGCACCTGCCTGACTGCATTGTGCCAAGTATAAAGTTTGGTGGAGGGGGGATTATGGTGTGGGGTTGTTTTTCAGGGGTTGGGCTTGGCCCCTTAGTTCCAGTGAAAGGAACTCTTAATGCTTCAGCATACCAAGACATTTTGGACAATTTCATGCTCCCAACTTTGTGGGAGCAGTTTGGGGACGACCCCTTCCTGTTCCAACATGACTGCACACCAGTGCACAAAGCAAGGTCCATAAAGACATGGATGAATCCTGACAGAACACTTTTGGAATGAATTAGAGCAGAGACTGTGAGCCAGGCCTTCTCGTCCAACATTAGTGCCTGAGCTCACAAATGCGCTTCTAGAAGAACGGTCAAAAATTCCCATAAACACACTCCTAAACCTTGAGGAAAGCCTTCCCAGAAGAGTTGAAGCTGTTATAGCTGCAAAGGCTGGGCCAATTCCATATTAAACCCTACGGATTAAGAATGGGATATCATTAAAGTTCATGTGCATGTGAAGGCATAGTGTACATATATCCCCCCAGTAAACCTATCATTTAAAAAAAAAACATGTAAAGGTGTGGGTACGTTTCTCTTTGCTTTTCTGGTCCCTGGATATGGTTCATATCTCTCATATATTTATATTTATTGCTATGCAAAAACCATACATCTAGTCTCAGCACACATCCTCTCCTAAACAGCCCACACGATTTCAGGTATCACTCATGTCTGTAGCTTAAACAGAGTGGGACTCGCTGAAGCGTTAATACTAAGAATAAGGGTTTTTGAAAAACCCATCACCCTGCCTTAGCAATCACCACTAATAAGTGGAACTCATTTCTGTAAACTTAATGTACCTCGGGCGGATGTGAACGCACACTGTCTCACTCATTTGGGAGGAGTGCTCAGAGGTCATGATGGAGCTGCTCTCATTAGCCTAGTCCAATATGCTGTAAATCAATTACTGCTTGCAGAGAGAGCGCTATTTCCACAACTTTGTTATCTGGATCTGCAAGATTATTTACTTGTAGACTGACGCATGTCGTACACCGTGTTCTAGGTCGGTGTACTGATGTTATATAAAAAATGATGAATGACTTCACCACAGTTCCTGTAAAGAAAACTAGTTCATTATTATTCCTGAAGATACTGAATGTACAGCATATAACCTTGTTATTTTAGTGAATGATGGCATTGTATTACTATTATTGCTGGATTTTTGTCAAGTCACTTTGGCTAAGTGTCAGCGAAATGTAAAATGTAGATGACTGCTAAATGCATAAATGAATATTTCAGTTTCAAATGCAGTTTTGTAGATTGGTTCACAGTGCAGTATATCTGAATGGTGTACTGTAGCTAGACATAGTTTCACCGTCCATCAGTCCTGCAGACGTCAGTTAACGGGAAAGCTCCAGCACAATCTTTACTTTTTGGTGAATCGTGGTGAATTCATATGTTTTCATACAATTTCATTCATACATTTTCATACAATCAGCTTAGTCTTTTTTCTAAAAATCGTACATTTTTGTACTACGGCGCCCTCCACATGACATGCGGGAAAAAAGACCTATATCGTGGCCAAGAATTTACAAATTGTTCCCATGACTTACTAATACGTCAGCTCGTTTAACTAATTTGTTTTCAGTAAATTATGCGTACAATATAATAATTTGTTCTCTTGTTTTAGGTAAATTAAAACTAGGGAACAAATTAGTACAACATGGCCATGATTAACTAAATCGAGAGGACAAATTAGCACACAATTTGCCAAAACAAGAGAAGAAATTCATAATTCGTGGCCACAATATAAATGTATCCGCATATGCAGGGCTCAGTATTATACGACCCAAATCGTACAAATTCATATAAATTCACAACCAATTTGCCAAAACGTAAAATAGTTACGTTTTCTCACGAGGTTTCATAGTTCACCCAAAAATGTACATTTCATTCATCATTTACTCATCCTCATGTTGTTTCTATAGCCGTGTTTCCACCGCAGAAACTTTCCTCAGGAACTAGGGACTTTGGGCTGGTACTCTGTGTGTTTCGACCGCAGGAACCAGGGTCTAAATGAAGTTCTGGGTAAATATTTCCCCCTCCGAACGGCCCTGCTCGCGAGGTAGTACTTTTTCAAAGTTCAGGAACATTCGGGGGTGGGACTTGTGTGCTGAACATGCTGATTGGTTGAGCTCACACAGCATTTTATTTCAACCACCATTTTTAAAAGTCTTTTGCAAGGTTCAGTCTGCGTTCAGTAAATATCAGTCGTGCTCTTTCTGTCTGATGGCACGCGTTCGTCTCAGGTATCTCACGGTCAATGTCCGCAATAGCTGATAATAACATACGTTGTCTTATTTTAAATCTAGCTTTACGAGCTTTCAGAATAAGCTTTAGTATCAGTGCTCGTCTCTTTTCCGCCGTTTTGTTAATGACCTCTTTAGTAAACCAATACATAACCAGCAAAAGCAGCGCTGCTTGCATCTACTCCATACTTGTTATTGTTGCAGACAGTATCGCACAAAAATTATTACTGGTCGTCGCTGACTGGGATGAACAGTCGCGCGCAGCCCCAATTCTCTCGACTAATTTACCTAATCTTCTCAGTACTTTAGACCACAGTGGAAACGCAGACAGTAGCAGGTCTGGGGGAAAAAAAGTTCCTGTAAAAAAAGTTCCTGGTACAAATTGTTCCGGGTAATTTCGGTGGAAACGGGGCTAAAGATTTTCTTTCTTCTGTGGAACCCAAAATAAGAAACTCTGAAGAATGTTTCCACTGATTTTACCCATATAATGAAAGTCAACGGGGTCCAAAACAACATTGTATTGGACCCCATTGACTTTCATTGTATGACCAAAAAAAGCTAAATATCTTCTTTAGTGTTTCGAATGATATAGAGTGAAGAGTTATGTTTTCATTTTTGGGTGGATTATCCCTTCAAGATGTTTTTGGCAGAAAGGAATGAATATATCCATAATAGATCCAAGACAGTCTAACATTATTTGATGTTTTATTAACAAAAGTTCGGGAGAAGATAATCTACCCAAACAGCGCGAGAGGAGGCTTATATAGAGCCGACTTACCTCTGTTCAAAAACAGTTTTCCAGCATCCCTCCTCCACCCCAACTCCTTACTCTCCTTTATTCCTATCCCAGCCAGGGAATGAGGGAGAGTGCTCTGGATTCAGGCCAAATTCTGAGCTCTGAGCCCTCTCCTTGGACAGCACGCCAAATATGCATATTTTATACTATATCTGATTATATGTAAGTGTGAATTTGTGAAACAATAATATGGCAAATTGCATTTCCAAAAGCACTGACCCACTAGCCTGGTCCTACCAGACTCTCGTACATTTCATTTGTACAGAGAGTCTGGCCTCTCTCCATTGACAAGCGTTAACTTCCTTGAAGGCGGGAACTCTGTTGAAGTTTAAAACTATTGTATCTGCCCAGAGCCACTCTGGATCCGCCATAACAAATTGCTAACGTTTGGTCGTGACGCATGTCATCTCAAACTAGCGAACGACATCAACGTCATCGTTCTCAGCCACTCCCTCGGTTCGCTGATGGGACCGGTTAAAATTTGTTCGGAGAAAACCAGAGAATATACCGCAATCCCAGACGGAGAACTGAAGGAAAATGAAAATTGAGCGGAAGTACGTAGTACCCACCACTCTCTGACACTTTTATTGGATGCCCGTATGTCGGAGTGCATTGCAGTGTTCTCAGATTGGACGTGAACTCTAGTGTGCAAGGCCACTGATAGCCACTGATACTGTACTTCCTACTGTTTCTACACTTTGTGCATCATTGAAATAGAACCAGTGTCAGTTTTTTGCTGGTTTTTGCACATTTAAATACCAATGCTATCGTTTAGTAATTTCCAAGGGCTCGCTGTAAACTCTTAGCCAAGCTTTACGGATGTTTGTTATGGCCAGAGATGCACTGGCTTGTTTCGACAGTTATTGGATTATTTGGTTGTGAAGATAAAGATGTTATGTAACCAGCAACATCCTGTTTGCATGTGTATGCTTCATGCGTACTATCTCCATCAACGCTTACTGAAAATGAACCCCTGCTTTTCTGGAATAATGTTGTCTTTAGCTCTGCATACTGTGGTGTGGTAGTAGTAGTAAACATATTTTTTCGAGTAGCAGTTGCCCTTTTGGTCTAATCTAGGAGAGGCTTGTCAAATCCCCATCCAAACCGTAACCATCGTTGGAGAGAACACAGCACTGGCTCCAGATCAGAAAGACAGGGAGACTCCAGGGTGTGGTTTGCTGTGGGAAAGGCTGGTTGTTAAGCTCTCTGGAGGTGGAGTGCACTCTCTAGTCATCCCCTGCGTGACCCCTGAAGCACTGCTCAGGGCTCGGGAGCACTGGTACATCCTGCCGTTGGGTGTGTGAGAGCAGGGAGATGGCCACACTTTCCTGTCTACGCCAAGACTCCATCTGTACCGGTGTGTGTGTGTGTGTGTTCAGGGTCCAAGTTGAGGTCAGCAATCTAGTAATCCACCTTCTCGGTCACCATCTGATGTTCCTTAGAGAAGGTCTTTTTGAACAATGTTTTCTTGGACTCTGCGGGATTTGGTTTTCTCTTCTTCAAAGTCACATTACTGGATTCTAGAGGTCGACTTTTTTTTTTTTATGGCCAATGTTGATATCTTAGCCAATGGCCAATATAATGGCAATATTATAATGCAAAAAAATCTTGAACTTGAACATTTATTGTTGCAACAGGCTCATTGGAAAAATGGGCCTCTATCTACTAATATGTAAACGAATACATTTTGATGTTTGCATCACGTAATCAGCTCCATATGCGTGGCATTTCGACTGTAGTGAACCTGCTTGGTAGTTCTGATACAGCAGTGCACTTGATGTGGAGCGCTCAGGTGCCCGTGATACACAAGTTACGACTCAAGGACTTGTAGAATCAATCTAAAATGTCACAAATGCTTCAGCAAATGTGTTTTTATTTTATATTTCCTTTCGTCAACATTAGTAGTTCGTTTTAGTGCAGTGTTTAGTGTAAGTGGTACGTTATTTTCAAATGCGATAAAGCATTAACCTTTTAGTGCCACTCACTAGACATTTCATTTCCGAAATGTAACGACACGTACAACAACCAACAATAAAAGGTTGCCTCATTCACGTTAATCTGTTTTGGAGAAAATTAAACACTTTTAGCGCCACTCTCTGGAAATTTCACAAAAAAAATTATATTATATTTTAATTCCATTAAAAAATATGATGGAATATTATTATTATATACAGTATATGCAGTACACACACACATATATATATATATAAAATAACATATATATATATATATATATATATATATATATATATATATATATATATATATATATATATATATATATATATATATATATATATATATATATTATATATTATATATTATAAATATTATTAAACATTTTTATGTTAGATGCAATTAATCATGCTTAATCGATTTGACAGCACTAAATATTAAAATTATTTTCATTTTTATGGTTGATAACTACTATATTAAATAAATACTATAAATCTTTACCTATTCCTTAATGAAAAGAGAATTAAAACACGACAGAGACTAAAATAAAATGTACATGCCATGTAATGATAACAATGATAGCTCTAAAATCGGTTGTTAGTTGCTATTATTAGAATTACCTTTATTAAACATTAACCAGCATTTCTTGTTTTTTTGTAAGAGTTTATGTTATGTCGTTTCAGAAGCGGAGCATAGCATTTCATTTTAATTAGATTTTATGAAAACGTGTATATGCGTATTAACCTTCATGTTCTTTTCAGATTGGCTTTCCTGTTGTTTTGCTTCCCCGAGGCCCTAATGATGGATGTATGAAGATAATGATAGTAATTGTGCAATTAACCTCTTATTTTCCCTTCGGATTCTTTTAATTTGTTCATCTGACCTAATCAAAACTCACTAGAGAGACATTACTGAAGCTTTAATCTTGTGTTCAAAAATACAACTATCAAAAATAATGATCTTGTGTCTGCTTCTGTAGAAACATTCAATCAAAATAAACGGTCAGAAGTGTTTTGTCACCTTATACATTAGTCAGTGTAAAATCCATTGCATTTATTAATGCTTATCTGGCATCTCCGAGACTCCAAACATAAGAAATGCAACATTTTTTCATAGAGGCCGTTTGAAGCGTGTTATCAAGTTGAAATTTTGTTTACAAACAGTTTTCATAAGATTAGGAAAACTCATGAAGTATTAACCAGATACTTCAAAGTTAATTATGTTTTTGAGCTATTAGAATATGAAGGTTAAGAGAGTAAATAGGCTCAACATTGATTTCTAGGGACCGTCTCTCCTGTTATGTCGTTCTTTCATCTTTTCAAACCATCTGCATTTGTCCTTCAGCATTGCCTCCCGCTGTCTTTACCCTTTTTGCTCACTATATACACTTTCTCTTAACTTTCTCTTTTATTTCTCTGTCTCCATTATTCCTCCATGTTGCCATTGTTGGCTTGTTTAACATTCTGCCAGCTCTGCACTGCAGTACCTGAGACCTGGCAAGAAAATGACAGACGAGAGAGAGAGTGAGAGAGAGAGAGAGAGAGAGAGAGAGAGAGTGAGAGAGAGAGAGAGAGAGAGAGAGAGAGAGAGAGAGAAAGAGAGAGACAGACTAGGTTTGGCTTTGCCCGCTGCGATCTCTCTTTGTCAGCTGTGAAGAACTCAATTCCTCTTCCTCTTAATCACATCCTCCCGCAGTACATTTACAGCTTGTCTAGATCGCTTACAGATTGCTTATTATATATATCTGAACAACATTATTATGATTTGTTTTCTATATTTTAGCTCATTCTTTTACAGACTGTATTCTGTCTTGTTCTGCAGTTTATGTATTTACATTTTAAATAGTTTGACAGCCCTAATTTAAACTAGATAAATTCACATAAGAATCAAAATTGGATAGGACATTAATATTTATTTTCAGAAAATATGTTTTGATTTAGTTTGTCAAACTTATTTATTCATTGTATTCAGTTTTATGCTTGAACAAGAAAACATTTTTGTTTCCCCCCCACACTTAATTCAAGATATATTCACAGATTAAAATAAACAATAAATGTATTATCTTAAAAATTTGGTTGTTGTTAAGACAACTAAACACTGGTTAAGAAAACGCGTTTTGCCGTGTAAGCTTTCTCTGCACAAACACACCTGTGTGAAAGCTCAGACAACAGGAGGGAAGCTGTTTGAAGTCTGTCAGGGTTGCACAAGCAGAAATCCACAGGAAGACAGGAAGCAAGCAGTTAATATATGACGATATGCTGTGAAGAACAGCTCTACAGCAGAGTGTGACGTTCGGACGGCTCCCTCCCATGATTCCTGTGGTGCATTTCCACTGTAGCTCTGAGGAAAGCTGTATGTGTTTGCATAATTTGCTTATTATGTGTCCTACATTTCGCGTCGTTCAACAGTTTGTGATTTTTTTTTCTTTTTAAAAGAATCAAGTTAAAGACTATGCGAGACCGAATCTGAAGGTAATCTCGTTTTTTTAAAATCCTGTTTCAAAGAAAAAGAGCACAGTATCACTGCAAACCCATCCAAACTCTTTGCAGTCTCTCCACTGTCTTTTCTTTTCCTTCCTTCCTTCCTTCCTTCTGTTTTTCCTCCGTTCCTCCCTTCTTCCTCTCGCGGTCTGCGTGCGTGGAGTGAGGTAACCTTGATGCCCAGATGGGTGACGTCATTCGGGCTCTCTGGGGAATATACTCTCTCTCTTTCTCAGAAACACACACACACACACACACCCAGTGTGGTTCTTTTCGTTTAATCGATGACACACTCAAACCGAGGGTGGCATAGCAAACAGAAAAGAGAATGTACACTCTCTTAAGTAGATGCCTTTATTTTTCTGTTTTGCCCTGAATGGCTGCATTCACACAGCTGTTGAACATGGCTTCTTAAATGTAATTTTTCCAGTGTGAACAGCAAAGATCATATTGAGTCTGATATTTTCAGTTCAGATCTGAGCCACTTTGACATGTGGAATTACACTTAAAGGCACAATATGTAAGATTTTTGGATTAAATTATCTAAAAACCACTAGAACAATGTTTTATATTTTGTGTACTTACATTATCCCAAATGTTTCCAACGTTTAAATCCAAAGAAATAAGACATTTTAACCAGGACACGGACCGTGTCTGTGCGTCGCACATCAATGACATCACGCGATTTCTGGTTTTATTTTGTGGAAACCATGGAAACACTAAAGACGCTTAAATAAATTATGTGTTTTATTAGACAGGTGAGCAACTGTTTGGATACATTCATCGACAGAAAACAAATCATTGTTATATAGCACAACACAGTCTTGTTTAAATCTAATTTTCTTGATTTACTGCGAGTACCATGTTTTACCAGGCCTAATATCGATATATCTTACTACAGTGTGCAACACGTGTCTCATAGCAGCCGCCGAGTGAACGCACAGAGAACAAAATTGTACCTTTTAAAATACAAGTGGCTGTCACTGGGGTTGTACCTGTAAGGGAACCTGTAAGGGTACACAAGGGTAAGGGAACACAATGGTATAATTATACCCTGAGGAACAATTGTGTACCATTAAAGGTACAGTTATACGTTTTGTTCCCCAAGGAACAAAATTGTACCTCCACTGTACCTTTTTTTTCTGAGAGTGAAGCATTATAACATAACTTTCAACACACTCAATTAATGTATCTTATGTAATAAAACAGTGCTAAGTTACCCCACATACACATGATATAAAGGCGTCATCAAGCTATGCCTTGGTTTTGAATAAGTGACCTCTAGCGGCGAAGAATTACATATTGTGGCTTTAATATGCTCTTGGCATATTGGAAAATGAAATTAAAATTTTATATAAATGTTCAGCCTGAAACAATATGAATTTCACGATTTACATGAACACTCTAGCTTCTGCATTTTGGGCTAGTTGAAGTTTGTTGAGTAAACATGCAGTAATGATAGGAAATGATAAGTCATCCAGCTTTTAATATTCTATGCAGTCCATTGGAGAATTGGTAGGTTTTGTCAGACCTCAAGAAAATATTGAGCTGAGTATCATCAGTGAAAAGCAACAGTCCTAGTACTGAGCCTTGTGGTACACCGTACTGAACTTATGATTCATCTTTATTTATTATCTGACTATAAGACGATTTAAACCATGCTAATACCATTCCACTAATGCCAACATAATTTTCGAGCAATATTGTGGTCAATAGTATCAAAGGCAGCATTAAGGTCTGAAGGTATACGTTTTATCAGTTCATGCTTCAAGCCAGTGACCTTAGTGTTGTTAAGCACAGCGCTCTCTTCTCTGAGCTACAATGGAACATAAGTATAATCTACATTAAATAAATGTTGTTGTTTTTTTATCCCAAATTTCTTTTGGGACTTGTTTTACTTTTTTTGTAATGTGGTGTAAATGTGTGGATTTTTATGCAACTTTAAATCTGGCATTTATCATACGTGTGGTTGAAAGTATAAAATAATTTATGAATTGTATTATAGGACGCTCTTGTAAAAGAGATTCTTAATCTCAATGTTCTTCTTTTCCTGGTAAAATAAGGTTATAATATAATAATAGTATTTAAAGAACAAAAAAGGTGCAAAGGGGTGTGAGACTTGGTTTTAACAGTGACAATAGATTTTGTGTGTCTTTTTATCTGAATTTTTTTTTCATTCGGTCAGTTAAATTGACCCAAGCTCTACAGTTGACATGAAATTAATAATAACCATATTTAATTTCTTAATAAAAATTCCTAGCTTTTTGGTGAATGATTCACCAGTGCGTGGTATTACTAAATAGTTTGTCTGCATAATTAAAATGTAATAACTTGTTCCGTCTGTTATACAACTTTCCTTTTTCTGCTGATATCCCTGTTGAAAAAACCCCCAGCATATGCTAGTGGTTAGGTATGTTTTGAAGAATGGCAGCTGGTTTGAGCTGGTTTAAGTTGGTCCTGAGCTGGAGCTAGTTTTGTAGGACCAGCACTTGACCAGCTTAAACCAGCTCATGGCCAGCTAAGGACCAGCTTAAACCAGCTCATGACCAGCTAAGGACCAGCTTAAACCAGCTCATGGCCAGCTAAGGACCAGCTTAAACCAGCTCATGACCAGCTAAGGACCAGCTTAAACCAGCTCATGGCCAGCTAAGGACCATCTTAAACCAGCTCATGGCCAGCTAAGGACCAGTTTAAACCAGCTCATGGCCTGCTAAGGACCATCTTAAATCAGCTCATGGCCAGCTAAGGACCAGCTTAAACCAGCTCATGGCCAGCTAAGGAACAGCTTAAACCAGCTCATGGCCAGCTAATGACCAGCTTAAACCAGCTCATGGCCAGCTAAGGAACAGCTTAAACCAGCTCATGGCCAGCTAATGACCAGCTTAAATCAGCTCATGGCCAGCTAAGGACCAGTTTAAACCAGCTCATGGCCAGCTAAGGACCAGCTTAAACCAGCTCATGGATAGCTAAGGACCAGCTTAAATCAGCTCATGGCTAGCTAAGGACCAGTTTAAACCAGCTCATGGCCAGCTAAGGACCAGCTTAAACCAGCTCATGGCCAGCTAAGGACCAGCTTAAACCAGCTCATGGCCAGCTAATGACCAGCTTAAACCAGCTCATGGCCAGCTAAGGACCAGCTTAAACCAGCTCATGACCATCTTAAACCAGCTTATGACCAGCTATGGACCATCTTAAACCAGCTCATGACCAGCTAAGGACCATCTTAAACCAGCTCATGGCCAGCCAAGGACCAGCTCATGACCAGCCAAGGACCAGCTCATGACCAGCTTAAACCAGCTCATGACCAGCTAAGGACCATCTTAAACCAGCTCATGGCCAGCTAAGGATCAGTTTATAACAGCTCATGACCAGCTTAAACCAGCTCATGACCAGCTTAAACCAGCTCATGACCAGCTAAGGACCAGCATAAACCAGCTCATGGCCAGCTTAAACCAGCTCATGGCCAGCGAAGGACCAGCATAAACCAGCTCATGGCCATCTAAGGACCAGCATAAACCAGCTCATGGCCAGCTAAGGACCAGTTTATAACAGCTCATGACCAGCTTAAACCAGCTCACGACCAGCTAAGGACCAGCTTAAACCAGCTCATGGCCAGCTAAGGACCAGTTTAAAACAGCTCATGGCCAGCTAAGGACCAGTTTATAACAGCTCATGACCAGCTTAAACCAGCTCATGGCCAGCTAAGGACCAGCATAAACCAGCTAAGGACCAGTTTATAACAGCTCATGACCAGCTTAAACCAGCTCATGGCCAGCTAAGGACCAGCTTATAACAGCTCATGACCAGCTTAAACCAGCTCATGACCAGCTAAGGACCAGCTTAAACCAGCTCATGGCCAGCTAAGGACCAGCTTATAACAGCTCATGACCAGCTTAAACCAGCTCACGACCAGCTAAGGACCAGCTTAAACCAGCTCATTGCCAGCTAAGGACCTGCTTAAACCAGCTCATGGCCAGCTAAGGACCAGTTTAAACCAGCTCATGACCAGCTAAGGACCAGTTTAAACCAGCTCATGGCCAGCTAAGGACCAGCTTAAACCAGCTCATGACCAGCTAATGACCAGTTTATACCAGCTCATGGCCAGCTAAGGACCAGCTTAAACCAGCTCATGGCCAGCTCATGACCAGCTTAAACCAGCTCATGACCAGCTAAGGACCAGTTTACACAGCTCATGGCCAGCTAAGGACCAGCTTAAACCAGTTCATGACCAGCTAAGGACCAGCTTAAACCAGCTCATGACCAGCTAAGGACCAGCTTAAACCAGCTCATGGCCAGCTAAGGACCAGTTTAAACCAGCTCATGACCAGCTAAGGACCAGCTTAAACCAGCTCATGGCCAGCTCATGACCAGCTTAAACCAGTTTATGACCAGCTAAGGACCAGCTTAAACCAGTTTATGGCCAGCTTAAACCAGCTCATGGCCAGCTAATGACCAGTTTAAACCAGCTCATGGCCAGCTAATGACCATCTTAAACCAGCTCATGGCCAGCTTAAACCAGCTCATGGCCAGCTAATGACCATCTTAAACCAGCTCATGGCCAGCTAATGACCATCTTAAACCAGCTCATGGCCAGCTAATGACCAGTTTAAACCAGTTTATGACCAGCTCATGGCCAGCTTAAACCAGCTCATGGCCAGCTCATGACCAGCTTAAACCATCTCATGGCCAGCTCATGGCCAGCTAATGACCATCTTAAACCAGCTCATGGCCTGCTTAAATCAGCTCATGGCCAGCTAATGACCAGCTTAAACCAGCTCATGACCAGCTAATGACCAGCTTAAACCAGCTCATGGCCAGCTATGGGCCAGTTTAAACCAGCTCATGGCCAGCTAAGGACCAGCTTAAACCAGCTCATGGCCAGCTCATGGCCAGCTTAAACCAGCTCATGGCCAGCTAATGACCAGTTTAAACCAGCTCATGGCCAGCTAATGACCAGTTTAAACCAGCTCATGGCCAGCTAATGACCAGTTTAAACCAGCTCATGGCCAGCTAATGACCAGCTTAAACCAGCTCATGGCCAGCTAAGGACCAGTTTAAACCAACTCATGGCCAGCTAATGACCAGCTTAAACCAGCTCACGGCCAGCTAAGGACCAGCTTAAACCAGCTCATGGCCAGCTAATGACCAGCTTAAACCAGCTCATGGCCAGCTAATGACCAGCTTAAACCAGCTCATGGCCAGCTTAAACCAGCTCATGGCCAGCTAATGACCAGCTTAAACCAGCTCATGGCCAGCTAATGACCAGCTTAAACTAGCTCATGGCCAGCTAATGACCAGCTTAAACCAGCTCATGGCCAGCTAATGACCAGCTTAAACCAGCTCATGGCCAGCTTAAACCAGCTCATGGCCAGCTAATGACCAGCTTAAACCAGCTCATGGCCAGCTAATGACCATCTTAAACCAGCTCATGGCCAGCTAATGACCAGTTTATGACCAGCTCATGGCCAGCTTAAACCAGCTCATGGCCAGCTCATGACCAGCTTAAACCAGTTTATGACCAGCTAAGGACCAGCTTAAACCAGCTCATGGCCAGCTCATGGCCAGCTAATGACCATCTTAAACCAGCTCATGGCCTGCTTAAACCAGCTCATGGCCTGCTTAAATCAGCTCATGGCCAGCTAATGACCAGCTTAAACCAGCTCATGGCCAGCTAATGACCATCTTAAACCAGCTCATGACCAGCTAATGACCAGCTTAAACCAGCTCATGGCCAGCTATGGACCAGTTTAAACCAGCTCATGGCCAGCTAAGGACCAGCTTAAACCAGCTCATGGCCAGCTCATGGCCAGCTTAAACCAGCTCATGGCCAGCTAATGACCAGTTTAAACCAGCTCATGGCCAGCTAATGACCAGTTTAAACCAGCTCATGGCCAGCTAATGACCAGTTTAAACCAGCTCATGGCCAGCTAATGACCAGTTTAAACCAGCTCATGGCCAGCTAATGACCAGCTTAAACCAGCTCATGGCCAGCTAAGGACCAGCTTAAACCAGCTCATGGCCAGCTCATGGCCAGCTTAAACCAGCTCATGGCCAGCTAATGACCAGTTTAAACCAGCTCATGGCCAGCTAATGACCAGTTTAAACCAGCTCATGGCCAGCTAATGACCAGTTTAAACCAACTCATGGCCAGCTAAGGACCATCTTAAACCAGCTCATGGCCAGCTAAGGACCAGCTTAAACCAGCTCATGGCCAGCTAATGACCAGCTTAAACCAGCTCATGGCCAGCTAATGACCAGCTTAAACCAGCTCATGGCCAGCTAATGACCAGCTTAAACCAGCTCATGGCCAGCTAATGACCAGCTTAAACCAGCTCATGGCCAGCTAATGACCAGCTTAAACCAGCTCATGGCCAGCTAAGGACCAGCTTAAACCAGCTCATGGCCAGCTCATGGCCAGCTTAAACCAGCTCATGGCCAGCTAATGACCAGCTTAAACCAGCCCATGGCCAGCTAATGACCAGCTTAAACCAGCTCATGGCCAGCTAAGGACCAGCTTAAACCAGCTCATGGCCAGCTCATGGCCAGCTTAAACCAGCTCATGGCCAGCTAATGACCAGCTTAAACCAGCCCATGGCCAGCTAATGACCAGCTTAAACCAGCCCATGGCCAGCTAAGGACCATCTTAAACCATCTGCCACGCTTCAAAACATACCTAACCAGCATATGCTGTTTTTGTCTCCTTTACTTCTTGAACCCTCCCTTAAACACAACGTGCCTCCATTCTACTATAAAACACCCACTTTTATGATCTAATCAATTCTCTGCAGATAAAATCAAGTCCAGCCCCGCATTCTTCAACACTGACAGTTCTGTTAGTTCTGTTAAATGGGTTGCAGATGGCATTTCACTTTGACTTGATTGTCAAAAACAATATAAAAAAGCTGCTATCAGCAGGTCTTCATACATTGTGCTTATTGGTTTACAGTGAAAGGGGGGCTCGTGTGAAGTGCGCTCAAGTGTCTAACTACTTCAGGGCATGTTGGGCCGCCGGCACAGAACAGAATGGCCTTTTGTACCACAACAGTACGACTCTCTGTCCCTGTACCCTTTAACTGGCCACAATGGAAGCCCCCTCTAACGGTGCAGAAGTGTTAGCACACTCGGAGCGGGCAGTCTGAATGAAGTCCCTATGAATGAGCGGTCAGAGGACTGTGGGAATAGGGGGTGGTGGGGCGATTTTAAATGGGAGTTACTGTGGAGCGCATGTGTACAGAGGAAAGGAAGGGTTGCGGTTTGTTTTTATGTGTTATGTCTCGGAGCCGGTGGATACTCTAAATAGCTGGATGTAAATGTATATTACTGTATAAACCGAGTCCATGCTATTTTAGATTTTATTTTCCCAAATTGAAATTCTGTCATTATTTACTCACCCTTGTGTCATTTCCAACATGCATGACTTCTGTGAAACACTAATGGAGATGTTGAAACCAATGATTCAGAAATGTAGTTTAAATTTAGATTTGGAGTGCATGAGTCATTTGGGTTAATTTTTAGGTACCTTTATGGTGTTATTTTTTATCTTTTTGCGGCTTGATAGCTAATAGTCTCCACCCATTTGGATTGTAGAAAAGGGCAGCATGAATATTTTGCTAAACATCTCATTTTGTGTTCAAATTTAGAAAGAAAACCATGCAAGTTTGAAATTTGACAGGCATGAATGATACCCCAAACCATCAGACTTAAAACTTTGACTTGAGGGATGAACATTTTTGCAAGCAAATTTTGAATTTAAGTTGCCTGCATAATCACCATGGCTCAATGTGTGAGTAAATGATTGCTACATTTTCTTATTTTTGTCTAAACTATCCCTATTTCGGGGCATTTTAGTGGGCAAACATCATTATTACATTAAAAAACTTTGAATAAACCCCTAATATTATGTATTAAAGTTGTGATGAATTAGCGATATATTACACTCTAAAAAATACATGGTTAAAAATAACCCAAGTTGGATTGAAAATGGACTAACCCAGCAATTGGGTTGTTTTAAGCAAACATTTAACCCAACCGCCAGGTTAAAACAACCCATTTACTGGGTTTTTCCATTTTCAACCCAACTTGAGTAATTTTTAACCCAGCATTTTTTAGAGTGTAGAGATAGATCTTTTCATCCATACTGGGATGTACATTCGAATGTAATGGATTATCAACAACAACAAAAAAGTAGTACAGTTTCATCCATCGGTTGTTGATTGGATTTTGAGATGTAGGCCTTGCATTAAAAAAATTGGGCTATATTTGGCATACGTGAATTTTCATTTCATTTCTCTCGCAAAACTATTGCGTTCCCAGTGAAACTTTGCATTTGCCCGTAAAACATTTGCGTTATGTGGCAAAACTATTGCGTTCCTCGATAACATACTGAAATATAGTTTTTCCTCCAACCTCTTATTATTTCCATCTCAAAAGTTTTGAGACTGAAGGCAAATTTTCTCAGGGGAGCACAAACGTTTTAAAAGAAAAGGCAGAAGCATTGACATTTTCCCTCCCATCTCTTTTTTTTAACATCACCCTGTCCCATTAGGGGCTTAAAATTGTCTCCTGGCAGAAGATATGTGAATGCTGTGAGCAAGATTTAAACTTGTGTTTCCCATAGGAGCACCAGGGCTCAATGTATCAGGCGAAAGCTCCTATTTTTACCCCACTCTTTCACTGTGTGTTACATTCATTTTTATATGGACCTCTCCTCTATTTTGTCATGATGTCGAATGAAACAAGCAGTCGCCCCAGGCATTTTTCGTAGGCGAAGCTGTTTATTTTTCCCACTATCATGATCATGCCTTCAGAGAACTCCTCTGTTGATTCTCTCTCTTCCCTTTTTTTGTGTCTCAAACCCCCTCCTGCTCTCACAGACCCTCCTGACTGTGATTTTCAACCCCCCTGCATGTGTTGTTTGTCTGTGCGTTCATCTGCTCTCATTCTTCCCTCCCGCCCTGTCTGAAAGCTTTCTGCTCGCTGTTTATGGTCTCTCTGTGACGGAGGCCACCACCAGCGAGAGAGACGAGAAAAGGAAATGAGAGGGGGAAGGCAGTGTATTTCATGTGTTTGTGGTGTGTGAGGTACGTTACAGAGCTTGTTCTCGGTACTGTATGATGCGGCGTGTTGAATGAGGGATTGATTTATTGTTCTGTTTGCCTGCCGTCCGGGTGCAGCCGTCGCTGACTTAACAGAGATGGTGAGAAGATATGCACAAGTGAAGCTATATGTGTTTACCACAGGCTGTTTCATTATGTTTATGGCTGTGTTTCTGCCCACTATTGCTCAGACAATTTACACTTAGTACAAATAGCTTATTTGAACTTTGTGTGCATTGTGTTTATCGCTATTTGCGCTCTACAAGAGGCTATTTGCATTTGATGCACGGCATGCACATCACTATACACTTACTCTAAAGAGCATCTGGGCAAATGAGACAGAAAAAAACTTTAGTTTAAAAGAAAATCTAAATTAAATAGTTCTTAGAAATGTTATATCTGTCAACGTTTGTGCAGTTTTCTATAAATATGTAAAGATGCTAAAATGTCAAGTGGTGTAACCATCAAGTAAAAAGTTCTACTTTCTAACTTCAAAAACACTGTAAAAAATGATGTGATCAATAAGTTATGATAACTTCTGTTTTTACATTGCTTTAATTTTAACAATTTTCAACTTTTTTTAAGTTATACAAGATTCAACTCATTTTTTAAAGTCAGTTTAATGTAATTTAAGCTTAAACGACTTAAACATCCAAGTTGATTGTACTTAAAAATTGAAGGCAGCAAAAAAGTATTGAATAAAGCATACCATTTCTTTTTTTTCAACACTGTTGTATGGAGCTCCGCACATGACATGCGGACAAATATAAATATATATATACAACGTCGTCATGATTTAGTAAAACGAGGGTACGAATTGTTAATTCGTGGCCATGATATACACTATATTGGAAAAAGTTTTGGGACGCCTGCTTTTACATGCACATGAATTTTAATGACATCCCATTCTTAATTTTTATGGTTTAATATGGAGTTGGCCCACCCATTGCAGCTATAACAGCTTCAACTTTTCTGGGAAGGCTTTCCACAAGGTTTAGGAGTGTGTTTATGGGAAATCTGACCATTCTTCTAGAAGCGCATTTGTGAGCTCAGGCACTGATGTTGGACGAGAAGGCCTGGCTCTCAGTCTCCACTCTAATTCATCCCAAAGGTGATCTATCGGGTTGGGGTCAGGCCAGTCAAGTTCCTCCACACCAAACTCGCTCATCCATGTCTTTATGGACCTTGCTTTGGTCACTGGTGTGCAGTCATGTTGGAACAGGAAGGGGCCGTCCCCAAACTCTTTCCACAAAGTTGGGAGCATGAAATTGTCCAAAATGTCTTGGTATGCTGAAGCATTAAGAGTTCATTTCACTGGAAGGGCCCAACCCCTGAAAAACAACCCCACACCATAATCCCCCCTCCACCAAACATGTTTGTAGAAGCGTCTGCATGTCTAGGTGCTTTATTTTACACACCTGTGGCAATGGAAGTGATTGGAACACCTGCATTCAGTGATTTAGAGGGATGTCCCAATACTTTTGCCAATATATTGTAGGCTACATATTTTTTTGCTGTTTCTTTTCCTGTGGGAAGGCTTAGTGGCTTGAACAACATTCATTTCAGCCCAAAATTTCCCTCTGATTAACGCTGTAGTCAATGGTTATGTTTAGGAACGTTTCACAGGAACTTAGTTTCAAAACCCACAAACGATGTTGATCTGTTTTGCTGAGCAAAAACAATCACTGTTTGGATACAATAACGTGTCTGAGGAGATGTCTAAGAGATAATTATTGGTTTGTTCTGTCTGCATTAACAGGTGTGTGTGTGTTGTGGTTGTTTGTGTACATGTGTGAGTTATTGAGCGGGTCTCGCTGTCGGAGTGTGGAGAGAGGTCATGAATTGAAGAAAAGAGGAAAAGGAGATTGCTGAACCCTGACTTCCGTTTCGTGTCACCACTGAGAGCTCGGGCCAGCAGTTTCTCTCTCTCTCTCTCACTCTCACTCGTTCACTCACACCCTTGTTTTGACCTCTCGCATTTTCTCTATTAGATTTGCAGCATTTATTAGAATTACTTTACAATAGGGAAGGAACTAATCTAAATGAGAACTTAAAGCTAGTGTAATTTTTTTTTTTTGTTAAAGCTCTTTCTTTTATTCAATTGTAATGTGTAGCGACTGTAAGCCATTGGTAGGTTGACTTCCTGAAAGTCTGTGACTCTGTGGTGCTTTTAAAACATGTTTCTGTTCTTCGAGCGGCCCAGTGGTGTCAGTTTGGGGCGGGACTATCTGTTGATAGGCTTTAAGTTTAGCATTTCTTAAGAATTCAAAGAGGTAATTTCGTACACAGAGCCATACATATTTGTTTAACTTGACAGAATAATAACTGAGATATGTCCACATTAATCCGAAAATAACATATTTTGCCAATTGTGTGAAAGTGAATAGCACATAACGGACACAATACTATAAACATGAATATCTATTGGTTCAATATCCGTCACATGACTAAACGTATGTCATTGTTTTCCAATACCTCCGTTTTCACAGTCCAACACTGCAATGCGAAAACAACAATTTTCAAATGTATCCATTTTGGAGAGCGTTAATAAAAACTTTGTTTCAGTGTGGAGAAAAAAATGCGTTTTCAATCGAAAACGTATTAGTGCGGACAAGCCTGAAGCATCTTAAAGTGACATAAAAAGATGAAGCAGAAGCAGCAGCAAACATATCAGAGAGATTATTCTCACTTAAAAGATGAAGCGTAGTGTTCTCTGGTCACCCCACACCACTTGATTTATGGCTTTTGACAGAGCATAACTGGAAATAAACGTATTAGATTGATTAGATTTAACTTTTTAGGTGATTCGTTTAGAATGCTGCAAAACAACCACATAGAAACACACCAAAAACCACTTGAAACACTTTAGCAACCACCTACAACACACAAGTGATAGTGCTTTTTGCACAGACAGGCTGTGTATATTTTTGTATGTAAAAATATTTGTTTTGTTCATGTGTGTTATTGTATTTAGTATCAGTAGTGGCACAGAAATCAGGCCTGCAACTTAATGGCATAGTTCACCCAAAAAATCTGTTGTTAATTACTCACCCTCATATTATTCCAAACCCATAAGATTTTCATTCATCTTTGAAACACAACACTTTTAATGAACTCCATTTACGCCAAGTGCAAAACCTTTTTGCATTAACTCCGCCCACCATTATCTGATTGAGACATAGTTACAAAAGAAACTCATCTGATAACAGGATCACTGGTGTGGAGAGTAAGGCGGATGGCATTAGCTTTGTTGCAATCGACTTGAGTTTGAATCCACCTTTTTCCAAACTCATTCTTCTCCTTTTTCCCATTGTGTATCAGCATGGAGAGGCGTTTATTTTAAATAATGCTCAAGAAGAAAAAAAAAAAGCTGGGGTAGGGTTATGGTATGGCTTCAGTGACAGGGACAAGTAAGGCAACATCCATTTATGATTTTAATAAATATAATCATATACACTGAGTATTGTTGTGCTGTCCAGTGCACACTTCCTTTCCTTCACGCACTTACCCAAACGTAACATCCAAATCGCCCAAATAAGTGTTTGTTGTAAAATGCAGTCTACTGTTGCTAAACTGCGGGACGTGTTTGATATTAAACAGTGTTAAACACATTAAGCGGCAAATGAGACGCTGTTCCCCATGCGGCTTTCTGTGTGCGCACTCCGAGTCGGAATCGTACATTAGCTCTTAAAGGGACATCAGCCTAATAAACCTGCTGCAGTCCGTCAATAATGATAATCAAACAACAAATAACAAAGGAAAAACACTCACTGATCTTGACTGAATAACTTAAGTAGCTTTAATAAGAAAGTGTTATATATATCTAAGGGATAATGTACACAGCCGAATAAACCCAAATCTGTTTATTCTGTGATAACAACCGGCTGGATGTACATTGTTACACATTATCTTCATTTTCAAAAGATTGAATGAAACCACTATAAAGAGGCAGGGTACCATCCGTTAAGCTTTTGCAGTGATTATACTTAAGTATTAAACAAGTAACAAACAAATGTATTCACCTCCCGTTACAGCACACACCATATACACATCAATTCATTCAGTTTGCATGTTGATAGAAAAGCCTGAGTTTCCCACGCTGTTTGTCATAAGCCTCCATTACTGTAATGAATCCAACGTTCCCAAAGTCAACGACAGCTCGATATAATCCATTGATATTTCCCACGCGCATTACGCGGTCAAACGTAGCATAAAGCAGCCCAGTAGAGAAACTTGTCTCAAGACTTATTTAGCTGTGCTCAATTATTACGTAAGGCTTAAATGAATGGCAAAGAAATACACTATTTCCCTTTAAAAAGCCAAACCAAGGCTTGGTTTGTCTTCCTTAACTTCACTTCTTCTCTGCTTATATCGGCATCCTCACCCTCATAGCAGAGGATGCTGCCCTCTAATGTAGCGAAAAAGCACTGGTAACAGTGAATTCAACCTCGAACTGTTACAGTTATCTCGCTTATGACATGACTACTTGCCACATAAGTAAATAATTGAGTTAACTTGAGTTAAATTTTGAATTCAAATTTTTATTAGGTCTTTAAATGCAAAGCTTCCGTGAAGAAAGCAGTTGCTAGCAAGTGGTACAGTCATACCACTTATTATTTTGCCACATAAATAATTATAGGAATTAGAGATGTTGATTTGATATGAAGCTTTTAAAAGCTTACATGTTTGCTATCTTCTAGTGTCCAAAACAATTGTTGCAAAATGGCAGCAGCTGCGTTTGTATGAAACAAGAGAGCTAATCTGCGATACCAGATCACTATTAAATAACTGTATATAAAATATTGATTTGAGTTTTAATATTTTATTAGCTCACCAAACGCAAAACTACCACGAAAAAAAACAAAACGTTCCCAGCAAGTGTATAGCGCTGACTTCAGTTACGCGGATGAGCCTGTTATCGGGGAATAACATACAAACATTTTGTTTGTAATTAGTTTCTTTGTTCTTACAGTATTGCTGACTGTTTACTTGTCTTATGTAATTATTTTTAAGACTAAATAAATGTTAAGCTATATACATTAGTTAAGCTATACGTTTTTGCTGAAGTATTGATAATTGTGAAATTTCCCTGATATTTAAAATTACTCATATCTTCAATTAAGACTTTGATATTGCCCAACAATAATCATGTTAAATAATCGTGATTTCAGTATTGACCAAAAATAACCGTGTTGATGATTTTTGCCAGATTCGAGCAGTCCTACTATGAGTTCACTTCTCTGTAGAGCATTGGCCTAATTACAGATCTGGTGTCATCCAATTTATCAGAGCTTTCACAGCTGTTCAATATCCACTTTCGGCAAGGCAATGTTTTCCGTGCGTAAGTGTGTTTTGTTTGTGTAATCCACACCCTGCGAGGAATTCCACTTCCTCAAATGATCAGGCAAGGTCACTTAGGCCCTGACATTTGCTGTTAAGATTTTACAGATTGTGTGTGTGTGTGTGTGTGTGTGTGTCACACCTCAAAGCCTTGATCAAACTGGAAAGTGCCACTCACTTCCTCTGAAAAACAAAAGTGTAGTCAATTGGTAGAATATTTTTTGTAGAACTGAGCCGACTATCAAATATTTTTTTCATGTTTTAAGCACTTACCAAACTTTGCATTTATATCCCTATAAACATGTTGAAGTATCTCATGCAATTTTACTATTCAAGTCATGCAAGGATGTTTAGATGTTTTCCAGTCATACTAATACGAAAAGTAATATTTACAGCTATCATGTAACATGAAATTGTTTAAATTATCTTTATTATTATTATTATTATTTTATAGCCATATTGATATATAATCACAAAATCTTGGCCAAATTGTGTAGCCGTAGAAACAATTTTTATGCACTTTTATTTCCCCCCAAATCATGCAGCCCTATGAACAATATTTGTTGTCATTGCTCGTCTGTGAATGTACTCATATTTTAGAAAGTCAGACAATGTAGATTGTGTGTGTAATTATGTATGTGTATGTGATTATTTGTACTTGGACCTCACCCACGTCTGCCGGCGACAGAATGTCTGAGCACCTTCATTTGGGGCGACTGCATTTGGGATGATGGCCTGCTCTCGGACTTGCGCTCTGTTTCCCACCCTTTCTGTTCACCCTTCTTCAGTATTCTTCTCACTTGGATCCAGTAATGCCCATGCTGGCTGTTCAAAGCAGGCTTTGTTACCTCATCTTTCCCTCGCATGGTCTCTGAGGGCTGACAGAAACGTGTGTGGCCCCTCTAGTCTCTTAATAACCATTCAGAGAGTGTATGTGCTTGTTGTATAGCTGGCGCTCTCTCCCTTCAAGGTGGCTTTGGGTTGGCTTGGGTGGGTTTCTCGGGGCAGGAGTGTGAGGGTATTTCTAGCTCTCAGGGGCAGAGGTTGGGCTATGCCAGCCTTCCCCCACAGAGCTGTTTCCTTTCAAAAACACTCCTCAGGAAACCACTTCAAACAATCACATTCCGTGCAGAGAAAAGGTCCGCACCACTCCTGGAACTTGGGAAAACCTCTCCCTTCCCCTCGTAAGGCTACTCTTTTTCTCCGTCTCACTCTCATGAGTGAGTCTCCATCTCGCCGTATGTTTCTTCAACCTACACATACGAGCAATTGTATCTTTTTGCTATTGTGTCTTTAAGTTATATTATGTATAAATGTGCTCTCTTCTTCATTTTGTACAGTCAGAACATTTTCTGACCGGCTAGCATACACTGGCCTTGGTTTGTATAGAGCCTGAGGCTACAATGCCTGCACAATATATAGGTAAAATATACACTATATCGGGTGGCGAACATTGTCCCTGGAGAGCCACAGTCCTGTAGAGTTTTACTCCAACCCTGATAAAAGCTCACCTGCCTGTAGCTTTCTAGTAACCCTTCAGACCTTTATTAGCTTTTTCACGTGTGTTTGATTAGGGTTGAAGCAAAACTCTGTAGGACTGTGGCTCTCCAGGACCGACATTCACCACCTCTGCACTATATCCAGGTGGATGCTGCACATTGGTGGTGGATGAGGAGATTCCCCCCTTCTATGAAGCAATAAATGTATCATATTATTATTATATGGATGAAAGTATTGTGACACACCTCTTAATTTTATTGAAATTGGAGGCTGATGAAGGGCTGGAGAGGGGAAAATGACAAGTGGAGGCACTATTTGCATGGAGCGCCAGGGAGGAGTTGGAGGCTCAGGAAGCCACCAGAGTGGTGCCAGTAGCTCAGGGAGCCAGGGAGGTGCGGGCAGTGCAGGGATCCTGGAAGAAGGTGGCCATGGCAAGGGAGCCACTGTGGCCAGTGATGTATAGCCCCCCCTAAAAAAAATATTTGTTGGGAGGAGCTATGGGTGTGTGTGCCGCCCACAAACACAAGATGGCTGTAGCCATCAAGGACAGCGCTGCCTTCTCTGGGCTTAGTTCTGGGGCTTGAGTGGCCTCCTGGTCGAGTTCTGGGTAGGAGCGGACTCCGGTGCAGACTCAGGGGTTGGAGCGGACTCATGACTGAGCGCTGGGGCTGGAGCGGGCTCTAAAGGGAGCTCAGGGCTGGAGTAGGCTATGGAACGGGCTCATGGGCTAGAGCAGATGTGTGTGTGTCCCCAACACATAGCAGCAGCAGTGTATAGTGAAAGGACCACCTCTTTGATCATGCTCTAACTGACAGAAAGAGCTTAAGCGGTCTCTGCGATTTCACTCTCAGGAATGGACTCTGAAATGTCACTCTCTGGAATAGACTCAGGAATTTCACTCTCTGGAATAGACTCAGGAATTTCACTCACTGGAGCAGACTCAGGAATTTCACTCACTGTAACAGACTTAGAAATTTCAGTCTCCGGAATGGACTCGGGAATTCCACTCACTGGAACAGACTCTGGAATTTCACTCACTGGAACAGACTCGGGGGGCTTCATTCACTGGAATGGACTTTGGAATTTCACTCACTGGAACAGACTCGGGAATTCCACTCACTGGAACAGACTCGGGAATTCCACTCACTGGAACAGACTCAGGAATTTCACTCACTGGAACAGACTCTGGAATTTCACTCACTGGAACAGACTCGGGAATTTCACTCACTGGAATGGACTTGGGGGGGCTTCACTCACTGGAATGGACTCGGGAGAGGACTCTGGAGTGCTCAAATGTTTTTCAGGATGGGACTAGATGATCATGGGAAAAGTCCTCATTCACTTCATCAGCAACGAAATCAGAACCGTTTAGCCAGATGATATTGTTGATATAATCAACCAAGGATACACTGCATTTACCAGGAGAAAGAAACTGATATAATTAATTATCCAGGCCTCTGCTGAAAACAGGCCTTGAGCATATGAGTGCTCCAGCTCACCAGATGGTAACACTGCAAGAACTCCTCCACATATTGCTCCAGAGGCTGACTGGCTGACAATACTAAACATGAAAACACAGACTCTGACAATGGGGCTGTTATTCAGGGGTTGGGCTAGGCCCTTTACTTCCAGTGAAGGAAAATAGTAATGCTTCAGCAAAAGGAGGGACCAACTCCATATTCATGTCTATGTACAGTATTTATAATGTCATTACAGTCCCTGTTGGTGTAATCATCAGGCGTATCAATACTTTTGTCCATTTAGGGCCAGATTTACTAACAGCTTGAGCCAGTGCTAAAATCCCCTTTTGTCATAAAAAAACTACTATCAGGATTTACTAAAATTAGCGCTATAAATTAGCGCTGAAAAGGCGTGGACAGGGTTGTTTTTGCGGCTGACCTTATTGCATATGCATTTGTAGGAGTTTCCCTTTCAGGTGCAAAATTTATGGGAGGAGAGTATTTAAATGAATCATGCAAGGTGATTTACTAAGGTTTGTGCTCGTCAAAATTACTGGTGTTTGCCATTTTTTTACCACCCAAAAAGCATGTCTTAAACCAGATGCTAATTTGCGCTGCTCTTGGTAGATTGCGTTGGTCATTATGGAAATGATCCGGCTGTGTCAGTGTTCTTTAAATTGCACGTCATCAGTAAGATCACATGCAGAACTTTACACTCCCATCCACACTTTTTTGGTTTTGCGCTCTCATGCTAATTTGCCTGTTTAGGAAATCTGGCCCATTGTGTGTATTTATTGGATATTTAATTGTGCACAGTCATATTCCCTAAGAAAGCTTACTGTCATCTAATGCTCACTTAAATGTAATATTTTAAATCCCTGAGTATGTTAATATTAATATATTAAGTGGTTAAATCTCAACTCATTGATTGCAATATTATCAAAGAATTTATCAAAACAATATTATCGCCCAGCGATATGTTAAAAATTGTATATATAGTTGTATACATACAGTAAACTCACCTAAAGAAATATAAACAAAGGAAATCTTGACTGTGTGATTGTTTATATCATCACAAAATGTAAACTGTATCATCGCACAACTATATAAAAAGTTGGATCTACATAATATCAAATTGTATCCGCATATATACATTATACACATACACAAGCAATATATACAATATAGCAAATCTCAACTGCCTGATTATTTATTTTGCTCTATAAATTTGGATGTATAAGTTACATACTTACATACAGTACACTCACATAAATTGATATATACTATATGGCAAATCTCAACTGCTCATTGTTGCAAAATGTATACTATATTATTGCACAGCTCTAAAATGCGATTATAAGGCAGGAAGACATTAAAGTCAACATGAAACAGAAGTTATTATAGTATTTTCTTCCCTATTGTGAGAATTTGTGAAGTATATCTGAATGAAACGGCTTCTCAAACAAGAAGAAATGTAGGGCGGGACTTGATTTTGTCCATTAGGAATTGATTGGATTTTTGTGGTTTGCTATTGGTGGATCTCATGTGAGTGACCCTCTCGCCAGTAAACAAGAGAAGAGTTTTTTTGTTGTTATTTAAATTATTTTGATGAAACATTACAAGGTACGTTCATAAAAAAAAATATATGAGTGTGGACAAATCGTTTATAATAAATAATGCATTATTCCATAAAAAAATTGAGAATTGTCCATTCTGATAACATGGTGAATTTAAGATATTTAAACATTAACATCAGGATTTTGTGTAAAGCTGATTTGAAGCAATATGTGTTGTTTTGATATTATACATATTTTTAATAATATATTTGTTATATTTATGATATTTATTTATTTTTAGACTGTGAAATGTAGTCTTTAGCAAATGTCTAATTGAAAATCCATTTTTCATAACATAATCTTGTGATGCCTGGATTTGATTTATTTATGGTTTTTATATATTTTTTATATAATTTGGAAATTATTGGTTTATCGTATCAGTCCGAATTTTTATAATGTTTCATCCTCACAGTATATTTAGAATATTATCCCTTTACTTTTCTTTCAAGACTGACTGTTTTAGTCAAATCTGAGCACATGTAGATTTATTTTACAAGTGAAATTCTAAGCAGCTTTGATGTCAGATTGAAATATTCAAGGACCTTGAATATATAACTTCAGCCCCTGTTTCATAACACTGGAGTATGTTAAGATAATATATCATGTTCACATTTAAAAGTATCGTGGCTGATGTAGAGAGACCTTCACTTTTGCTCCATTGCGTCAAGGCTTTAAAAAGGCCTTCATAAATAACAATTATAGCTTGTTTCATGATCTTCATGTGTTCTCTCTCTCTCTCTCTCTCTCTCTCTCTCTCTCTCTCTCTCTCTCTCTCTCTGTTATCTACATATTGCTGTTTATTGCTTGTGTGTATAAATTTTCCTTGTCATGGTGCACAATTGGTCGCTCTGTCTTTCAGTCCTAGTGACCCCACACGACCTCACAGCTGTTCTTGCTTAAGGCTTCTGATTGGTGAGTTCTCTATCCAATCAAACAGCCTGTGAAAGGATACAGAACATATTGATTTAATTAGTGATAGTTCGCTTGATGGGTGCCTTGTTGCCATGGTGATGGGATGGGATGGGCAGTGAGATCTCCGGCAGCAGAGAGTGTATGATGGCCTTTAAAAAGAGCATTGACCTTTTAGCCATCGCTGTATCTTTCACACATATACACACCCGTGATTCCTGCCAACTCAGGGCAGATTTTGAGTCCCTCAGAGGGACTTTTTTCACCTCTCTTGACATATGTCTTTTGCTCGCTCAAGTTCGTTATTTTAAATGTAGATGCGCGATAAGCGCACTCATATAGAGAGACTAATTAGTTTTCGTTCATCTTGCACTTTTGCCCTGAATGTCTCTTGTGCACAGTTTTTTTTTACCACTGCTCTATGTGTTGTTTTCATGTGTAAATTCAAGTATACACTACCATTCAAAAGTTTTAGATTTTCTAATGTTTTCAAAAAATGTCGTCTGCTTAACAAGGCTGAAATTTATTTGATCCAAAATACAGCAAAAACAGTAATATTGCGAAGTATTTTTATAATTTAAAATTATATTTGTATATATTTTTTAAATGCCATTTATTCCAGTCTTCAGTTTCACATGATCCTTCAGAAATCATTGTAATATGCTGATTTGCTGCTCAAGAAGCATTTATGATTGTTATGAATGTTGAAAACAGTTCAATCATTAAAGCTACACTATGTAACTTTTCCGTCCACTAGAGGGCGCCTGTTCAAAACAAAGGCGTAGTTTGATGACGCCACGTTTGAGCGCAGAATCTTGGGACATGTGGTCTTCACCTCACAGCCGGTGGAAAACAGTCAGGATAGGACTCGGGCAGAAATCATGTTCATGGATGCGATTATTAACATTACTGTAGTCTGAAGCAGAGCAGGACCGAGTGTTGTGGAGCTGAGCAAGGCCGCAGGAGCGATTGAAGAGCGGGACTGTTATTATGGCATAGTCGCTGGCGGGACTTTTATTATGACACGGTTGCCGGCGGCACTTCCTCTTCTCCAGTGCTGAGTGTGAGGTAACGCAACTCTGTTTATCGTATTAGATATATCTGAGTGTGTTGAAAAGGAAGTTATGACGTTCGCTCGGCGGCTGCTATGACACTTGTTCACACTGCAGTGAGAGTAAAGTGTTTCACTGAATAAAACCGGAGACCGAGGGTGACGCAGATATGACGCAATCGACAGGCGACTCCCTCACACGCATAGCTCACACGTCCCGGCTCCTTGGTTAAAATAGCAATTTTCTCAGGATTTACAAATAGTTGAAAACATTTGGGATATTCTAAGTACTCAACTGAACAAAATATATAACACTGGCCTAGTGGTTTCTGGATGTTTTACTGCAAAAATCCTACATAGTTCACCTTTAAGTCTCCTCACATTCATTATTGTTCACTCTGTCACATTCCTCATTGATATTCAGGGAAGGAGTCGTTGACGCCTCAGGTGTGAATCATAGCATTATTCATGATGATCCACACCCTCCCTGCATACAGCCATTCTGACAATATCTGTCTTACAAAAGTTAAATGACTATATTGTTTTGTATGAATAAGTGATCAAAATGTATACGCACAAACAATAAACAGAAATATGTAGATAACAGTGTTTAATTTATTTCAGGATTCTTTGATTAATAGAAAGTTCAAAACAACAGCATTTATCTGAAATAGAAATCTAATGTAACATTATACACTACCATTCAAAAGTTTGGGGTGAGTAAGAGTTTAGTTTTTTTGTTGCTCTTTTGTTTTTTTGAAAGAAATTAATACTTTTATTCACAAAGATGCCTTGCCTTATATTGATCCAAAAACACAGTAAAGACATTTATAATGTTACAAAATCTTTTTATTTCAGATAAATGTTGTTCTTCCCTCAGGATTAAATCTTTGATTCATCAAAGAATCCTGAAAAAAATGACACAAAATACATTTATGTGATAAATCAGATAGCTTTGATTCACACACAGTGTGTATGTTCTCAAGGGCGTGCTTACCAGGTTGTTCATAAAAGCAGAAATGTGCCCAGAATGTCTGCTTTTAAAGTAGTTGGAGCATTTGAATTACTCGCACTCACGTCTCGTGTCCCTCTGCCATTGTATGCTACCCTGACAAAGCACGTACACGACAAATGACGTCAGAAAATAATCAGTACATTATGGTCTATTACTGAAGTCTTCGTCTGCATCGTGATGCATCGTAGAAACAATTCATTTCGACACCCCTAGTGAACAAATGTTTAAAGTGTGTTAGATGGCCTTATTTCAGTGATTTTACATTTTAGTTTTTTTTTTTAACTATCCATAAACATTATTTTCTCAAAACTACAAACTTTTATGTACATGTTGCACACATATTACTGTAGCCCTGTTTGTGCTGAATACAGTGTAATCAGACTTTAGCCATCAATATTCTTTAAAGCAGCTGAAAAAAACACAAATGTCAGACTTCTTCAGGGCCACAATAGCCTTCGGGTCCAAAGGGTTAAAAGGTGAAACTAATATCTTCTGAGATTTAAAATTTGGGGGTTTCATAAGCTGTAAGCCATAATCATTAAAAAATGATAACAAATAAAGGCTTGAAAAATTTCACTTTGCATGTAATGAGTCTTTTTAATATATTAGTTTCACCTTTTAAGTTGATTTACTGAAATAAATTAACTTTTGCATGAAATTCAAATTTTTCGAGTTTCACCTGTTCTAAAAATCATTCTCAATATTAAAGAATAGCCGAGTCCACACCACAGCTATTACGATAACGGCACAGAGAAATTATATCTTTGGAATCACTTTTTTCCCCCAGCTCATGAATGATAAAAACATTGACAGCCAATCAGAATCCATCCTGCTGTAACAAGCTCAAGCATTTAAAGTGACAGACAAGCACGTGCTTAGAGTAAACTGTGTGCTGGTGTGGATGGTGATATAGTTATATCTTTATAGTTATCTTTTTATAGTGATCATTCTTGGTATGAACGGGTGTTAAGTCTCTTAAAATATCTGGTCATATGATCTTTTTATGACATAAGTCTCGCTCAGTTTGTAAAATGTCATGTGGTAGGCTTCAACTTCCCCAAAATCTTATTTATGACCAAATATTTATGAAGAATGTATAAAGTATGATTTTTAAAAAAAACGTTTTACCTTTTGGACATTTAGAAAATAATGATCCTGATGTTTATACTCACATGTATTCAAGGTGTATGGAAAATACTACAAGACGTAACATTTTTAAACTTTTGTCGAAATATGGCTTTTCTGGTAAGCTTGTCAATTCAGAGGCGAGGTCATTCATGAGCTGTCTTCAAAGAAATATAAAATACAAATATTTAAGAAATATTTACCAAACAGGAGCGGATTATTGAGTCATACAGGCTGTTTCTGGAATGAGGATGGTTTACAGAAGAAGAAGGGTGATAAACGGATAAAAATGTAGCAAGACAGCCTGAACGTCCATCTGATTAGCAAGATTTTAGCATTTCATTGTCAAAACATGAATTATGTTAATGAACGTGTGTTATGCCACCTTCAAATCCTCCTGAAAAGTTGTAATTATGACATGATGTGCATTCAAGTCGTCGGACACGTTGAGCAATTTCATATTTCTTGTTCAATAACAAAAGGTTTCTTTGTGCTAATGCATCAACAATAAATGCAGATGTTTGGCAACTGGCTTCTCATGGTTAGCATCCCCCATTATCCCATATCCCCACAATATCTATCAGTGGTTCAAGCCACAACTGCTGTTTACTGTAACTCCAGTGACTTTTTTACAACTTCCCCATATGCACGTGTTTCACTGTTACCCATGTAACCGAGGTAGGAGTCTCCTTTTCGGAAGTGAGGTTTATCTGTTCCTCACTCCCAGCAGCTTTCCCTCTCCCACGGTAGCGACCTGCCCTTTCTGGGTCATGTTAACAAAACATTGGCTTTCCTCCCCCCGTTCTCCAGTAGATGGTTTATTCCAGTCATTCCACAGCAGTGGCACCAGTTCACTTCTGCTTTTGCATTGCTGGTGTGTCTTGTTGTACTGCGTTGATGAACGGTAAGTCCATCAATGGTTTTGTCTGGGCTGCTGCAGAATGTGTCTGCTTGTTGGAGTCTGTAGTGACGTTCTGTATCTGTTATTATATAAGACTATGGCTATGTTCAAAATGGAATACATACTGAGCAAAAACTGCACTGTGTACTGCATATGCTGTATGTACTTTGCATATTTAAGGCCACATCCTACTTTCATCTTCTGATTATTTTGCATTTTGACTCTAATTTTAACTTTTGACTGTCTAGTCAAATAATGAGTCAAGAAAGAGATGCTAATATATCCCTGATATTTAATATCTTAAACCAGCCTAAGCTGATTGTCTGGTCTTAGCTTTTCTCCTAACTGGGTCTGGCTGGTCTGTTGGCTGGTTTTAGATGTATTTTGCTAAATTTTTCATTTACTCAACAACAGTGTTTTGGGGGCCTGAAAACGCATTTGAAAATGCGAGAGCGTTTCCACCCAAACTTTTTTTCCCAGGAATACAATTTCGATTGTTCCCGCTGGATTTCGTGCTCCGCATATAAGCTTAATAAAGCCTGAACCTCATCGTCGGTCCATCGGTCGTATTTTTAATCTTCATTGTTGATTCGAATAGCAAACAACTGCACGCCCCGCAACAGACTTTTAAAAATAGAGGTTGAAATAAAATGCTGTAAGGAGTCGACCAATCAAAATGCTGCGTAAACTCAACCAATCAGCATGTTCAGCTTCCAAGTCCCACCCCCGAAAGAACCTCCTGAACTTTGAAAAAGTACTACCTTGCGAGCAGGGCTGTTTTGAGGGGGAAATTTTTACCCAATACTTCATTTAGATCCCGGTTCCTGTGGTCGAAACACACAGAGACCCAAAGTCCCTTGTTCCTGGGGAAAGTTCCTGCGGTGGAAACGCGGCTAAAGTGCAAGTCTTTGAAGACAATACTGTTGTCGTCTCTGTGTAAACTTCAAAAACACGAATTTATGAAAATAGTGACATCATGTGCATGCAAAGGCACAAAGTGTTTATTTACAAAATGACATCGCCAACTAGTGGCCTGGCATGAATAATACAGCGGTTTTCGTCATTTTCATGGATCTGTGAGAACTAGAAAATGTTTTGGCAACATTGTCGCCTGTATGCGTAAAACACAAAGGAAAAACTTTTCCATTTTTTGGTACATCATTGTCGTGTAATTGTTCCCTAGAGGCCGGTTCCCACCACAACTATAACGATAACAATATAGAGGAATGATAATGTTGCGATCAATTTCAGAGCAGCTTTTTTTCCAGATGTTGAATGATAAAACACTAACAGCCAATCAGAATCCATTCGAATTTAAGGGCTCGCCCATTTAAAACAGCGGATGACATTGCTGAGAAGTTAATCGCAGAGGTCCAGAAACATCCACCACTGTTTGACAAGTCAAACCCACTTTTCAGTGATACTTTAAAGAAAATGTATATATAGAAAATAGGGGTGTAACAATATATTGTGTCGCAATATATATCGCAATACAAAAATGCAACAATATGTACCGTGGATAATTATTATGAAAATACCAGAGAAGGTTTTGAACACACCATATATTTTCGCTGTCATGTGTTTATTGTCTTTATGTTTATTCAGTCAAAGCATTCTTCTTTTTATTAAAGTGCAGTGCTAGCTTCACATTAGGAAGTTCCTGAAAACATCATTATATTACTTCTCTGAGGCAAATGTGGAGTTTCTGCTCGAGGGCGCCATCTGGCTTCCAGTATGAATGAAATGGATTTGGATGTGTGCTTAGCACTGTTCTAATTTTAGTTATTTGAGAGACTTTAATCTGGGTTGTTTTTTTTATTGTTTTGATGGTTTGATTACGCACATTGGGCATCCTGTGCATTGTGTCGTGAGTTCAGTATCGTGATATGAACCGAATCGTGACATGAGGGTAACGTTACACCCCTAATGGAAAACAATCAGTCATACCCTCAGAATAAATGATGTGAAGTATTAACGGAGATGAGATCATTATGCCAGGCTAGCAAACAATGTAGCATAAAATTACCTCAGGTATCCAGTGCTAGTTTCGACAACATTGACTTTGAAGTTACGGCGAAAAAGACTAGGTGTTGTTTTAATTCCATATTGTACACTATATTATACACTATATTGACTCTGTCAGCTAAATTCACTGTTAGAGATTGATTACACTAGCTAGAATCATAGCATGCTGAGGACATCTGCTGGTTAAAGCCATGTAAATTCAACCGCAAAAACAATGACAACACACTTTGAAACTGCAGCGCGAAAGCTTAGAATAAACAGATCGTTTACGTTCGTTGGTGTGGACGCAAATATGTAGCTATCGTTATATTTATCGTTCTTGGTTCTCTTATATATTCTTGGTGTGAACAGGCCTTTAGACATTGAATAACAGATTTCCAATGTGACCCTTCAGAACTACACAGAATTTTGTAGTTCACACATCACCGTCAGTGTTATTTGTAGGTGGATACAGTATGCAGTGTATACCGTAAGTTCAGTACTTATTGCCAATAAATTGTACTGTAAATGTAGTCTGGTAGTATGCGATTCCCAACATAGCCCTAGAGACTAAAATACAAAATTCCACATGACACCACATCATGAATGTGTCAGTTAGAGTTCAAAGAAGAACTTCAGTGCTAGTATGCATGGGTAATTTTCACACCAAGGTGTCATATATTGTTTTTCCGTCCTCATCCTAGGTCACTAATTTTGGCCATCCGTCCACACAGAGATGGTGGAAACTCTGAAAAACTGATTTTTTTCATGGTAGTGTACACTGTAAAAACAGATGCATTTGAAAAGGATGCCATATGATGTTCAGTCATTTGATGCATATTGTACCCATAGAGATCTTACTGTATAACGCTATGTGTTTGCTATGTGCCATTGACTTTCAGTGTTGCTAAAGATAAATGCTACTTTGTACAATCTCAACATTACATTACTGCAAAGATAGCAGAAAATGTACTCGCAATTGAAGTCCTGCAGCAAAACATGAGGGCAACTGCGTTTTAGACCATACATGGATTGGCGGTTGAGTGCGACTTGGATGTATCAGTAGATATTCTGCTGATGAATTGATCATGCCAGAAGAATAACGAACATCTCGTGACCGTTTTCTGACATTTCATTGTTTATGAGAAAACACAAGTATGAACCGTTTTCAAATGTATCCGGATTAATGTAGACAACGTAGCTACGGACCCAGGAATCTTGTCCAGACCTCTAGAGGGAATTCTTGTAGGTATGACCCCTTAAAACTACATCCCTCTTCTCAACAACGGTCATTGCATTGCAAAGCAGGATGGGAACGTATGACAAACAACTGAAGTGTCAATTGAATGCTTATGATGAAACAAATGTTGGGAAAATGTCAACCCAGTCAGTAGCAGTTAAGATGCATGATTGTGTGGGCTTAGCATGTGTGCATGCATTTGTTTCACATCACCATGACTATGAGTCAGAGTTCTTCAGAGTCTTTGTAATCTCATTTATGGTTTCCTGTAAAAGCCCATAGAGGAATAGCTTACCGAAACTCCAAATCTGGCTGGGAAGATACAACATTTATTTAACTGAGACACTAACAACCAAGATGATTGAGTGTGTTGTTCCGGTTGAACTTTAAAGCATGTTGCAAAGGGCTCCCATTGCTTTCTTGTGTCTTACTTGCTCTGGTGTGTGTGTGTGTAAAAACCTTCAGTACAATCATCTGTCCTTTTAGACGAGGGCTTTTAGCAGATGAAAGTATGTAAAGTGTGTGTATTAAAATACGTTGGCCTTAGAAAGAAAGTGTTTTTGTTCTCGTCTGTTCCAATTCTGATATCCTTAGATAAATATATATATATATATTTTTTAATATTGACTTCTTAGTTAAAATTGCATAAAATGTGTTCTTTTAATGTAAGTTTTGTGTATTTCATTTGCAATGAGATTTTCACCCTGATCTTTAGATATCTGAATTGTTATTGGTCACTGAAAAGGAAAGATACAGTGGCAAGAAAAAGTATGTGAACCGCTTGCAGAATCTGTGGAAATGGGAATTATTTTAACTAAATAAGAGGGATCATTCAAAATGCATGCTATTTTTTTTTAGTACTGTCCTAAATAAGATTTTTTACATCTTTTTTTTTTTACATATAGTCCACCAGACACAAAAATAGCTGAATTTATTCAAATGACCCCAATCAAAAGTTTATAAACCATTGATTCTCAATCCTGTATCGTTCCCTGGATGATCCATGGCTGTGTGTGTTTTGTGATGGTTGTTCTTGAGTCCCTTGTTTGTCTTGAGCAGTTAAACTGCCCAATGTTCTTCAGAAAAATCCTCCAGGTCCTGCACATTCTTCGGTTTTCCAGCATCTTTTGCATATTTGAACCCTCTCCAGCAGGGACTGTATGATTTTGAGATTCATCTTTTCACACTGAGGACAATTGAGGGAGTAAAACACAACAATTAAAAAAGGTTGAAACATTCACTGATGCTCCAGAAGGAAACACGACGCATTAAGAGCTGGGGGTGAAAACTTTTGAGCAGGATGGAGATTTCCAAATTTTTCTTATTTTATTTAAATATATATATATTTTTTCATTTTGTACTGCCCTTCAGAAGCAACAGAAGATACTTGCATGTTTCCCGCCTGTAAGACAAATTAAGAGAAATATTACCTTGATTTTCAAATTCAATAAGTTTTCACCCCCTGGCTCATAATGCGTTGTGTTTCCTTCTGGAGCATCAGTGAATGTTTAAACCTTTTTTAGTAGTTGTGTTTGACTCCCTCAATTGTCTTCAGTGTTGAAAGATGGCTCTTAAAATCATACAGTCCCTGTTGGAGAGGGTTCAAATATGCAAAAGATGCTGGAAAACTGAAGAATGTGCAGGACCTGGAGGATTTTTCTGAAGAGCATTGGGTAGTTTAACTGCTCAAGACAACAATTCAGAACAGTTCACAACCATCACAAAACAAAAAAACCCAGCCGTGGATCATTAAAGGATTAGTTCACTTTTAAATAAACTTTTGCTGATAATTTACTCATCCCCATGTCATCCAAGATGTCCATGTCTTTCTTTCTGCAGTCGAAAAGAAATTACGTTTTTTGATGAAAACATTCCAGGATTGTTCTCCATATAATGGACTTCAATGGGCCCCAAACGGTTCAAGGTCCAAATGACAGTTTCAGTACAGCTTCAAAGGGCTTTAAAGGATACCAGACGATGAATAAGGGTCTTAGCGAAATGATCAGTTTCTGCGAGAAACCGAGCAGTATTTATGCTATTATTTTACCTCTTATCAGGAGAACGTGATCATCTCTGAGCTCAGCCATAACTTCCGCTGAGTGAGGTCAAAATATGAGTGTGGTCATAGATGTACACGTAGATGCCTCATTAGCGCTTACACGGATCAGTGGAATGAGGCATCTACGATCGATATTTCTATGACCAGGCTCGTATTTTGACCTCACTTAGCGGAAGTTATGGCGGAGCTCAGAGATGATCACGTTCTCCTGATAAGAGGTAAAATAATAGCATAAATACTGCTCGGTTTCTCGCAGAAACGGATCGTTTCGCTAGATAAGACCCTTATTCATCGTTATTAAAGCCCTTTGAAGCTGTACTGAAACTGTCATTTGGACCTTGAACCGTTTCGAGCCCATTTAAGTCCATTATATGGAGAAAATGCTGGAAAGTTTTCATCAAAAAACTTAATTTCTTTTCGACTGCAGAAAGAAAGACATGGACATCTTGGATGACACGGGGGTGAATAAATTATCAGCAAAAGTTTATCTAAAAGTGAACTAATCCTTTAAGGGAACGACACAGTATTGCGAATCAAAGGTTCATAAACTTTTGATCTGGGTCATTTTAAAGGTCCCGTTTTTCGTGTTTTTTTGAAGCTTTGATTGTGTTTACAGTGTGCAATATAACATGTGTTCATGTTTCATGTGTAAAAAAACAGTATTTTTCACACAATTTACTTATCTGTATACCGCTGTTTTCACTGTCCTCAAAACAGCCTGAGAATTTCCTCGTTCTATGAAGTCCCTCCTTCAGAAATACGTAACGAGTTCTGATTGTGCCAGCGGTTCCCGTGTTGTGATTCGACAGCAGCTTAGCTCACGTTGCCCGGGAAGTTCACGCCTCTTACCATAACGGGGAGATGAACGCGCTCAAAGTACAGCGTCTCTGAAGGCCAAACAAAGGTGATTTGACTCCGGGATGAAAATAACAGCGTTTGATGGCGACAAACGCAACCGAACCGAACCGAACGCAACACTTCCTCTTCTCCACGAGGGAGCAACAAGACCACGCCCCCTTTTTCACGTATTCTTGTGGGCGGAGGTTAGTCAACAAACTGCTCTACTGACGTAATTAAAGCCGGATGTAAAGGGATGTAGTCCAAACTGGCCGTTCGCTGTAGGCTTTGAAAGGGAACTTCTGTTAAATAAAATATCTCGCTTGGCATTGAACTTTGAGCTTTATAATTTTACAGGTATTATTTATGCTCGAACAGCAACATTACACACTAACTAAAGTTTGAAAAATGGGATCACGAAGAACAGGACCTTTAATAAATTCAGTAATTTGTTTGTCTTGTGGACTATATGTAAACATATTTTATGTAAAATATCTTATTCAGGACAGTACTAAATAAAATAAAAAAACTTTGAAAAAAACTAAAAAAAATTTGTATGATCTCTTTTATTTAGTTAACATTATTTCCATTTTCGCAGATTCTGCAAGCGGTTCACATACTTTTTCTTGCCACTGTATCCACTGGAATGAAAAATACAAACGAATACCACCGATGAGACTGAACAGAAAGCGAATGGAAACATTTTCCCCCTGAGAAAATACACTAGTCTTGCATAGTTTCTTTTAAAGTTGACACAATTGAAAACTAAGTCTCCACAGAACAATCTTTGAGCAATACAGTTTTCCTCTGGGTATTATGTCAATATGTTTTAAGGGTACAAATTTGTCTCCAGAAGTTATATAAATTTGGCAAAACCTCCAGGGACATCTTCAGTTGGAAGAGCAATTCATAAAACAAACACATTTGTTATTCTGGAAATGCACAAAGGGTCAGGGTTTGGATTAGCCAGTAGAATTTGATATAAAACATATTAATAAAATCAGTTTTTTTTTAAAATACATGAAGGTAGTGGTATGACCTCATTAAGTCAATATGTGAGAGAGATTCTCTGGCTGTCTTGTTTAGTCTTCTCTTGTAGAGTAACCTGGGTGGGAGGTTTTGCTCTAGGCCAATGCGTCTGCTGTCTACATGGCTGTCAGTGCAGGCAGTGAGATATCAATAGACGGCATAAATATGGTAACATTTAACTAAAATGTTCTGTTCTCTGTAGGGTGATGCTTATAACACTGAGACTAACGCAGCAAAGTGCAACCTTTGTGTGTAGATTAGCCACCTCTTCAATTGTGTATGTGTGTGTGCAAATGTGTTTGTATAAATTCCTCTCCGACGTCCAAAAGGGGGGTGAGAAAACAAGAAATACCCCCCACCCCCCACCCAACATTCATCTCCATTTCACACTCTCTTGCAGTATCTCTTGTCCTCAGACGTGAGGCCTTTAAAATAGTTTTCTGTAGACTCTGTTGGAACTTAATATAAAGAAATATGAAGAAAGTAAATGGGGTCGATTTCATGGTGTATCTTTCTCAATTGACAAGTGGCTGTGTGAAAAACAAATTTCTTTTTGTTCTACCAGTGCCTGGTTGCTTTGGAAGGTCTCGTAGAACAGCAAAAAGGACTATTTTATGGCCCTATGATTTCCGTGATGCAGAAAACAGGGCCAGAATCACGGGATCCAGTCAAAAAAGCTGAATTAACTGTACAACGCGGAATTTCACAGAATTTGTCAAATCTTGGATTAATAAATCTAAAGTAGATCAGTACACTTAAAGGTAGTTACAATATCCCAAATGTTTCCAACTATTTGTAAATGGTGAGAAAATTGCTATTTTAACCAAGGAACCAGGACGTGTGATGGAGTCGCTTGTCAATGGCGTCATATCTGCATTCCCCTCGGTTTCTGGTTTTATTTTGCAGAAACGCTTTACTCTCACTGCAGTGTGAACAAGTGTGCCGCCAAGCGAACGCACAGAGTAACGTCATAACATCATTTTCAACACACTCAGATGTATCTAATATGATAAACAGAGCTGCGTTACCACATACTCATGACCGGAAAAGCAGAAATGGTGCCGGCGAAAATAATAAAATTCCTAAAATGCATAATAAAAGTCCTGCTGTGTTGTGTTCATCTTATTAACAATCGCTCCAGCGGCCTTGCTCAGCTCAGCTGTTTAAATATGAATCCTGCATGAATCCACTGGCACAGACGTGTGGTTTCATTTCCCACACTGAAGTGTATACACTCGCGTTTTTTTCCGCCTCTGCAGCCTCTCTATATGAAGACATGAACTTCATCTCTAGAGCTGCTCGTTTGCAGCTCTAAAAGTTTGGTTTAAACTGAAGAAATTATGACAGAACTATATTACTGTTGTACAGTAGAATTTAGCTACGTCTCAATGGAATAATAATATTAACACTAATAATAATAATCTTTTTTTTTAATTTATAGAAATAATACAAATAATAATCTTTTATTTTTTAAGAAATAATCACTATTTTTATGCCTGACAAAAAAGTGTGTTTTTCACATTAAAAGAATTAATGTTTTATTTTGGATTGCCAGAACAATTAAAACAGACATGACAGAATTTCAGGATTTTTTTTTTTCTTTTCTTTTTTTTTTCATATAATTGATTCATTAATTCATTATTGATTGTTAAAGTTTAATAACAGTTAAAATGGAATCCAGAAGAAAACTTAAAACAGAATTTGGAAAAAAAAAAAAAAAAATGAATGAATGAATAAAGTGAAATAATATGAAAAAAAATAAAAATAAATGAATAATAAAATGTATTTTTTAGAAAAAATAAACATGTAATTAAAAAAAATTATAATAAACAATTTAAAATAATTAGACATGCTTTTTATGTACAAAAATGTAATTTAACCATTAAAATGGTAGTCAAAAAAAAAAAAAAAAATGGAATCCAGAAAAATGTAAATAGAAAAAAAACGGAATTTGGAAAAAAATTAAACGGATATCATAGGGCCCTACTATTTTAACTTTCCCTGTCTGCTGCTATTCACATCACATCTGAGGATCTTATTTATTATTTTATTTTCATGTTTGCTGTAAATTGATCTTCATTGCCAACCGTGGTAACATTTCAAGACATTCATACATACTTTATCTCTCCCTTTCAGATGTCTAACTACAAGCGTGCAACGTTTGAGGAGGAGGACGGGACAGACATCCCTGCTGATGGGGCCATCTCTCCTGACAGCGTGGAGGTGAGTGTGGGTCAGGGCTCACTGTGGATGTGCTTACTTTCAGACTTATAATACAATACTTACAAATGAATAAAGCAACAATTTAAGCTGCTAGTTCTACAGAGACGATGAGAAATAATGCATTTGTATAATTCCCCTGAAAAGTAGAAGAACAGAAATGACGCTAAAACATGGCAATACAGCAGTGAGAGAACAGTGAATTGCTGGGTAATTGTGATGTGCTCTGTGAAGTTCAGCTGTTTCCTGGCTGACTTGGATGCTTTTACCACTGAAAAATCTAGCTGACAGTCATGTTATGGTGAATTGCTGGGCTAGCAGGAAAGAAACACTGTCATCATGAGTTGTGGTGATGTTCTCTCTTTCAGGCTGAGATATCTGGGCAAGCCAAATACATAGGCTACAGACACTGTAGGAACACCAGATACATAAAACTGCGTTGTGCTGTGTTTCGGGCGTGTGTTTAACCATTTACTGCAAAATTCCTCAACCACATAAATTAATGCAAATATTGTTTGAAAATAGTCCCAAAATGATTATTTCCCAACTAGAATTAGACCTAGAATTTCGTTCACTGTTCTGTTTCTTTATGCTTTATAAAAATAAGAAAATTGGTCCCCCCCAATGTTCAAGACATGGTTACAGCCTTGAAATATACAATGAGTTAGTTCTGGACACTGCTCTTGGTGTTAGAGGCAGAATTCTGCCATCGGCAGGTTAGATTTTTTTGTTGTTGCAGATATAGTTTTAGAAAGAAAGTGTGATTACCATATCTCTCCAGCAGAGGCCCCATAGAGATCCATTCATTTTTCTGGATGTGGCCAACTGCTCTTATAACAGCTTTTGTTATGAATATTTAGTGAATATATATCCATCCATCCATCCATCATCTTCCGCTTATCTGGGGCCGGGTCGCGGGGGCAACAGTCTAAGCAGAGACGCCTAGACTTCCCTCTCCCTAGACACTTTCTCCAGCTCTTCCGGGGGACCCAGAGGCGTTCCCAGGCCAGCCGGGAGACATAATCCCTCCAGCATGTCCTAGGTCTTCCCCGGGGCCTCCTCCCGGTGGGACATGCCCAGTACACCTCCCTGGGAAGGCGTCCAGGAGGCATCCGAAATAGAAGCCCGAGCCACATCAGCTGGCTCCTCTCGATGTGGAGGAGCAACGGCTCTACTCTCAGCTCTTCCCGAGTGACTGAGCTCCTCACCCTATCTCTAAGAGATCACCCTGCGGAGAAAGCTCATTTCGGCCGCCTGTATCCGGGATCTTGTCCTTTCGGTCATGACCCACAGCTCAAGACCATAGGTGAGAGTAGGAACGTAGATCAACCGGTAAATCGAGAGCTTCGCCTTTCAGCTCAGCTCCTTCTTCACCACGACAGACCGGTACATCGACTGCATTTCACCAAGAACTCTCCACCAACCTGAAGTGGGCAAGCCACCCTTTTCCGACTGAGAACCATGGCTTCGGACTTGGAGGCGCTGATTCTCATCCCAGCCACTTCACACTCGGCTGCAAACCGCTCCAGTGCACGCTGAAGGTCCTGGTTTGAGGAGGCCAACACGACAACATCTTCCGCAAAAAGCAGCGATGAAATCGCGTGGTCCCCAAACCGGACACTCTCCGGCCCCTGGCTGCGCCTAGAAATACTGTCCATAAAAATTCTGAACAGAACCGTGACAAAGGGCAGCCCTGCCGGAGTCCAACATGCACCGGGAACAGGTCTGACTTACTGTAACCAAATATTATTTAAATCAATAATCCATGTATAAAAAATTATCAACCAAATTAATAAGATATAATTTTTTTAAGTAAATAAAATAAACAAATATAACAGCAATGAGTAGATATGAAAAGGAGTGAAGCTTGAACACACACCTGTGTGTGTGTGTGTGTGTCTGTGTGTGTGTGTGTGTGTGTGTGTGTGTGTGTGTGTGTGTGTGTGTGTGTGTGTGTGTGTGTGTGTGTGTGTGTGTGTGTGTGTGTGTGTGTGTGTGCGTGCATGTGTGTGTGATCATATTCGTTTCACATTGCTTTTGTGCTCCAGTACCAGGCCTTCTTGTGGTGTGGAAATATTCAGATTTATGCTGGATTTATTGATTTTTTGACAAATGAAAAATAAAAAAAAAACATTTTCTCTCGCTTTTCCCATTTATTTTCAATGTGGGGTTATATTGACCGCAGAGACCATGAGTGGAATTAATTTTTTTTTTTATACATTCCTTTAGAACAACTGAATCAAGCGCAGTTTTTTGTCTGTGTATAGATAGATATTGTTGAAAAAGTGACAACATTTTATGCAGCTGAGATGAAGGGAACCATGATTATTAACTCACATAGACCCCAAAGATCACATTAGACGTCTGGTCATACGTGGCTAGGTGTTTATTAAAGGATGACTCGTGATGACTAAACGAACAAACATCTTGTGGATTAGGAACTAATTCATAGAAAGTCAAAATAAATATGAACAATTATCCAGATATGATTACTAGCCTTTTAAAAAATATAAAATATGGGCAGACTGTATGTAATAAGCATGGAGAACAGTTTCATAAAAATAAGCATTCTTTCTCATGAAGACATTTGCTTTAGGGATACCTTTTAACTGATGAAAACAGCAGGTCAGATTTCCAGAGAATTTACTGCAATGAATTATGAGTGACATTTGATATGAATTCATATCGATTCATCTGGCCCTTTTAATTTGCTGCTCACTTTTATTTCAGGCAGGAAATGTAACCCCTCTTCTGTTGGTTTTCTGTGCAAGCAATGATACGAATGTATTTGATATGGTATCCCCCAGGCAGCTTGTTTCATGTTCTTTGGGTGCTGATTGATGTTAAGAGACTTGCAGTATTTTTTGACCCAAAAATCGTATGTGTTGCTCCTAGAGTTTCTACACAAGGAGACTTCTTTGGGAAGATTTTTATGAGAATAATTTTTATTATAAGGGAAAGAAAGAAAGAGATCAGTGTTTGTCATTTCAGGACAAAGTGTTTAAACTGCAATGCCACAATTAGTCTTTTTTTACATTGAACATTTTATTCTCAAAAACATGTACTGTGATGGTATCAGATGGTAATGCTGCCTTCACATGCTATTAGAAATGTTCTACTTGCCACTTCTGAAGTCGTAATTGCGAGTTTGTCGCGCTCAAGTGCTTTGTTGTCATTCTTACCCCTTTCTTGGGGAAATCTTTCAACTCCAAATGTTTTGAAGATATTTAGTCAATATCCAATGTATTTGCAATAAAATGTAGCGTGATAGATAGGATGGTACTTAGTATATATACAGTTGCAATCAAAGTTATTTGAACTGCAAGACATTTTGCAGCTGAGAACAAAATTTGGTAACACTTTAGAATACTGTTCCATCATTAATGAATAACTACACAGGAACAAATGAGTAACGCATTATTAACACTCTAGTAACTACTATTAACTAACACGAAACTCTAATTAATGAATTAGTAAGTAATAGCGCTTAGTTGAATGTGGTAGTTCAGTATTAGCTAATCAATAAATACTATTTGATTTCACACCTCCCAGAGGACTACTAAGAACTACAATATACATATTATTCATAATTAACATGAATAATGCAAAATATATAATTCACAATATTATTAAGGTAATGGTAACCCATTAGTAATGACTCAAGTATTACCAAATGACTCAAAGTAATTAGTAATTTTGGATCAGTATTCTAAAGTGAAATGCACGATAACTCACTATAATGACCAAAGTCATTGTAAGCTTTTGAGGTTGAAGTTTTTGCATAGAAATGGCTTCTAACTGATTCGGTAATACTTGAGTCATTACTAATGGGTTCCTATTCCCTTCACTTTAGAATTAATTATATATTATGCATTATTCACATTCACGATGAATCTGTATAGTAGTTCTTATTAGTTCTCTGGGAGTTGTGTAAAAATAGTAGTTATTGATTCATTAATATTGAACTACCATTCATTCGACTAAGCAGCAATGAGCAGATATGAAAAGGAGTGAAGAGTGAACACACACCTGTGTGTGTGTGTGTGTATGTGCGTGCATGTGTGTGTGATCATGTTTGTTTCACATTGCTTTTGTTTCCTAGTACCAGGCCTTCTTGTGGTGTGGAAATATTCAGATTTATGCTGGATTTATTGATTTTTGACAAATTAAATGTTTTTTTTTTCTTTCGCTTTTCCCATTTATTTTCAATGTGGGGTTATATTGACCGCAGAGACCATGAGTGGGATTTTTAATTTGTTTTATACATTCCTTTAGAACAGCTGAGTCAAGCCCAGTTTTTTGTCTGTGTATAGATAGATAATGTAGAAAAAGTGACAAAAAAAGTACCATTCATTCGACTAAGCGCTATTACTTACTAATTCATTAATCAGAGTTTCTTGTTAGTTAATAGTAGTTACTAGGATGTTAATAAAACATTTTCCTGTGTATTTATTCATTAATGACGGAACAGTATTCTAAAGTGTTACCCAACATTTTATGACAACATTTCAACAAAGGTATTATTATGGAAAGTTTATTGATACACATTTGAGTAATTCTGATGTAAAGTTGATGAGAAATGGGAAAAAAATCTAATTGGCTCTAAACATTCATGTACAAAATTATTCCACCCCTCAAAGTCAAATTTTGTGCAGAATCTTTTATTCTTTATAACCTCCAATAAACACTTCCTGTAAGTTATTGCCTTAGAAGTTTCTGTTACCTCTCTACTGTAATCTCGGCCCATTCCTCGCTTGAAAAAGCTTCCAGATCACTGATAATCTTTGGTTTTCACATTACCACAGCTTTCTTCAAATTCCGCCAACTATTTTCAATTAGATTTAAGTCTGAAGACCGTACAAGCCACTCAATAACATTCCAGGACCGATCCCAGAACCAGGCTTAAGTAGATTTGGATGTATACTTTGGGATGGCTGTCCTTCAGTCCTTCATAACTACACATTACATGTCCTCCAGGAAAGTCCTCAAGTGATCCTCAAGTGTCAGTCTCTGCACCGAAGGTATCATCATCTTTGCCAAAATGGCTCAAAACTTCAATGAATTCAAGATTTCCTTCATAGAGTCAAGATCCTTCCTGCAAAAGCAAAGCACCCAATAACAAAGCTGGACCACCTCCACGTTAAACCATTAGATGGTGTTCTTCTGCTCAGAAGCTTTGCCTTTTTTGCACCAAAAATACTGATCCAAGGGTCCAAAAAGTTCCAGTTTGGTCATATCACTACATAAAACTTTCTTCCAGAACTCCACAGGTCTATCCAAATGAATTTTAGCATAGTCAAGCCGGCCTTTTTGTTCTTCTTGGTCAAGAGTGGCATTCAGCAAGATGTCCCAACATGAAGGCCATGCTTGTCTAGTGTTTTTCTAATATTCTGCATTAACCCCCCCCCCCCCTCATTTCATCAGGGCATCTTGCAAGTTAGCAAGTTAATTATTACAGCGTCCGGGGGGTTGAATAATTTTGATTGCAACTGTATCATGGCACATGACTACCATGGTAAAACAAAATGCCAAAGAGAAGTGTACTAATGTGGTACATATATCCAAAAAGCATGGTATTACGGAAACTCTATCAAATAAATTAAACTAAACTTTCTGAGTGTACATAGTTTGGTATTTCAGCCTGCAAATTTTAACAACTTCAACAAAAAAAAAATCAAACTTAAAATGACTCTATGATCAATATTTGACTCTCTTTTAGGTGGGTTTCCGTAAGGGTGGTGTTCAGTTGTTCGGTCCACTGGGCAGGAGGACTCAGCTGGAGGTGGTTTTGGCCGGTCTGCTTCTTGCTTCACTTCTAGCGCTATTTGGCTGTGCGATCACACTGGGAGTCCGCTATAACAGAGGTAACACACACACACACACACACACACACACACACACAAAGTAAAATGTGTGTAATGTACAATAACTTACTGGTAAATAAGATGCCATGTAACACTGATTTATATAAAGCAGGCAAAAATCAGTTTAGTATATTTATTTAGTCTATAATTTCCCAGGTGAACATGCTCGTTTTGACTAAGAACATCCCCTTATAGATACTCAAAGGGATAGTTCACCCAAAAATGAAATATTAATTAAAATTTAATTATTACATAGTCACCTTTGTTTAAAACTTGAAACATAATGTAATGAGTAATTTAATAATTTAATGAATGTTCAAAACAATAGCAATACATCATCATGACTCACTTTAACAGTAATTACATCACTCAATTGCGTCAGTATAGAAGAACAAATGGCTCGCTGATTGTGCTCTGATTGGTTTTGGTGGGGGGAAAAACATTATATTTGAAAAAAAATGTCATACACCTTGCCACGTATACTTTTTTACATGCAACTATGTGATGTTGCTTTATGACATTTGAATTATGAATTGCGTCAAGACAAATCCACTCATTCTTTAAATGCACTCCTCAAAATAAAGTTGTAAAACTGTTTGGGTTTCCCCAAATAAACTTTCAGTAAACAGCTCTTTTAAGAAGCCTTTTTTTCTTAGCTTGTCAACATTTTAATAATCTAAAATAATCCTTTTTGCTTTGGAAAGATTCCATGTTAAAAGTTCTTCATTGAACCATCAATGCCAATAAAGATCTTTTGATTTGTGTAGAGCTCATGTATTGTGAATATTTTGAGAAGAGGAAGGGGCCAAGCACCGAACCTTGAGGTACTTCAGTGGTTAGCTGATATTACTTAGATACTGCTTCCCTCAAAGACAACATGCAGAATCTACCCATGCACGGTGTCTAAACAGTAGATTATTTACTGTGACGAATGTCCAGCAGAATGAAGATTCACTTTTTGTGAGTTGTTGGCAGACATTTTTTGTGTGGCGTATCCTTTCAGTCATTCTCTTTCAGAGTTTTTAAACTCTTTAAAACTATTCTAAACACAAAAGTTTCATCGAAACATAATTTCCTTTGATTAAAGGCCTGTTCACATTAAGACGAATGCTCAGTGTGAATATTTGGTGCCATAAACATTTCAATAATTGGAAGACTATTAATGTGTCTGTCCAGAATGACATGAACATTTGCGCGCTGTCAATGTGGCTGTTTTTTAACAGAGAGGTGTTCTAATCTCTTTTCCATCACACTGTGAAGAAAACTGTATAACAAATAAGATTTGCGCTTTTGGTCTCATGCCCAGAGTCACTGCTTTTGCATAAAACTATGACTTGGTTATGACTCGGGCAAATGGCATGGGAAAATCGGACCAACTTTTTGTGCCAAACATTCATGTTGGTATGAACAGGCCTTAATATTATTACTGTAATAAATAATTCAAATAGTATCATACACAATCCAATGAAATACTGATGGATAAAATCAATGCCCTCCTTGTATAATTTTATTCCCTTTAATTTTAACATTCAGTTTTGTCACATTATGTTTTTTTTTAACCCCCAGATCCAGCCCGTAGTATCTGTCTAACTGAGGCATGTGTTACTGTGGCCAGTAAGATCGTGGAAGCTCTGGACCGCTCCGTCGACCCATGTCAGGATTTTTACCAGTACGCCTGTGGAGGATGGGTCCGCAAAAACCCCCTGCCAGATGGCCGGTCCCGCTGGAGCACATTTAACAGCATCTGGGACCAGAACCAGGCTGTGCTCAAGCACCTGCTGGGTAAGTGCCGGAAAAGACACGCCGCGCACACACACACACACATACACATACACACACACACACACACACACATATGCTTGTCCTTTTTGTTGGATGGGATTTGCTCAGTAAATCTCACTCAGGGTTCACGAAACTGAATATATTTAGAAAGACATATAAATGATTTATTTGGTTTTCCAATAGAAAATTCATGCGTTTTGAAGTGTTTTACACCTCAGTTCTTTGTACTTGGGTTGTTTTTTTTGTAGATCTGCACAGAAACTTTCATCGATTCGTGCTCCGTGTGACCTGATTACTTGTTTTCTCTGAGTGCATCCATCCCTGTCTTTTTGTTCGATAAGGGACAATGACTTTCTGCACCCATTCTCTGTTTCTTTAACTTTAAATCCCTCCATTATTCACCCTCACATGGATTTACAGTATAGTGCTTGCAAGTCTTTTTATTGGTTCTACTTTTTTTTTAAAGAAATGTACAGTTAAAGTTTTAAAAACTTCTATTCAAACTGGCAGTGCTAACACCATTGACTTGTACTTGTAGACTAGGGTGTTACTATGTGGTTGCTAGAATGTTCTGAGGGGTTTCTGGGATGTTGCTAGGTGGTTGCTACCACGGTATTACTCTGTGATTGTTTGGCTGTTCTGAGTGGTTGCTAGGGTGTTAATTGGACATTTGCTAGGGTGTTCTGGGTAATTTCCAGGGTGCTGCAGTACACAGTTCTTGTTGATTGGAAGGGTGTTGCTAATTGGTTGCTATGCTGTTCTTGATAGTTGCCAAAGTGTTGCTAAAAGGTTGTTAGGATATTCTGAGTAGTTGTCAGGGCACTGTAAATGGTTTGCGTTGTTTTGGGTGGTTGCCATTGTATTTCATGCAGTTACTATGCAGATATAGATGGTTGTTGGATTGTTGCTAAGTGGTTTCTATACTGTACTTGGTGGTTGCTAGGACTTTCTGACTAGTTATCAGGACGCTGCAAGTTGTTTGCTAGGTTGTTTTGGGTGGGTGCCGGAGAAATGCTAGATCATTTGCTAGGGTGCTTGGGGGTGGTTGCTAAGGTGCTGCTAGGTGGTTGCAACACAGTTCACAATGATTGCCAGGGTGTTCCTAAGTGGTCGCCCTGCTGTTTTTTTTTTTTTTGGATGGTTGCCAGGGCGTTGCTAAATAGTTGCTAGAATATTTTCAGTAGTTGTCTGGTACTGCAAGTGTTTTGCTAGGTTGTTCTGAGTGGTGTTTATAGATGGTTGCTAGGTTATTGTGGTTATTTAAAGGATCAAAAGAGCCTACCTACTGGAGTCCTTCCTTTTGAAGTAAGTCTGAGGGATTTTATCACCTGTTTATTGACCACCAGGCAAAAACATAGGTCTGATTTCTTATGGCTGGCACACACTAAAATATTTAAAAAAATCTTATCAGATTTTCAAAAAATAAGAGACCACAAAAATGATAATAAAAAGTCACAGATTTAAAGGGGTGATGAATTGAGAAATCAACTTTCCCTTGAGCCTTTGATATATAAAAGTTCATCGTGCATCCTTTCTTGCGCGCATGTGTGTGTGCACGGCCCAGTAGGGGTCACGGTTATATTCACTGATGATCGGGCCGGCCAAGTAATACAGAAATAACATTCCAATCAATCGCGGGTGGATGAGAGATGAATCATTGTGTTTGTTTGATAAAGACATTTTGCGAGTCCTGTGAGCGTTTCCCCAGACGCTTTCAAAACAATCCCCACATGTACTGAGGGAGCTGAAGCTCATTAAATATGCAAATCTTATCCAATTCTAGCTGTGGGCGTTTACTTCCAAGTCTTCAGTGCGGCACGCCCATCAAAACCGAGCATTTTTCAGAGAGCCTCAAAACCATGGCAGAAAATAGCCTATTACTTATTCATTATAATGTTTTTGAATGTAAAAACCACGCGAACGTCATAAGTTGACCCCAGACAACAGTATACAAAAATATAAAAGCCAGTTCATGACACCTTTAACAGTTTTGTTCCTATAGTGTGTGGAGAGCCGCGATGTAACTAAGACACACTAACAAATTTAATTCACAAACATCCAAAGTCACAACATGAGAAATCTCGCAAAATCTCTCACGGTCAAACGTGACTTTAGAGTAAACAAACATGGCAGGTGAAAGGCAAGAAGAAATGGTGGTAATAGATTTTTTTTACCGAAAAATTGCGGGGGCGGAAATAAAATAAAATTGGATTGGCAGTTTGCTTTCTGATTTGGTATCGTTTCATTCAAATTGACCGAGTGTGTGCATGTTTGTCCTCGGGGGTCCCCCCACACAACAGGATTTCTGTTCTGATCGTAAATATTCGAAATTTTTGTTAAATATACGATTTGAGATCGGTGCGGCCCGTTGTTTTTCCCAGCAGATTCAATCACTCTTAACACACATCACACCACAGGAAAATCTGATAAGATAATCTATAGAACCATCAAGATAATCTTTACCTAGGATTGTTGGAAGGGGAGAATTGGACCCAAAATGGTCCCGATTATCTTTAAGTGTGTGGCTGCCTTTAGAAAAGTAATAGCACCTCTCCTTAAGCCATGTGATTTTATGTAGGCTTAGCATTCATTACATGCTGTTTTGTACAAATGTAACTAACTCTAAAGGGGGCTTAGAACATGATGATACAATTACTTAGACAACAACAAACCACCGCTTGCTTCACACATATCGTCATATTGTATCGTCTTTCAAAATTTTCTTTTCAAGACAAGCCATGATCAAAATGAACGCTAGAGATTGATTTTGTTTGCTAGTCACCATTTCAATTCCGCATATAATGCAGCTCACATTCACCGAATATGGAAGCTTGGTTTTTTTAAAGATAATTTGTGCAACTTTTTATCTCACAATTCAGACTTTTTTTCGAGATATAAACTTGCAATTGCAAGCTACAAAGTCAGAATTGTGAGACAAAAAGTCAGAATTACCTTTTTATTTTTTATTCAGTGGTGGAGTATCCGTAACCAAACGTGTTATGAACTGATTATGTAAAACTCCAGACTGGTCTTCTTGAATGCGTCCGTTTTTAGCGCGTCTTGACTGCCGTACGTACAGTCTGACATAAATGACAACTGAGATCTTACATTGTGACATGGCTTACAGCGGGTTCATCATGTTCGTACAGTCTGACAAGCAACAGTTGTATAGGAATATTATAAATCGTACAGTGTGCACCCGGCTTTAAGTAAGATAAATAGCAGTATTGATGTGTGCCTTAGCAAACAACACTAATGGAAAGTCAACCATAATTGAGGAGTCTCATCAATCTCTCTCTCCCTCTCATTCCCACTAAGTAGATCTGAATGCAACTTTTCATTTTTCACAAAACTATTTATTGAATGCACAGGTTTACTTATTTGCTGCCTTGCAAGCTCTAGAGTTCTGTACAGGAAATGCTAATGTAGTCTCTTTTGTGTTTAAACGCATTGCTCCTCCATCCCTCTCTCTCTAATTGTTGGTCTATTTGACTCTGCCTGTTTTATTTTAATAAGCTCTTGTAATGCACTGACTTTGATCACGCTCTCTCTCTGTCTAATGAATGCGCTCTCACACTGGGGTCCCTGCAGCCGTTTTGCTCTGATGACACTCCATCACATTGACTCTGCATGTTGCATCACCCCCACAGCCAGCTCCATCCAATCACATGACGCTGTTCTCTCACCCTTCTGCACATTTAATAACACTCACCTTACATGAACATATTTTTTATCTCAAATTACTAGATATGTGATACATTTTTTGTAGTTCTTTGGGATGTGTGTGAGTGAATACCTCAGCATGCTGAAGTGAACACAATGCTCCAGTGAACAGTAAATGACGAGTATTCCCTAATGACCTGTGTCAGAGAACTGGTGCAGCCCCCTGCAGAGAGAGAGAGAGAGAGAGAGTGAGTGAGGGAGGGAGGGAGTGAGGAGTGGTGGGATAAAAGGTGCTCACATACCCCTTTTCCACTAAGGCAGTTTGAGTGCTGGTTCAGAGCCAGAGCCTAGTTTTAAATCGGTTCTTTGTCTTTCGACACCCAAAGCACCAGCTCTGAACCAGGAAAAGCGGTTCTTAAGTAGCAATAAAACATTGCTGGTCTAGAAGTAAGAACCGCTTGCGGGGGGCTGGATTACCGGACATACAAGATTAACAAAACTTGTGACCGTCATTTTTAAAAATAGCAGCTAATCGAGCTAATAGCAGCTTGATTGTAATCTCGGTCTATACAAATTACAGTGAGCTGCACAAACGCGTTGGATTCGCCGTGTTTGGATGCCGATGTAGGATCACAAAGCCATGAGCATCAATAGTAGGCTATGCATCTCGAACAAGCCTGGTGTGTTTGTGTTTGCTGCTGCTTCGCTAGCATTGCTGAGAAAGATGAGACGTATGCGGTGATGCAAGACCTGGCTCTGTGTTGGCTCTCTAGTCCATGGAAAAGCAAACCGGTTCTTACCAGGCTCGTCAGTCGAACCAACTCCAAACCGGAACTAGCACTAGCTCTGAACTAACAGTTCATTCTGGTGGAAAAGGGGTAACAATGGATTTTATTATGGCCCCAATAGGAATGTGGGCTACAATACAATACATTACACTTCAGGGCTGGTTTACCAAAATGGTAAATAATCATGCCATGGTGTAGCTAGGGCATTGCTAGGTGATTGCCATGGTGTTCTGGGTTGTTGCAGGTTGTTGTTAGGTGGTTACCAAGGTGTTTAGGTGGTTGCCATGGTGTTTTCAGGGTATTTCTAGGTTGTTGCTTGGGTGTTCAAGGTTTATTGCCAGAGCAACTAGGCTAGGTGGTTACCAGGGCATTGATAGGTGGTTGCCATGGTGTTCTGGGTTGTTGCTGGATGTTTGCTAGGGTGTTCTGGTTGTTTTAGGACAGGTTGTTGTTAGGTGGTTACTAGGGTGTTTAGGTGGTTGCCAAGGTGTTGACAGGGTATTTCTAGGTTGTTGCTTGGGTGTTCAAGGTTGGTTGCCAGAGCATTGCTAGGTGGTTTCCATTGGGTTCTGGGTTATTGCAGGTTGTTGTTAGGTGGTTAATAGGGTTTTTAGGTGGTTACCAAGGTGTTGACAGGATATTTCTAAGTTGTTGCTCAGGTATTCAATGTTTATTGTCAGAGCATCTAGGCTAGGTGGTTACCAGGGCATTGCTAGGTGATTGCCATGGTGTTCTGGGTTGTTGCTCAGGTGTTCAAGGTTGGTTGCCAGAGCATTGCTAGGTGGTCTCCACGGTGTTCTGGGTTGTTGCAGGTTGTTGTTAGGTGGTTAATATGGTGTTTAGTTGGTTGCCAAGGTGTTGCTTTGGCGTATTTCTAGGTTGTCGCTCGGGTGTTCAAGGTTTATTGCCAGAGCAACTAGGCTAGGTGGTTACCAGGGCATTGCTAGGTGGTTGCCATGGTGTTCTGGGTTGTTTCTGGGTGTTTGCTAGGGTGTTCTGGTTGTTGCAGGTTGTTGTTAGGTGGTTACTATGGTGTTTAGGTGGTTGCCAAGGTGTTGCCAGGGTATTTCTAGGTTGTTGCTCGGGTGTTCAAGGTTGGTTGCCAGAGCATTGCTAGGTGGTTTCCATGGTGTTTAGTTGGTTTCCAAGGTGTTGCTTTGGCTTATTTCTAAGTTGTCGCTTGGATGTTCAAGGTTTATTGCTAGAGCAACTAGGCTAGGTGGTTGCCATGGTGTTCTGGGTTGATGCAGGTTGTTGTTAGGTGGTTACTAGGGTGTTTAGGGGGTTGCCAAGGTGTTGCCAGGGTATTTCTAGGGTGTTGCTCGGGTGTTCAAGGTTGGTTGCCAGAGCATTGCTAGGTGGTTACCAGGATGTTCTGGGTGGTTTCCAGGGTGTTGTTAGGGGATGGTTTCACATTGCTTGGTGGTTTGATAAGGTGTTTTGATTGATTTGTGGGGTGTTATTATGGTGTTAGGGGGTGGTTACTTGCCCAAGTCATAAAATAAATTCTTGTTTACACTCCAGGGCTTTTGCATAAATTATTTTATATTAAAGTATAATTTGAAATGTAACAATAAAATAAATATTTTATTATGATATGCATTATCGTGTTGTTTTTGCAGATATGTATTATTTTATTATGTTGCAATAATATCTGCATATTAAAATATGGACTGGGTGTTGTACTGTGTAAAGGGAGAAATGTGTCAACCATGAGGTTCTGCTACACTGCAGTAGTATTTACCGCAGATATTTACTCAGTAGTTGAGTGACTAAAAAAGAAAGAAGGAAAAAGATAAATGGTACACCAATTTGAGAGGAAATATTTTCAACAAAAACAAAAGCAGAGAGTCGTGATGTCAGATTATGTGTTTGTAAGTGTGCGCTTTGCCCTCACACAGAACAACTCTGAGAAAGACAAATGAGCGCTTTGTGCCAATGTGCCTGCATAATGGGCACCTTTTGCCCAGCAAACACAAACAAACAAAAGCAAAATCTGTAAATGGAATGAGATCAGCTCTGAATTCTGCTAGACAAGCAGCGAGTCATGCCAAAGCCCATTCTTTTCTCACCGTGTGTCCTCTCTCTAGACTAGACCTGCTGACCAGTAATTGGACTGCCACTGTTCCCCTGAGAATTTATTACTTGAATATTCCTGCCTCCTGTTTCTTAATGTAATTGCACTGTTAGGCGGAGAAAATACTACAGAGAAGAAAAATGAGCAAGAGTAGAGGGGAATGTGAAACTCCTGTAAGAGGTGGTTTAAGGATTGTTTGCTTGAACGATCATGTTTTAGATAAATTACGGCATCTCTCTTTCGCACAACACAGATGTGTATAAAAACACAAAGAACAGAGTGAATTATTCCTCCTCCAAAGAAGTGTGAGGTGTATTACCATGACAACAACTAAAAGCACCAATCAAAGATCACGCTGACAAGCATAATTGTGTGCTCAGGAGTGGGTGGTTGCATGTATGTTTGCGACTCATCATTTGTGTGCCTTCGTTTGTTTGTTCACACCCCTGTGTGTTCCTGGTTTGGTTGAGATGTTTAAAGATAAAGTGGATAATTTATGTGCCACTAGAAACACAAAATGAAATTGCAACATTATATTAGCTACTTCTTTTTAACAGTTTTGATCCAGATCTGTTCTTTTTTGTACAATTCATTAAAAGTGGAAGGCATAAATACAATTACACATCTTAAATTTGATGAATATAAGAAGTGAAGCAACAAAAAGGCATGGACAGGGTTATTTTTGCTTCTGACCTTATTGCATATTGATTTTGTAGTTTCCCTTTCAGACGCAACATTTATAGGAGAGTATTTAAATGAATCATGTAAGGTTTAAAAACGTTTGCGCTCGTCAATTTACTGGTGTTTGCGCCATTATTTACCGCCCAAAAAAAGCATATCGTCAGTAGATCACACGCTGAACTTTTCACTCCCTTCAATGCTTTTTTGGAATTGTGATCTCCTCTCACTCTAATTTGCCCTGTTTAGTAAATCTGGCCCTTAGTCGTTAAATTTAAACTTATTAAAAATAGTTTGAAAGGTTTGAAAAACCATTTGAAACCAACATGAATCCAACAAGTCCATTTGGGAACATAGTGTTTTAATCTCCATTTGTACAGATTTTTTCTTTTCTTTATCTGTGACATTCGTATTTTTCATTGACTCTACTAAAGAGTAGTGTTGTCAAAAGTACCGACCACGATACTAAGTCGGTACTGACATTTTATAAATGTGACGCTTTGAACACTGTTGAGCTGGAATCATAAACACCTCTGACTGGCCATTGTGTTCACGCACTCATCGGATGTGTTGGCTTGGCTATGTCAAAAGCTATATCAAAAGCTGATTGGCTACAATGATCAACGCACAGGAGCATTTGAAAGCACATGAAAGTGTTTGAAAGTGTTTTGAAAGCGGGAGCAAGAGCATCTGAAAGCACAAGCAGGCGTCGACCAGCGGACCGGTAGGCTGAAAGGCGTCTGCATTCAAACACTACTATGTGTATCTGTGAAAGCGCTCTGTGAAAAGCGTCATTGATGTATATTTACAACATGTTTTTGAAGCGCTGGTCATTGTAGCCAATTTCAGACATATTTGATGAGCGCGTGACCACAATGTGCAGTCAGAGGTGTTTATGATTCCAGCTCAACAGCGCTCAAAGCGTCACATTTAAAGTACTGACTTGGTATCGCGGTCTGTACTTTTGACAACACCACTAAAGAGTAATACTGTTCTGGGTGGTTGATAGGTGGATGCTTACTGTCCCAATCAAATGTGCACATCCTCAAGTCTTTATAATATTTTTGACATCAAATGAAAACACATTGGACACATTGAAATCTCCAGTGGTTTTCTCAAAAAGAATGTTACATTTCATCCAAAACAAATGAATGTGATTCTGGCAACATTTTATTATGTTGGTTGAAGTTCAATGGGTGTTCAAATCGTGTTTTCACATAGCATTTTACCTGCCCAAAACCTAACCAATAGTGTTAACAAAAGCAAACGTTAAAGAAAAATGCATTTGCTGAATAAACTATGCCATTTTAGCTTGTTTCTACAATTACTTGAGGCGTGACTTGTGCATCACAGGACTTGTACCAGATTAATGCTGTATCAGGTGAGCTACCGAGTGAATTTACTATGTCTGAAAAGCTATTTTCTGAACGCGGAAGTCTCGCCCAAATGGGCTGATAATGTTATGGTAAACCTTCGAAAATGGTTTAAAAAAGCACATGGTTTCATAGTGCCATCACAATGCTTTTCTACTCATTGTCTAACACTGGTACATTAAGGATGCATTGAAAGCCTACTTCGTGACAAAAGTAGCCTTCCGTAAATGCTGTCAGGTGCCTCACGATACAGTTATACAGTACGTTTTTGCTTTGCAAGAGCTTGTTGTTTTATGTGAGTTTGGTGCCAGTACTGACGAAATGTTTTGCGAACAGTTAGTAGACAATGTGCTTAGTCCACGAATACTAGAAACTGATCTCACACTGGACAGAGCTGTTACAATATCAAGCCAGATTGAATCTGCTGCCGATCAATCCATTTCAAATTCTCGTCAAGTTGCCGCCCCGTACAAGCAGTGCAGCACACAGTAAAATGCAGAACAATGGGGAAACATGGCACGGGATTGAAGGCACACTTAGCTAATGGCTGCAACTGCAAAATGCTGGAAGGGTAAATTCTGCCAATCAGGGCAATCAAATACACGAAAGGTTACCAGAAGTTACTCTACTGTACACAATGTTCAGCTCGTATTCCCAGCAGTATTTACTTCTGACTCACAGACGTGTGGTGGATTTGGTGGTTGACACTGGTTCTTCCGTATCTATCCTGCCCCTGCAGTATTTATGCATGCCATTTCAGTAACGTTGTGCTGCTGCATCCCACAGCCAGGCTTTTGACGAATTCAAAAGCCCAAATTCTGGTGGTTGTATGTTTGTCAGCGAACGTTACCCTACATAGCCACTCAGTTCCTGCTACATTCTTCATTGTGGACAAATTAATGGGGAGGGACCTACTGTCTGCACTGTATGTGAGGATTGAAAACAATCAAGTCCTAATGCCTTCCTGTGCCTGCTTCTCCTGTGCTAGTCTTTCAGTGCACTGTTGCTGAGTCAACTGAGTTTGGATGTGCTCAAAACTTTATAAACTGCGTAAAGCTGGATGAAACCGTCACACCTGTGTACCACAGACTTCGCCATCTCTCTGTCAGAGGAAATAACTCGCTTGCAAGCAGCTGGGGTGATAGAACACATTGATGGCCAATTGTTACGCAAAAAAGAGAGGTAAAATTAGGATGTGTGTTGACCTCAGAGAGCCAAATAAAGCAGTGATCGTGGACTCTTTTCCATTGCCACACATGGATGAACACTCTCTGCTCTAAAGGGTTCTACTGTTTTCTCTTCCATTGGCCTGACTAATGCTTACTCTACCAAGTGCCCCTGCATGTCGTTATTTCAGTCGTTATTACTTTACGTTACGACTTTTTGTCGTAGTCCTTACATATTGCTTCAGCGCCTGTGGCATTTTAGAAGATGATGACCATCATTCTGACTGGCTTGTCAGGGGTTGAAAATTACCTGGACATTATCATCCATGGACGTGATGTGTATATGCATGACAAAGCACTTCAAGCGGTCTTACACTGACTAGAAGCTGCTGGATTGCAGCTCAATAAAGACAAGTGTTGCTTTCGCCAAACCAGTCTGCTGTTCTTAGGTCGTACTGTTTCAGCGGAGGATCTTCTTCCTGATGAATCAAGTGTACAGGCGATTCAAAATCCTCCTGCTGATTATCGATCACATTTGCCCTTATCTGCTTCTCCTGCAGATAATGCTGTTGCTTTAGCTCCTGTTGATGATGTTGATGAGGAGTTTGTTGCTTTTCTATCTGCCTGTAATTCTCTTTTTTGCTGCCTGTGCTCCTGTTCTAACCGCACTTCGTACACAGATTTCTAATTGTTGACCTCCTTCACCCAAGAGACCGGAAAGTTGCTGTACTATAAACTGCGGCTGGAACTGTCTGTCAAGGGCAACTTCATCTTTCGAGGCTCACGGATGATTGCACCTGCTGCTCTTCGATCTGTGCTGGTCTCCATAGCCCACAAAGGACATCAGGGAGAGGTGAGGACCAAACAACGTCTCTCTATTGGTGGCCAGAGATGGATGCTCAGGTTCATGATACTGTCCGTTCCAGCCACGTGTGTCGGCTCAATGACAAAACTGTCAAGTCACCACCTGCTCCTCTCTAGCCGGTGCCGCTGCCTGATGGACCATGGCAGAAAGTGTCTGTGGATATAGTCAGGCAAATTGACACTGCTGCATCTAACTGCAGGTTTGCTATAACATTAACGGATTATTGCAGCAAATGGCCTGAGGTCTCCTTTGCTCACACTGTCACTACAGATTCTGGGGTTTTGTATCTGTCATCAGTCATCCGTCATCCGTCGGCAAGGAAATCCATTGAGCATAGTTACTGATAATAGTGTTCAGTTTACATCTGCTGCTTTCACTGCTTTTCAGGAAGGAAGGAATTGTCGTCACCATCGTTCCTTTCTCTGCTACCCTGCAGCTAATGGTGCTGTAAAGAGATTCAACCGTGTGCTCATACACACTGTCCAAATGGCCATCCAGCAACATCAGCCATGGAAACCCATGGTAACTGACTTCTTGCAGGTGTACTGTGCCATTCCACATGCTGCAACTGGTACTTCACCCTTTTAGTGACATGACTGTTCGCCGAAGGGTTACATGGCTGCAACACTAAAATGAAAAGTACACTGATGCTAAGCGAGGTGCTCGAACTCCTTGTTTCCAGCAGGGGTATAAAGTGAGGGTACGGGAGCCCTTGCATATTCCTAAAGGACACCGAAAATTTACCGATCTTCTCACAGTTGCCAAAAGACTGGTGGTGAGTACATATGTTCTTATGGTGTGTGCACACCAAAAGCAAAGTGAATATTTGCATTGCGTTACTCGCTCTAGATTACTCACCGGATTACTTGTTTTTGGGCCATTTGTGCGAATAAAAATGAGTGTCTTCACACATATCAACAACAACAACATTTCTTTCTGCCATTTTTATCGTCATCAACCATCTTGGAGATAACTACTGTTGTACCTGTTGTGGAAGTCCCAAATACACTGGAAAGCCGAACGGCGAATGTCTGGGTTCACAGCACCATCCAGACAACTCGTGAATTTCACCGTCTTCTCCAGGAACTGCGCCTGGATGACAGCTGCTTCCGGCTAGATGGCTTGCGCGACAACAACACCTCATGTAAATGTTCCGCTCGATTAAATTTACTTGCGCGGAAGATGCTATTGAGGCATCTATCCGCATCTTTTCATTGGCTTTGTATGTAATCTGCTCTCGCAAATAATTAAATTCACCATTAGTGATGGAAAGACATGGAATGCTTTCCATCTCACTGCATTTCAATGCACATCAACAACTCCAGCTGAGAGCACTGCTCACTACACACACACTCATCCCACTAGACCTAAAGACCTACGCCTAGAGAGGTAAAATTACTCTGATGTAATATTATGTTCTTTTAAAAAGGGGAAAATATTGTGTTTATAAGTGAATTGTTTTGTTGAGTTCTATTTTGAAAAGTGTTGTATTCTGACGTAATGTGTGAGAATGGAAATCAAGCGGTTTTGGCAGGTCACGTCAGTCAAGCTGGCATTGGGTGACTCTCAACTTATTCACGTCTACCTATAGGAGGACGACACCTATTACAGCATTCATACAGTATATAAGGTCCATCAGTATTATCAGCAGGAATTGCGTTGCTCAGGAGCTAATTACCCTCCTCCATCCCCAGCTCCTCCTGTCGTCCAGTCAGGATTTGGCCTTCTGATTCCGCCTTGAAGACAAATTTCTTGAATTATGTTGTTTATTAAAATATTGACATTAATGATATCTGCTATACATTATGTTGGTTCTGTTCTGTTTACCATAGGGGGGTTATCTCTGTGATCGTCAAGGATGATTGACATTTACCATACAGTTTGGATTGGCGGTATGGTTCTGTTCTGGGTAAAAACTCCCTGCTCTCCCTACCATGGATACGAGTGGGGAGTTTTTGCCCAGAACAGAACCATACAGCCAATCCAAAATGTACGCTAAATGTCAAGCATATTTGATGATAGTGGTCCTGACAGAAGTGAAAGAATAAACTAAATGGATAAAGTTCGCTATTCCTGTCTTGTGTGCTTCATTGTTTAATAATTCCTGACAGATACCACAGCTTTCTCTTGTCAGTCTTTGCCTTAAAATGCAAGGCATACGACACTATATACGGACATTCTTTGCAGATTTGCTAGTGCTCAAAACACACACAGTCTCTCTTTTTACCCTCTTTTAACAATGGGTTCCTATAGAAACCAGAACAGGACAGGACAGCATACAATGGCTGTGCACATCATTTACTCAGGAAAAAGGTGGATACATATGGAGCTAGTTATGGGATGCAAATGTCAATATATATTAGTTTACAAATCTTGCAGTATGGTAAAAGTGTTTTGAGGTCAGAACATTATTGTGCATGGAACTGCAAAAAAATAAGTCTTTATCAATTGATAATCTGACCCTGAATCGTAATTTGAGTGAAAAATACTAAAAGTTGGTTGCTTTAGGAAGTCAACCTGCATGGCTTACTTATAGGTTGGCCCTCACCGGTGGTTTCCCTTTTGAGTCCAATTTGCACCCAGCACTGCCAATCAATCTATCCTCTTAATTTGGCCATTTCTCATGTGAATAAAGTTAGCATGACAGTGGCAGTGCTTTTCTCGCTGCCAGCTGCGACACACAGTGTTTTGACTGCGACTGATGGCAGAGGTTATTGAGGATGAAAACCACCCTGGTTGTTTGGCTCGCCAACGGCGTCTGCATTTCGTCACGTTTTGTCGTGCAAGGGCAGCTGTCATGAACGTGACATTAAAAAGATGGATGACAGGACCCTTTTTGCAGTTCTTCCAGTTCTGACTCAGTTTCCACTGCACTGCTTCTGCCTACGTACCATCATGCCGCGCAACATGACGGGAGCCAATCAGAGGGCACCGTCTTGTCAGCTTGTCAGGCAGCTGGAGAAACTCAGATGGCTGTTTTATGACCCTGTGTATTGACCCAGCACAAGTTGTTCTCCCTGCTGTCATGTTTATTTACCCTAACGATGGTGCTCCAAGCTTTGCCCTTTAACCATGTGACGTTCCTGTCTCTCGTCCTTCATGTCCTGTCTTTTATTCCTGTGGGGGACAATTTTTCCTTAGCATCAAGCTCTAAAAGAATATTTCACCTAAAAATGAAAACGGTCATGTGTTAGTCACCCAATGTTGTTCCAAACACAAACTAAATAAAGGTTCCTAACACCTTAAAATAAAGTTGTGCCAAATGTGCTAAATAAATAAACTTGCCTTGCCTAGCAGCCTGAACATTTCTCGTTTTGTATTCTATGGAAAATAGAAATTTGGATATAAAGTTTGGAATAAACATGAGGCTGAGTAAATAATGACAGTATGATACAATTACAATTTTGTGATGCAACTCAAATGAAATTTATTATGTTTTCCTGTAGAAAATGGCACCTTTAACTCGAGCAGTGAGGCAGAGAGAAAGACGCAGTCCTACTATCTTTCCTGTCTCAATGAACAACGGATAGAAGAGCTCGGAGCCCAACCGCTCATCGACTTGATTACAAAGGTGAGTGTTTCTGCGGCGCCCCCTCTGGTGTGGAGTGTAAACAGTGCAAACAAGAATTGGGAACCTTTTAAATTTTTGAAGGTGTTTTTTAAAGTAAATCTAATGCAAATATTTATACAAATTCCCAATTTTCAGTAATCAATTGTTTTCCATACACAACCATGGTAACGTGATCATTTAAAATTGTCCCCTTTGACAGACTTAAAGGGATAGTTCACCCAAAAATGAAAATGAGCCCATGATTTACTCACCCTCAAGTCATCCGAGGTGTATGTGACATTCTTCTTTCAGACGAATAAAATCTGAGTTATATTAAAAATGTTCTGGCTAATCCAAGCATTATTATAGCAGTAATAGTTGGTCTGTTTTTGAAGTCCATAAAAATTACATCTGACCGTCAAATAACGTGCTCCACACGGCCCCGGGGCGTTAATAAAGGCCTTCTGAAGCGAATTGATGCGTTTTTGTAAGAAAAACATCCATATTTAAAAATGTATTTAATTTTTTTCTATGGCTCTGCATCAGCCGTCCCAGCGCCATCACTTCCGGTGAATAAGGTCAAAAAACATGCAAAATACCGGCGCGATCATAGATATATACATAGATTCCTCATTAGTGCATGTGCGGATCGGTCAAATGAGGCATCTACGTATGTATATCTTTGATCGCACTAGTATTTTGACCTTATTCGCCGGAAGTTATGGCGCTGGGAATACTAGATGACATTCGTCTGATAAGAGGTAAAAAAATAACATAAATACTGTTCGTTTCGCGCAGAAACCGATCGTTTCGTGTCTTAAGACATCAATGTGTCGCCACGAGCCGCATGGTTTAATATGGATTTGTATGTCTGTGTGTTTTTACTCTCATTGCTCTCATACTCTAAAATATCCCCATTGACATGCATTATACGACTATCACACTGCAACGATTGGAGTTAAAAATCATGAATCAAAATCAATCTTCATTTGTGTTCTACTGAAGAAACAAAGACACCTACATCTTGGATGCCCTGGGGGTAAGCAGATAAACATAAAAATGTACTATCCCTTTATCATGTATAAAATATAAAACAAACTGACTATTATATAATTCATTATATAATTATTATGTATATCTTACACTATTTGAATAAGGTAGGCTATATATACTTTCTATTGCAATTGTGCATATTTACTACAGCAAAACACAGGGGTAAAGAAAAAATTATGTAGAAAAAAAAATAACACAGTAAACGCTGGTGTCAGCTATTCACTTCATTTTTATGTATTAATTAGGGACACAAAAACACCAATTTTGTAGGATGACCTTTGGTTTAATTTGATGCCTGATTAATTGTTTTTAATTGGTTTTCTGTGCATCTCTTTGCTGTGTCCTTTATTTGAACTGAGCAAGATAACTTGTCTCAAATGGCTATGATACTATCAATTCCTCTCGGTTTAAAATCAGCGAGCCTTGAAATTATGTAGACATCCTTCAGTGAAAGACGTTTTCATGCACTTCTATCTCTCTGAATCAGCCATTTTGAAGAAGAAAGCTCTGAAACTAACCCTCAGCACAGACCTGAAAGATTAATCCGTGTTACATACACAAAGTAGAGATGTCAAACAGCCCTTCATCTACCTAATTTACAGCCCTCCCCAAATAGAGCAGCCTTCTGGAAGGTTTAAAAGAGATACGGTTGGGATGATGGAGGACGGAAAATTTGCACTGCCTCTGATGAGCTGCCTTTTGAACACACTTTTGTCTTTCTCCCAATCTGTCACTCTTTCTGTCATCTTGTGTCATTGGGATCACAGTGATAGAGTGTATAGTGTTGAAGAGAGCTGAGAATAGTTTTATTCTCAGAGGTGAGACAGATTTAATTGGCTTTGATATTAGGTGTCAGCCTGAACACATCAGCCCGATTCATGCTCTTCAAGTTTTTGTCTTTTTTCACACTTCCAGAGCGTAATACCTTTGATCGATACATTTGAAAATCAACATGAAATTGCATTTGCAGCTTATTTTACTTCAGTAATGTGACATATTGCAACAAGAAAATCCAGCATTGTAGAAGCTCCCGACTGTGGAAACTCCCGACTTCTAAGATCATCTAATTGCGTGATGAAAATTTCGCCAATCACACAATTTCCCATGCTCCAATTTATTTGCAAAATTTGCGTTAGATTATTTTAACACATTAAGGATTTTGAAGTAATTGCATGTGTTAAAGCGTTAACTTCGACAGCCCTAGTTGTTAGTAGTGGGAATTTCGGATAATTTTACTGACTCGGATCTTTGAATCTTGTTCAGCAAAATGAATGAATCTTTTTTCAAGTAATTTCGTTCATTTCAGCAGAATCTAATTACAATGCTACATGCTACATTTTTCAACACATTTAGTACTTTTGGAATAAAAAATAAACTATAAGCTAATGCAGCCATGGCCAAACTTTGAGAAAAGATTAGATTAGAAAAGATGAATTATTTGCTTAAAGGTCCCCTTCTTCGCGATTCCATTGTTCAAACTTTAGTTAGTGTGTAATGTTGCTGTTAGAGCATAAATAATACCTGTAAAATTATAAAGCTCAAAGTTCAATGCCAAGCGAGATATTTTATTTAACAGAAGTTCCCTTTCAAAGCCTACAGCGAACGGCTGGCTTGGACTACATCCTGGTACTTCCTTCTTTAATTACGTCAGTAGAGCAGTAGAACAGACTAACCTCCGCCCACAAAGAAACGCGAAAAAGGGGGCGCGGTCTTGTTGCTGTCCCACGTGGAGAAGCTGACGGTCGCGTGGAGAAAAGGAACTGTTGCGTTGAATGTGTTTATCGCCATGTCATCGAGACGCTGTTATTTTCATCCAGGAGTCAAATCACCTTTGTTTGGCTTTCCCAGGGAAGCTGTAGAGATTATTGAACGCATACATCTCTCCGTTAAGAGGCGTGACCTTTCCAACATGCGCTAAGCTGCTGTCAAATTACAACACAGGAACCGCTTTCACGTGCGCTAAGCTGTGGTCGAATCACAGCACAGGAACCGCTTGCACAATCAGAACTCGTTACGTGTTTCTGAAGGAGGGACTTTATAGAACAAGGAAATCACCAGCCGTTTTTAGGACAGTGGAAACAGCGGTATACAGATAAGTAAATAGTGTGAAAAATACTGTGTTTTTTTACACGCGAAACATGAACACATGTTATATTGCACACTGTAAACACAATCAAAGCTTCAAAAAAACACGAAGAACGGGACCTTTAAGCTGGGTCTTCAGGCTATGTATGCAGTCTGTTAGTTCACCTCACCTCCCGATCCAAATCGTTCTTTCCTTTGTCACTTCACATGGAAAGTTTTATTTCACCTCTCGTTTCTTCGGGTATGAGCCGTTAGTTCGGTCATCATGTCTGATCTGGGCCGTGACAGCCCCGTATGCAAGGCTATGCAGTCACCGGAAACAGAAAAGATTAGTTCATCTCTCGAGTTTTCTCGTTTGAGTCGTTCATTCTTTTTTCACATGACCGCTTCCCTGTTCAGTGTCTCGTTACAGTCGTATTATTGACTGCATGTTGTAATATATTTATCATTATAAAGTCATCAGAAGATATATGCAATAAACATTTGTTATGCCTATCCATTCTGAACAACCCAATGTGTCCAGGCTTCATATGAAAATCAATTATACTAGCAAAAAAACTGAACTAAACAAACAAAAAAAACTACTCACTTGTTTGTAAGGAAGGTTGTGAATTAACCATAGACTGTAAAGGAATTAACAAATTTCTGTATTCAACACGGCTGTCACGTCACGTGACAAAAAACGAGACTCGAGAGATTAAGTGTTTCTGCATTCAGCCTATGGGGACTTGAACGAATGACTCGAACGAGAAGACTCAAGAGATTGACTAATCTTTTCTGTTTCCGGTGACTGTATAGCCTTGCCTAATGGGGCTGGGACTTGATGAACGAATGACTCAAACCCGAAGACTCGAGAGATGAACTAATCAATTCTGTTTCTTGTACAGAACATATGGGATGTTGCGCATGCACAGTCAACACAAAATGAACGAATCGCTCTCTGAGACAATCCGTTGTTCTCGAGTCATATTAAAGATTCGTTCAAAATGAACGAATCGTTCATGAACGACACATCACTACTAGCTGTTACTTATGAAATCAGTTGTTTATTGCATTGTTTTCCCAGCTAATAAAATATGGATCATAATGCAACCGTCCACGTTATGCTCTTTGTGCCACTCACCGCTTCCGTCTCAACGGACGTGAAGCCTGAGCCCAACGCAGACACAGAGCCTGAGCCTAAAATGTCTGACCATGTGCATGAGCTGGCAACATTTTCCATTAGAGAGGGAATACAATATGAGGGGATGGTGTGGAGCACAAATGTTAGCACCCTGCCTATTTCGCCATCCTGCACAGTTTTGTCACCTAGCACTGAGTTATTGATGTCTTTGATGTTCCCGTCCTGCCTCCCACTCCAACCTCCTTTGCCTGTTCCTGAGATGTCTGTTGGTTCTGCGGCGGCCAAAAACTGTTTATAATAAGTATCCCTGTCCCCTGTCGGCCAAGGAGGCTTAGGCCCTGTCCCAAATGGCACCCTAAACACTTGCGGTCTTCCCATGAGTCTGCACTTTCGTGACGTAACGCCACTTTGACTGTCAGGTAGAGGTCTGCTGCTGAGCTTTGCTTAAGTGCGGGCTCTGTAAAGGTGCGCATTTAGGGGGCATATCGACCTCAAAGGGGGGGCTCGTGAAAGTGACAAAGAGGAGACCCTATGGTCTCTTGGACTTAACGGACAAGCGCACGCAGCAGCCATTGTAAGTCCACAAGACCGTAAGTGCATATGAAGTGTGCCATTTGGGACAGGGCCTTAGAATGTCTGTCTCCAGTATAGACCAGAAAGGCTTTTTATGAAACCCCTGCCCAGTCTTTCAGCCCTGTCTTCACTGCCTCTCATCAGTCCTTTGTCTTCTTCTACACTGTTTGCTCAGTGCATCGTGGTCTCGCCTTGGACTGATAGTTTGTCAGTTCAACCCTGGACAGTTGACCCATTTGCTTTGCCTAGAACCTCCAAACCCGTCACTCCACCTCTGCCCGTCAACCTGTCAGCTTCACCATGGCTCCTAGCCCCCTCGGCTCCACCTGGGACCTGCGAATGGATTTACAGGTCTTTGTCTGTGACTAATCCCACCACCCCTTTGGCTCTATCGGGCTTCGCCATCCCATCCGGCTTCTCCTCAGTCCTTGGGCACACCGGCTCCGCTCAGTATTCTGGCACCCTGGCTTTGCCTTGGCCAGGAATATGATCAGGAACAAATATAAAGATAGTAAATATGGTCACTTTTGATTTCCACAGTAGGACTTACTGTAGGACTTAAGTACCACCTTCTTGCTAGAAACTGATGTTTTTTCTTTGTGTTTGTGTGTGTGTGTGTGTGTGTGTGTGTGTGTGTGTGTGTGTATATAGATAGGAGGCTGGAACATCACAGAGTCTTGGGATAAAGATAACTTTCTGGACGTTTTAAAGACAATTTCTGGACCTTACAGAGCTCAGCCCTTCTTCACTGTTGGCGTCAGCGTGGACCCTAAAAACTCCAACAGTAATGTCATTCAGGTACGTTTACTCACTTTATCAAGTTTTATAGAGCATCTGCTGTTTGAACGTTTTTGTTTCATGTTTGTTTTATTGTATTCACAGTATTTATCACACCTGTGGTGTTTGCTCACCTGTGTAAACCTCCTCTTTCTCCAGGTTGACCAATCAGGACTCTTCCTCCCATCCCGAGATTATTACCTCAATAAGACAAATGAGAAGGTATCATGAAGCTGAAATTAAAGTATCAATAATTAAAAAACATTTTGTAATATATTTAAAGCAGCTTTTAGTCCATGTCTAAAAGCCTGCCACTGATCTTTGTTTAGGTGTTGAAGGCTTATCTGGATTACATGGTAGAGTTGGGATTGTTGTTGGGAGGAGACAAGAATTCCACTCGGGGTCAGATGCAGCAAATCTTGGACTTCGAGACAGCGCTGGCTAACATCACGGTGCCTCAGGACGAACGGCGAGACGAGGAAAAGATCTACCACAAGATAACGATAGCTGAACTCCAGGTGCGTGTGCAGGCTCACAAGGTTTTAATTAGATAGAAGTCATGAGGATTTGGTGTAGTAGTGCTGTACAGATGACAGATGAACGTGTGTTGAGGAAGCTCAGAAATTCTGAGCTGAATATTTGGGATCATTAGTTGTAATCATTAAACTGTTATAATGAGTGTGTTTCAGACATATTGCTTATTAAAGGTGTTTGTATGAGATACGAGAAGAGAGAGTTTATGAATAATTCAGTGCATGGAGTCAGGTTTACCGCTGTGTGTCCAAGTGTGTTCGCACTTTATGAACTTTCTGTCGTTCCATCCATCCATCCGTCCGTCCGTCCGTCCGTCCGTCCGTCCGTCCGTCCGTCCATCCATCCATCCATCCATCCATCCATCCATCCATCCATCCATCCATCCATCCATCCATCTATCTATCTATCTATCTATCTATCTATCTATCTATCTATCTATCTATCTATCTATCTATCTATCTATCTATCTATATTTGCCATATTCTCATGTATCTGTCTCAACAGAACACCACATCTATTATCCTTCTGTGCATATAGATTTTGCGTCTTCTGGCTTGTTTCCATCATTTAATTATCAAGATTTTATCTGTGAGCACCTGCATTGAAACTTGTTTTGTGAAGGCTCCGGTGATTTCCGTGGCAACAGTTGCTGAGCAACTGTACAGTGAAGTAGTGAGGTGGAGGAGTAGACATGACGGTTGATTGCTTACTGATTAAATTATGTCTGCTGTCAGTATAAATGGAATAAGTTCAATCTTTTCAAAAGGGTTTTTGTTACTAAGAATGTTTAAAATATTATCATTATATTAATATTATTTAATGCTTATTATTCTACTTAAAAAAATAATAATATATATATATATATATATATATATATATATATATATATATATATATATATATATATATATATATATATATATATATATATATATATATATATATATATATATATATATATATATATATATATATAAATAAATTGTTTTACAAATGATTAAACAGACATCAGTTGATGTACTTGTTAAAAAAAATTTATAGTATATTTTCCTTTACTTTTGACTAAATTTGCAAGAAAACCATCTGATGGAAGTGTATGCAAAATTACCAGCAGTTCTCCTGCATTCACAAGCATTCCCCTGCTTTAAAGCTGAAGCCCAATACATTATATATTCATGTCACTATTCTCTCGTGTGTGATGAGCAAACGTCTCTGGGAGCCGTGGAGCTCAGATGTGTGCAGATGCCCAGGAGGATTCTTACATTTGACTTAACATGCTGGGCTCTTTTTTAAGGAAAGAAAGCTAAATAACATAACATGTAGTCAGTTTGTGTGTTTTGTTTGAATTTATAGAAGTGCTCTTTACTCTCTCTCACACACACACAAAAAAAAACGTTTTATCGTTTTTTACGTTTTATCAAGTTATCATCAGCAACGGGTTGCAATAATCGCACAACGATAGAGAAAAATCCAACAGGGAACACATTGAAAATCACAGGAATGAGCATAGGACACAACCACGTAATACAATGACGATACCAAACCAAGAACTGTGAGAACCGAAGGCTTAAATACACAGGCAGTAATCAACAGATAAGAGAACAGGTGTGAAACTCACATTAGTAACCAAGGTATCTAATGCCGAGTTCACACTGCACGGTTTTCAAAGTCATCAGATCACAGTTCTTTTCACACTGCATAACTATCTGGGGTAGCATTCAGTCACTGCTGTGTTCACACTGCATGATGGATCGGCGACAGGAGGTTTCACACTGCATGGCTTTACAATAGGAAGAATCGCCGACAACTCTGTCTGGTGCGCAAACTACATTTCACTACATATAATTTTGTTCTGCGAAGAGAGTTGGAGGTAAATAGATAATTTTGCAATGTGCTGCTGTTGCGGCTGGTCAAGCAAATGTTTGTGCTTTGCTTCTGTTTGATATAATTGTAAATATATCTATTAAAATACTGATATTCAGATCTATAACTCCTCCCTGAAGCGCCCACTGCCCTCTCATTGGCTATCACCGCCGATGTTATTTTCAGTCAGAACACATTTCACACAGCAGGATTTCGGTCCGGATATTTAGCATGCCAAATATCTCACAGGTGTCGGCGACTCGTTTGTGATTCTCTCAGATCATCTGATAATTCACCCTGCGGGATTGTCACTCTAGCACAGATTTCGGGCATTTGTCTGCAATTTCGCAAAACCTGTCGGCTAGTGAAAATCGGGCCTAAAATCGTGCAGCGTCAACTCAGCATAACAGGGCAAAAAAATAACAACAACAAGGCAAAAAGAAACAGAACAAGACCAAACTAAAGCACAATGAAACTAACAGTACTTGACAGTTATATCTGAGTTCACAGTTTGGTAGTTCTTTGTTGGTTTTGCTTCGTTTCCTGTTCAGTTTCCATGGTTATCCATTGTTTGATGCACCACACCTCTTTCTTATTTCTTTCATTGGTTTGAGTTAGTATATATTGAGCCAGTTAGTATTTGTTTCGTTTAAAGCCCATGTGGACATCCTTAAAAATACATTTGCATGCCACCTCAGTGATAAAACTTGTGCATTCGGATGGAGATTTATTCACGGTGGAGGAGCGAGCTTTGTGATCCTTCAAACCCGGGAACACGCTGCTCACGTGGTCAGTCGCAGGGGTTCGCATATGCTTGGAATAATAAGAATAAATGCATATTTAATTTAATAATAGGCAAATAATATCCTAATTATTATTTAATTATTTAAATCTCCGAAGATATAGACACATTATAGTTAAAATGTTTTTTTGTCTTGTATTTTATCTCAAAAGGATGGACTTCATTTAAAAAATGTGGAAATGAGTGGAAATAAGTTAATATAGCCTCTTAAGAGACAACAACGGCCCATTTCAAATGTTTATGTTCTTTTCTTCTCTTTCCCTTTTGAGTGGTGATGGAATATTGTTCTTATAAATACTCTCCAGCATTTCAGTAAAGTTTAGTAAAAGTGTAGGCTAGATCTTTAAAATGCATTCCAATTACTGCAAAGCGCAACCGTACGGTGCTCTGCAGTGGTCAAAAAGGATATAAACAGTGAATTTTAAAGTGATCTCTTCTTGAAAACTAAAAAAGGCATTTCAATTGTTTCTCAAAAAACAGTAGGTAATTCGGCCGAGGATTTTTACGCGTGTGGTGGGAGAAAAACACTGACATTCTGGATTCGGACGGCAATAAAATCCCAGACTAGCCTCTGAAAATGATGAAAATACCTTCCGACCCCATGAGAAACAATTACCGTCCGAATCTGTTTCTGATATCCTTACAACCTTAGTTTTATTTTGAGTTTGTAAATAAAAAGAGATTGCTGCAAATATAAACTGCTCGCCTCATCACTGCGTCAACCAGTCGTGACAGGAACACAGAGTACTTCCATAACAAACAACTTTCCCTTCCCCACACTTTATGGACTTAATCTCCCCTTACACAAAGATTGAAGTATAAATGGATTTTTTCCATCCCTTACTGATTAACAGGTGCTTAACTAGGAACTAGCTGGTCTAACATGTGTCTGCGATCAATTCCAATCAGATCTGAAGGTTCTAAGCAGTTTGTGGAAATCATACGGAACAGAATGAATCATGTATAAAGTGGAATTAAATACATGTTAGTCCATGTTTAATAATTCTTATATTTGAACATTTTGACAGCCCTCATTTCAGAATTTAATTGTATTTTACATCAGCTCTCATTAGACAAAGCTTGAAACAGTCGCTTCTTATTTTGCACGTCTTTATGCAGAGCAACCTCAAGGGTTCGCTTGGTTTTTGAGTTTATTAAAAAACAACACAGCCTCTCATAACCATAAGAGAGAGGGAAAATAGTCCATTTGAGTCACCTAATTTGTTTTCATCTGCTTGAAATCCACAGTAGAGATGAAGGCTGAATGAGGGTAGATGGGGGCTTTCAGCTGTGTGTTTACGATGGAGGTCTTTGTTTTATTACACCCAAGGGCAGAGCGGCTAGAATTGCATCTAGGTTTCAGGAATGCAAACATGCAGGTTATTGACTCTAGCCTGCTGATTATTTGAGCATTTTGTGTGAGAGCGAATCCGAGCACGCATTCTGTGTCCTTTTCATGGCTGAAAGAATATTGAGACAAGCAGAGCTTTCACAGCCAAGGTTATGGAAAAATGAGAGTTGGTCATAATTAAATGTAACTCTCCATGTTTGGTGGCGTATAAAAGGTTTTTATTAAAGTGCTGTTATGTTCAAATATGAGCAGCCGAATACTATTCACTTGATTACTGTAACCCCTGTTACTGAAGCTTTAACTGATTAAATAAAGTCAAATTGTGTGATGTAAAGTCACCTAGAGAGATATAAAGTTGCAAGTGTCAGATATAAAGTGACAATTTCAGGAAATAAAGTTGTCATTGCATGATATAGTCACATTTCGATAGTCACAATTGTTATATAAAAATTCACAATTATGAGATGTAGCAATGCTGCAAGATTTTATGATAAATAGTCACATTGTGAGTTGTAGAGCTACATTAACTAAATTATCGCATTGCAAAATATAAAAATCACATTATGAGAGATAGACACAGTTGTGAGATATAAAGTCACAATTGTAATATTGTTAAAGTGACACTGCAAGATATTAACCCACACTGTGAAACATAAAGTTATATAGCGGCATTTACAAGCAATTACAAGTTTACCCAGTCTGATCTGCCGGCGATTTGATTTCGCCCTGCAACTCATTCTGGAAACCTGAACATTCATTTCTACTGCTTCTGTTACACTTTTGCGGGAACCAATCACAGACTGGCTTATCCACCTGGCACGCTATTGGCGGGTTTAACATGAAGACGGATAGAGAAGCGATGGGTCGTTGCCCGTTGATCACGCCTCTTGTGGTCTGATTGGTGGAAGGACTATCCAATTGAATCCAATTGAAGTCATTTGAATTATGCTCTTTGATCACGCCTCTTGTGCAGTAGCAAATAAAGAGCAGACTCCCCAGGCCAATGTTCATTGTTCAATCTTAAATTGAGCTGGGTCTGGTGATAGCCAGACAAACAAAAATCGGTAACACTTCACAATTCGGGTGCACTAATATGCATTAATTCATGCTTAACTAATGCGCAGATAATCATGAGTTAATTTATGACTCATGAAGAACTAAACCATTTATTAAAGGGTTAGTTCACCCAAAAAATAAAATTCTGTCATTAATTACTCACCCTCATGTCGTTCAACACCCGTAAGACCTCCGTTCATCTTCGGAACACAAATGAAGATATTTTAGTTGAAATCCGATGGCTCAGAAAGGCCTCCATTGGCAGCAATGTAATTTACACTCACAAGACCCATAAAAGGTACTAAAAGACGTCGTTAAAAGTCCATCTCACTATAGTGGTTCTACAATCATTTTATGAAGCGACGAGAATAGTTTTTGTGCGCAAACAAAAAAATGTAAATAGCGACTTTATTCAACTTTATTCTGGACCTCTGACGTGAACTCGTGAAACACCATGACGCACACACGAGAATAGAGCTGGCGTTCTGAGCTTTGTTTACAAGCAAAGAAAGACGCGCCGTATCCAAGCTGTTGAATTCTACATTGATTGTGCTTTAGGTCTTGGCGTAGTGCTCAAAATGGTGCTAAAGTGTGCATTTCATGGATGCCCGAACTGTGCTCGACGTCATATTCTCGCGCATGCGTCGTGGTGCTTCGTGAGTGCACGTCAGAGGCCCAGAATAAAGTTGAATAAAGTCGCTATTTTGATTTTTTGTTTGCGCACAAAAACTATTCTCGTCGCTTCATTAATTTTGCACGTCGTCAGTAGATCACGCGCAGAACTGTCAACTCCCATCGGCGCTTTTATGGAATTGCGCTCTCATGCTAATTTGCCCTGTTTAATAAATCTGGTCCATATTATTAACTAATAGTGTAAATTCGTGTGCTAATTACCACATTTGACAATAAATAGTCCCATTGCGAAATATAAAGTCACAATTGTGAGGTCTCAAGATATACGCCTCTCGTGTGATATTGCGTTTATACACGATGGCACAAGTGTGTAAATAAATAAGAAACAATAACAGTGTCTTAAAAAACCCTCTTTTGTGCAGAACTTCCTTCCGCCACGGATTCAAACCTCAAGTTGACAGTTTGACAGATGAGCCCAAACCTCTGTTACTTATTCTAAACCATCACTTTAGAATCATCGCTTCATTGAAGCTTATTGTATTAGAGTAGAGTATTATGAGAGAAAGAGGTCGACTAAACATCTGATATAGCATTCATTCTTCAGGTCGATGTCCATGTTATTATATACATTATAAAAAATCTGTTTGAATGTCCTTTGAGGAAAGCGATAGTTTTCATTAACTTTTGAAAGTTAAGGGGATCCCATGACAGCGCTAAAACAATTTCCCAATTGTCCTGACCAGAGACACACTCATAAAGACCGCCATATAATGGTGTAAAAGTGTAACACTGAAGTCAATTTCACAACCACTAACGGGATGCTTCTCAATGCCAAATACGGCGTATAATCTATATAAAATAATATTTATTGAACAACAATATTTAAATTAACAACAATAGCCATTTTAAAAGACAATAGGAAATAAACACAAGCAGACAATTCAGTCAAACGTACAAAAGCGGCGCTCCAGTACAGGATTCAAGGTAAATATAGCCTAAATATAAAGTTATGAAACTTAATTTTCCCCTTAACCAGTTCCAGTTTGCTCTGAAACAAGTAATAGATTAATAAGACTAAAAATTGCCCATTTACTTATCTGGTTTATCCACTATCTACATAAGAGACAGCGGCAAATTCCCAAAAGACTGGCTGAGATGGAGCTGTTCTCGAAAAGGGTACACAAAAATAAAGGTTCTTTGGCGGGGTGGATGGTTCAGGATACACAAACACTGAACAGCCGCTGACGGCCTGGAGCTCGCATCTGCGAAAACGTAGAGAGTCACATATTGGAGGTCTAAATAACTACATTCTCGCCTAAAAAACTCTTGAAGCCACATTCCGTGACACAACAACAGTAGCATTTGTAAAAAATATGGTGGATTTGCTCGACCGCCATGACAGTCGTTGTAAGTGGAGTGATACAAACAGAGAAACGTTTCTAATGCTGATACTGGGAGAATATCGCACGCCTCTCAGCCAATCAGATTCGAGAACCAGAAAGAACTGTTGTATAAAAAGTAACAATTATGAGAAATAGTCACAATTGCAAGATATAAACTCACTTTACAATACTGTATAGTCTTGTGAGATATGAAGTAACATTGCGACATATACATTTGTAATTATGAGATATAAAGTTACAATTGCATAATTACAGCTTCCATAATTGTGCTACATTATTGCAACTGAAAACGTCAGTTACAGGGCGTGTTTTTTGCTTTTTTCGTATATATGGGTGCCTTTGACAAAGCCCGAAACGGCCCAAAAGCATTCCTAACGTGATTTTACAGCATAACATACAGCATATGATGTTTGTTTCGGTCATTAGGTGTTGGCTCCGGCAGTTGAATGGTTGGATTATCTGAACTCCGTCCTTTCACCGCTAGAGTTGAACGACACAGAGCCTGTGGTGGTCTACGCCAAGGAATACATGCAACAAGTTTCGGAGCTTATCAACAAGACTGACCGCAGGTACGGCTGTCTCTATGGTTACAGCTAATCAGAGTTGAGGAAGTGGACGTCCCCTCTGAGAGCGTCTGTTTAGATTGTGTATCAGAACATTCAGTAATAATAACAGTCTCTCTCTTTCTCTCTCTCTTTCTTTCTGCCTCTCCGTCTAAGAATTGTAATGCAGTTATTCCTTTTTAGATCTTCTGTAACACTGTCTCTCACTCTACCTGTATAAATAAATGAATACACATGCAGCAATGGTCCTTTTTTTAGATATTAGGATGCACTCTTTCTCTTTCTTCTCCAGCCTTCTGAATAATTACATGATCTGGAATCTGGTGCAGAAAGGAGCGTCCAGTCTTGACCAGCGGTTTGAGAACGCTCAGGATAAGCTCCTGGAGAGCCTCTATGGCACTAAGAAGGTGTGTGTAGTTGGGGTGTGTATGAATGAATTAAAGAAATAGTTTGCGCAAACCTGTAAATTTGGTTGTCAGATATTCACTCGCCTTTGTGTTGTTCCAATTCCAAATTACATGTTTCATGCAACACAAAAATATGTTTTTTTCTATCTCCATGTGATGGAAGTGAATGGAGACTGGGATTGTCAAGCATTGAAAATGCCAAAAAATACACATCTAATGAAGTCATAAGATAAGCTTTATGTGATGAACAGATGGAAATTCAAGTCATTATTCACTGAAAATCTTGCTCTTTTTTCCCACACCTCTCAAATCTCATTTTAATTTGTGCATATTGAGTCAAACTTTCGGTGTGTTCTTCATCCTGAGCAATCATATGGATTCAGAAGACTTGAAATATGCTAGCTAGTGTCATATGGACTACTTTTATGATACTTGTATTGTATTTTTAGAGCTCAACAGCCCCAGTCCCCATTCACCTTCATTTTATGGATTTAAAAAAGTACTTATTATGGAAAGAATATACCTAAGTGTGAACGAAATGTAATATTGTAGAACATGTAATTGCATGTTATTTAAAGGAGGACTTTATTTGTACATCTTTATTTGTAATTTCATAATTATTTCTATCGTTTTTGAAATATACAGAATGTACTGGTGTCATGGGTTAAGTTCAGTTATGTTCATTCTTAGTTTAATTGAGTTCCCGCCTGTCTTCCGTCTCTATGGTCACACTTCATTATGAGTTTCGTTAGGTTCAGCTGTGTTTAATTATCACATTGTTATCTGCATTACACACACACACACACACACACACACACACACACACACACACACACACACACACACACACACACACACACACACACACACACACACACACACACACACACACACACACACACACACACACACACACACACACACACACACACACACACACACACACACACACACACACACACACACACACACACACACACACACAAGACCAGTCAATGACCATAAGAAAAGCAGCACTTTAAAGGGATAGTTCACCCAAAAATGAAAATTCTGTCATCATTTACTCAGAAGCTGTTCCAAGCCTCAATGAATTTCTTTGTTCTGCTGAAATATCTTCCTTTGTGTTCAGCAGAACAAAGAAATTCATACAGGTTTGGAACAACTTGAGGGTGATTAAATGATGACAGAATTTTCATTTTTGGCTAACTATCCCTTTAAATTGCTGCTTTTCTTATGGTCATTGTCTGGTCTCGTGTGTGTGTGTGTGTGTGTGTGTGTGTGTGTGTGTGTGTGTGTGTGTGTGTGTGTGTGTGTGTGTGTGTGTGTGTGTGTGTGTGTGTGTGTGTGTGTGTGTGTGTGTGTGTGTGGACTGGTAATCATCACGTTATGGGGACAAAATGTCCCCACAAAGATAGCAATATCCGAAATCCTCATCCTTGTGGGGACATTTTTAGGTCCCCATGAGGAAAACATCTTATAAATCAGACTAAGTGATGTTTTTTGAAAATGTAAAATTGCAGAATGTCTCCTGTGAGGGTTAGGTTTAGGGGCAGGGGCAGTGTAGGGGGATAGAATATACGGTATGTACGGTATAAAAACCATTACGCCTATGGAAAGTCCCCATAAAAGATGAAAACACTACATGTGTGTGTGTGTGTGTGTGTGTGTGTGTGTGTGTGTGTGTGTGTGTGTGTGTGTGTGTGTGTGTGTGTGTGTGTGTGTGTGTGTGTGTGTGTGTGTGTGTGTGTGTGTGTGTGTGTGTGTGTGTGTGTGTGTGTGTGTGTGTGTGTGTGTTGCTAAACCGGTCTCCTGGATTATTATCATTAAAACTTTGTGTTGGAATACTGTTGATCTTCTGCGTCTGTTTGCCAGCAACCATTTTTTACAACTGGCAAGCATTTATGGTTAATAAACTTAATCATTATCATAATCATAATCATATAAACATATACTTTAACATAATTTCTATTGAAACTTTTATGTCACGCATTCAAATAAATTTGTTATTACATATCTGTAATGATTAAGTTGTAATTTAGTATATGTTAAATAAATTAATTTAAATGTAATGTACTTTGTAATGTACTGTAGTATGACAGAAATGACAGCAAAATTTTATCTAAACAAATATTATAACTGTACTTTAAAGTAAACCTTTTAATTTGACATTATTGTCACGATCCATGTGTGTTTAGTCAAAGATTGTCTTATTATAGGGAGATAAGACGTGCGGCACCTCTCAGCCTATCGTGTAATGGCCAGTGTTGGGGAAAGTTACTTTTAAAAGTAATGCATTACAATATTGTGTTACTCCCTTAAAAAGTAACTAAATGCGTTACTTGGTTACTTTTTTAGAAAAGTCATGCGTTGCTTTCGCACTACTTTTTCTCACCTGGGCCAGGCTTGTATTTTTATAACAAAAAAGTAATATTTTTGGGCAAATGTAAAGGCCCTTTCACATCAAAAATGAAATAATAAGCTTCAGTCTGAAGGAAATGCAAATTCACGAATGTACAGTAGAGGGCGCAGCTCAAACAAACCTTTCAGCTGTGCAGGATTGCAGAATAGGATGCGGGAGAAGAAAGTTTACCACTTACTTCACCAATAAAAACTAAAAATTCTAATCTAAGTAATTTTTCTTATATATATTTAATTATTAGACGTTTGCATAGTATTCTGATTTACTGAATGAGATTAGTAAATGCCTGCTCACATTTAGTCTACAACTAAAATAACCATCATGTTTTCAGCCAACACCTTTTTTTAAGAGCTGTCAGTCAATAAATGGGAAAACAAAGTAACTTGCATTACTTACTTGAAAAAGTAACTAGTAAAAGTAATGCTTTACTTTACTAGTTACTTGAAAAAAGTAATCTGATTACATAACTCAAGTTAAAATGCGTTACCCCCAACACTGGTAATGGCAGTAACGTCAGTGCCCGCAGTGTCTGTTACAGTTTTCGTAATCAGTTTCTTGTGGATTATTAGTGCGCTGGTCTTGTGAATAAAAGTTCTATATTTGGTGTTATATCGCTAGTAAAGGTACAGTTGGACTGCATTGTTTATGGGTGCATTAAACCACATTTAAGAGTACACTTCATTGTAATCTAATAAATATTTAATTCATTAATTGTAGTTATTGTTTTACCTTCATTCATTAAAAAGTGTTATATCATCATCATCATTAGTCACACAGCAGTCATAAATCATTACAATACAAGACTAACCTGGCAGCAATAGAAATAATACTCATTAAACAACATACAATATAACACAATAATTAAATTATTAATTTTCTCTTTATTCATTAAAATACATAATATCAGCATCATATGCATGCAGTTATAATAGTCATTACCATTCAAGTCTTATCATAACTGGTAAAACCTGAACGCCAAAGAAAGGAAACATAGGTATTTTATACTTTCTTTAGACAATATATAATATCATTCAAGATTACAATGAAATACTATGGATATCGTTCCCAACAAACGTATTGTTTGGCATAAAACATGTTGAAGATGAGTGGACAGGAAGTCGATTCATTAAATGATAAGCTGTTTCTTCACAAAAGCGGTTTATTCTGTGAAGTGAAGCCTCTTCTCCTTTGACTTCCATTATTTAAATAAAAGCCCCTGGTCTCCTTTCCTGTGTACTGGCAGCCACAGCGTTAGCATTAGCCGTTACGTTTTTTTGGCTAATGGTTGCAGGCTTGTCATCTAGTGGCTTTTGTTTAGCTTCATTTTCATGGACTTTTAGTTTGTATTCCTCAGTTACCTGTTTCCTGTTGTTCCGTTTGTTTTCCCGCCAATCATTTGTTTCTATGGACGCTCAGTCAATCTGCTCACCTGTTTGCCCTTGGGCTCTTATCTTTCTATATTTAAGTTCTTCTCTGTTTCCATTTGAGTTGTGCGGTTGCCTATTGTTGCGTCTACACACTATTTCGTTGCCGCCTTCGTACCACAGTTTATTTAATAAATAGCCTACCTTTGTTTTAGAACCTTTTGAATCTTTATCATCATCTGGAATAAAGTGTGACAATTATTAGAAAGTGTGTTAAGAAACATAGTCATAAAAATGGAATCTCTTTAAGTACACTTGAGTTACCTTTTGCCATTACTATTTTATTATCTGTAAGTTAACTACAGTTTTTTTTTAAATACACTCTCAGAAAAAAAGGTACAAAAGCTGCCATTGGGACGGTACCTTTTCATAAGGTTACTAAACGGTGTATATTGGTAAATGGTAAATTAAAAAAAAGACTGCATTTATATAACGCTTTTAACAGACCTACGGCCATCCAAAAAGCTTTACATTTGCCTCACATTCACCCACCGACGGCGGTGTCAGCCATGCAAGGCGCCATCCAGCTCGTCGGGAGCAGCTGGGGTTAGGTGTCTTGCTCATGGACACCTCGGCACTTGGTCAGGTGGAACCGGGGATCGAACCACCAACCTTCCGGTTTGTAGACAACCTACATGAACCACTGAGCCACTGCCGCCCCTTTTTGAAAAGGTACAGCTTTTGTACCTTTTTCCCTGAGAGTGTCCGTTTAAGATTTGACGTACGCTACAAGTACACATTTAAGCACACTTCTTTTTCATGACAAAAAAATCTGAACTTTTCTTGAAATATGTGCGATTGTGTGATTTGTTTAGTTGGAGCATGTTTAATATTTTGTGATTTTATGACTGCTTGTTTCAGGTTGCCAGATAAGTTAATGTGTATGTAATTTGTCAATATGTCTGTTTTTTTGTTCAGTCCTGTACCCCACGCTGGCAGACGTGTATTGGGAACACAGATGACACTCTTGGTTTTGCATTGGGTGCTCTTTTCGTCAAAGCCACTTTCGACAAACAGAGCAAAGAAATAGTGAGTTACTCAAAGCCACTGTGAGACTAAAACCTACTGTATACGTGTTTGACAATGCATGGCCTCATTCTTCATTTAAAATCTCATTGTTGATGCGTGTTTGCCACCATGTGGCAGCAATGTGAATTACACAGTTCACAACCTCATCTTTTCTGTCCAAATGAAGGCGGAGGGGATGATCAATGAAATCCGCTCAGCTTTCAAAAACGCGCTAGATGATTTGCGCTGGATGGATGAACAGACCCGACAAGCTGCCAAGGACAAGGTGAGAGAGAATGAGAATTATAGAGACAGCAGCATGACTGGATAACCAAAACTTGCAGATTTGTCTGGGATTCAAGACCGCAAAAGCAGCTTAACTGTAAACACTTTGCATTGCTTGCCAAGAAATCAGGATAAAGTGTCTTCTCTGGATCTAGGCGGATGCCATCTACGACATGATCGGATTTCCAGACTTCATTCTGGACTCCAAAGAGCTTGATGATGTGTATGACGGGGTGAGTCAGCAAACAGCTTTTGTTTACATCTGTAGAATCATCAAACTTTATTTCCAGGATTAAATGATTTTCAATGCGTCTCAAATTTAGCGGTGTAGTTGTGTTTCAATGGGCTTTTTTTCAGTTGTGCTTTCTTTTCTCTCCATTCTGTCACCTGATGGAGTTTTGGTTCCTTGCCACCGTCGCCTTTGGCTCTGGCTTGCTCAGTTGGGGACACTAAATATTCAACTATATTACTGATCAGCTCATTTCAATTATTATAAATTCATAATTAAGAGATAAAATGTTGAAAATATGATTTTAAATGTCCTCATTATTAGATTAAAAGTCAAAAATATGACATGCTAAGTCATTGTGAGGTGAACAGTTGAAATTAGGACTTTAAAAATTCTGAGATAAATGGATTTAAAGTCAAAATCATGACTTAAAAATCTATTTAATTATGATTAAAAATCCTAAGTATGAGATAAAAAGCTGAAATTAGATTTTAAAAAAAGTCTAAATTATGACCAAAACACACACTAAGACATTTAAGAGATGAAATCATTCTTGTTTTTTGTTTTTTAAATGCTCTTTAAATTTTTTGAATCACACTTATAATAATAATATTTACATTATTGTTTTCATTTCGTGCAATATATTTTTTGACATGAATTTTGAAATCCGTTTTCTACAACAGAAATGAATCAATCAAAAACTTACTTTAGCTTTTCATCTAAAACAAAATTAATTTCCTATCATCACTGTAATAAAGAAATACAGGTGACTTTACTTGACTTGTATAGTCAAAGAATATGTCTTAAATATATGCATGCATGTGTGTGTATTTATATATACACAGTGCACACACATATACTATGTAAACACAAACTTTTATTTTGGATGCGATTCATCGTTTGACAGCACTTAATAATATTATTAGATTTTGATTTATTAAGTACTTTATTTAATTTATTAATCCTGAATATCCCAGCTAACAGGCAATGTGATGTTTTGCCTGTAGTACGAGGTTACAGAAGACAACTTCTTCCAGAATATGATCAACTTCTATAACTTCTCAGCACGAGTGATGGCAGACCAGCTCCGCAAGCCACCAAACAGAGACCAGTGAGTTCAACAGTGTGTGTTAGGAGTGAAAAATCCCAGGCATCCTGTACAACGGTGGATGATTTGTGATTGCGCTATCTTTCCATCTCTAGATGGAGTATGACTCCACCCACGGTGAACGCTTACTACATGCCAACCAAGAATGGAATCGTCTTCCCCGCTGGCATCTTACAGGCCCCGTTCTACGCCCACGATCACCCCAAGTGAGCAGACACGGCTGAAATAGTTACCATGTTGCTAAAAAAACCTCCTGAGTTTGTAACAACTATGATGTTTTGGTGTGTCTCACAGAGCTTTAAACTTCGGTGGTATTGGAGTGGTCATGGGACACGAGTTAACGCATGCATTTGATGACCAAGGTTAGTACACTGGGGGTCATTTCATATGTTTTTGTCTTTCCCTGATTCCCAAAAATATTATTAGAAAAGATAGAAAAAAAGTTTTTTCATTACCATTCTCGACGTTCTCTCTGTTGTCCTCGGTTTTCCTTTTTAAAAAAAAGAAGCACATTTTAGCATACTATTGAAAATAGTATTTATTATGGAAAAATATACTTTAAAAGAATAAAGTGTGAACTGAATGTAATGATTTTGAACTTAACTTCTATGAACTTAACTTCTAAAGTTTAATAAATCACTTCTATTGTCTTGAAATATGTGACCCTGGAGCACAAAACCAGTCATAAGTCTCAATAGCCAACAATACATTGTACGGGTCAAAATTATAAATTTTTCTTTTTTGCCAAAAATCATTAGGATATGAAGTAAAAATCATGTTTCATGAAGATATTTTGTACATTTCCTACCGTAAATATATATATAAAATGTATTATTGTTAATATACATTTTAACTAAGGACTTCACAACTTTAAAGGCGATTTTATTTTAGATATAGATTTATATGCACCCTCAGATTCCAGATTTTCAAATAATTGTATCTTGTACTATTGTCCTATCCTAACCATATATCAATAGAGAGCTTATTTATCCAACTTTCAGATTATGTATAAATGTCAATTTTTTTAAAAATTTTACCCTTATGACTGGTTTTGTGGTCCAGGGTCACATATAGTTAATGTTTACTGTGGAATGTACTGACAATCTTTCGTGGTAAATTAAAATATACTTTAATGTCATTTTTATTGAAACTTAAACTTAAATCTTAAACTTCATCATTACAAAAAGATTCAAATACATTAACTTAAATGTTATACTGAATAACACATCACAGTTAAAATTATAATTAAGTATACGGTTACACTTTATTTTAAGGTGTCTTTTTCACAGTGTAATTATATATTTAAGTACTGAGTAATAATAATTAACTTCATGTACTTACTATAGGGTTAGGGTAGTATTAGGATTTTGTTGAAGGTTACTTGCATGTAATTATGCAAAAATTACTGTTATTACTATATAAGTACATGCAACTAACCAGGACACTGTAAAATCAAGTGTTATCTTAAGTAATTCACATGTGCTTTAGTATGTTAGTCAACACATCAAAATAAGTGCTCTTTAAAGAATAAAAAAAGATTTTCAGTATTTTACAGGAAAACTTTTAATTTGACATAATTACAAAGTGCACTTTTTGAAAAGAATGAAACTTCTGTGAAAGTTTACTCTTTTAAGTACACTTAAAGTGAGCTTTTATTTCATTAATATAATATAATCGGCATTAGCCTGACCCACATCAAGATGTTGGGTCTGGGAACACACCATTGGCAGGGCTCAATCCGAGGGGCGAGATAAACGGTTGTCTTTCAAATTCCCTCTGCACACAATAGGATAGAGCTACAACCAACCAGAGCAACGAAGAAGGTGAAGCGGAGCGAGTTGATAGATTAAACTTTCGCCGTATCCGGTCGGCAAAACTCTGATCACATCTTCCTTTCTTAAGAATGACTTCAGTGCCGTTCTTTGTTCTTTTCTCAAAGAAAAGCTTAACTCCAAGTCTTCCAGAGTCGCGGCCAAAGCCGAATCGAAAGACCGCTGTTCGCCAGCTTCTTTGTTTTCAAGTAGCATGTGGATCCGCCGCAACTCTGCCGTCATTATGTTAAGCCCGCCCACCGACTCTATACACGATGTGATTGGCCTGACCAGAGTTTGTTTTTTCCAGCTCGCAAGCCAACGGAGAGTTGCTAGACGCCCTGATGCAAATTAGATTTGCTGCCGCTAGGGTTCGTCTAGATTTCTAGGCTATAATCGGCATGTAAAGTTGTCAAAATATACACATTTAAGATTTGAAGTTCACTACAAGTCCACTTTCAATGCAGTGAAGAGCACTTTTTTCCCACAGGTTTCCTTTGCAAAGCCTGCTTTAAGTTTTGTCAGGTTAACGCTTAATTTCAACTCTGAACGTTGCAATACATTTTTTACAGTACATCAATACAATTCAATATTTCATTACATAGCCCCTTTAACGCTTAATTGTATTACACAGGCAGAGAGTATGACAAAGATGGAAACCTTCGACCGTGGTGGCAGAACTCCTCGGTGGAGGCGTTTAAGAACCGCACCGAGTGTATGGTCGATCAGTACACTCAGTACACCATCAATGGAGAGCACATTAATGGAAAACAGACGCTGGGAGAAAACATAGCAGACAATGGTGGCCTGAAGGCAGCCTATCACGTAGGTTACATTCAGTGTTGGGTGTAATGCATTACTAAATAATGAATTACTGTAACTGAATTACGTTTCCTTTGAAGTAAGGGATTACTCTTAATTTCATTCCAGTTACTTCTGATGATGGGACCCACAAATTAAAATTCTGCCATCATTTACTCACCTTCAAGTTGTTCCAAACCCGTATGAATTTCTTTGTTCTGCTGAACACAAAGGAAGATATTTGGAAGAACTAGTACATATACAACAAGGGCTACATTTTTGGAAAATAAAGCTAACATTAAGCCTGTATTCTAATCAGCCCTGCAAACTCTCTTTCCAAAATACCCAGTATTTGTATGGGCACTCAACTATTTTTTTATAATAATTTAATAATTTAAACGACAGGCCTAAGAATTTCCATTCCCTTTAAGAGTGGATGGTCATTTAGAGCCTTATAAAGCCATTTAAGAAGTAAGTTACATTTTATTAAAACATCCCATAGAAATGTTTCTTTTATGAAGATTATGTAGTTCACGAAGCTCCCCCTTCTGGTGATGGATATAAATCACTAGACATGTTTCTTTCCAAGCTAATGCAAATGTTGCCTTTAAATTGAATAAAGGCAAATAGCTGATTCTGAGATCTTTGTTTTGACAGGCGTACAGGTCATGGGTGCAGAAGAACGGCGAGGAGAAGAGACTCCCAGCTGTCAATCTGACAAACGACCAGCTCTTCTTCGTAGGTTTTGCACAGGTATGAGAAGACACACATAAAGAGAAGCAAAGTATGCAAAAATAATAACAAGTATAACTTAAAACATCTGTTCACTGTGTAACTGGTAAACACGCTGTGCCTCACCAATACAGGCCAAATATTAAACTTATTTTACATGTGGTGACAGAACAAGTAATGAATTTGCTGAATAAAATAACACTTTTTTTTTTTTTTTGAACAATAAAATAACACTTTCTACAATAAGGATCTATAAATTAACACTAGTCAATGCTTTAGGTATCATGGTCTAACAATTTTTTAAAAATGGTGAATTTCGCCAATTTCTAAATACTGGTAAATGTTCAAATGTAATATTATAGAATAATATGGAATACATTATGTTATTTCTGTAATATAAAAAATATATATGTTAATGTATTACTATATGTAGAAATTCATATTGTTTTGATATATCTTAACAAAATGAATGTTGGTAAATGTTCATATATGTAAGTATGACGTTATAAATTATAACTAACATTTACATGTCAGGCATAATAACATAGGTTAACATTTGTTATAAATACATTAGTTACCACGAACTAACACTAAAAAAACTTGTAAACCATGAATTAATGTTAATATCAACATTAACTAATACATTATTAAAATCAACACTCTAAAAAATGCTGGGTTAAAAACAACCCAAGTTGGGTTGAAAATGGACTAACCCAGCAATTGGGTTGTTTTAAGCAAACATTTAACCCAATCGTTGGGTTAAAATGACCTATTCACTGGGTTAAAACAACCCAATTGCTGGTTTAGTCCATTTTCAACCCAACTTGGGTTGTTTTTAACCCAGCATTTTTTAGAGTGAAAAGTTGGATCTGTTAATATTATTTAATGGACCTGACATGAACTAATGAACAATTATATTTATATTAACTAACAAAAACAAAGATTTAATAAAACTGTAGCAAATGTCTTCCTCATTGCCAGTTAGGTAATGCGTTAACTTGCATTGTAAAGTGTTACTATTATAATGCTAGAATATTGGTATATAATATGAACTTTTAAAGGGAATGGGAATGCTATAAATCATAAACAACCTTAAAGGGTTAGTTCACCCAAAAATGAAAATTCTGTCATTAATTACTTACCCTCATGTCGTTCAACACCCGTCAGACCTCCGTTCATCTTCGCAACAGAAATGAAGATATTTTAGTTGAAATCTGATGGCTCTGAAAGGCCTCCATTGGCACAATGTACTTTACACTCTCAAGACCCTTAAAAGGTACTAAAGACGTCGTTACAAAGTCCATCTCACTACAGTGGTTCTACAATAACGTTATGAATCTGCGAGAATAGTTTTGTGCGCAAAAAAAACCTAAATAACGACTTATATAGTGATGACCGATTTCAAAACAATGCATCATGAAGCTTCGAAGCGTTATGAATCAGCGAGTCGAATCATGATTCGAATCGTGTGTCAAACCGCCAAACTGCTGAAATTACGTGACTTTGGCGATTCAAACCGCTGAATCGATACACTGATTCATAACGCTTCGAAGCTTCATGATGCATTGTTTTGAAATCGGTCATCACTATATAAGTCGTTATTTAGGATTTTTTAGTGCACAAAAACTATTCTCGTCACTCCATAAAGTTATTGTAGGACCACTGTAGTGAGATGGACTTTGTAACGACGTCTTTAGTACCTTTTAAGGGTCTTGAGAGTGTAAAGTGCCATTGTGTCAATGGAGGCCTTTCAGAGCCATCAGATTTCAACTAAAATATCTTCATTTGTGTTCTGAAGATGAACGGAGGTCTGACGGGTGTTGAACGACATGAGGGTACGTAATTAATGACAGAATTTTAATTTTTGGGTGAACTAACCCTTTAAGTGTTACCAATATTTTTTACACAATAACCGTTTTTTTTTTTAAGTATTCACACTGTAGCACAGCCTCTTTCGCCTTACAGCAACAATAAAAACAATACAAACCACAGCAATGATTGTGAACGCATTCCTTTGGCTCTTCTCCTCAGGTCTGGTGCTCTGTCCGAACGCCAGAAAGCGCTCACGAGGGCCTGATGACGGACCCTCACAGCCCACCCAAATTCCGCGTCATCGGCACCCTGTCCAACTCGCCCGAATTCACAGAGCATTTCCAGTGTCCGCTGGGCTCTCTCATGAACTCAGGCCACCGCTGTGAGGTGTGGTAGGACTGGCACCCACAAGACACCAGCTTGCTTACACAGACCAGCCTGGCCAAAAAGATTACGCTGAACGGACAGTTTTGGCTTTTTCTCAAGCACTGTTTTTTATTTATGTGCTAAAGTCATTTGAGGAGTCGGGCCGAATGCAGGAGGATGAGGCGAGTGCCTGCCAACGTTGATGTTCTCCAGTGTTTGAATCGACCGATATCAAATTTTCCTCTGCCGCCACATCAGCCCACGCGGGCTTGCTTTATTTATTTGTTCGCTGAACTCGAGGGTCTTTAACGGGCCCCGTCCAACGCTTACATGTGTGTTTCTGTGCTTCATACCCTGATTTCTCGTCTTCTGATATGGAAGATATGACCACTGTGACGCCACTGGGACCGTCTCTCCGTGACCTCGCAGGAAATGTTTGGCTCCATCTGTGATGACTTCACAGGAAGATTCACGTTCTCACGGTGACTTCACAGGAAGTGCTGAACGACATCTGTGACCCCCCACGGGAAAGGAAGAAAGCCTATTTCCCAATTGCGATTTCATAGAATGACAGGGAGAGCCACTGTTTGTTCATCCCACCTGTGTATCATGTTCTGATCTTGACAAAGTTGAAATGAAATGTTCATTTTAAACTGCTCTTTGCCAAAGAACAATTTTAGTTTTGTTCCTTGTGTAAGTGAAAGTGGAAATTTGCACTGCTTCGACCTTCAGTAATTCCATTCCAGTGTAACTCCAGTGTGTTTGCCTAAAGACATTTACTTGTATGTGAACGCTGTGTTTCCGTGTCAGTGTGCCTGTAAAGGGACGTCTCCATGTGGTTTGAACTTTGTCAAGTCTGCTGAAATGCTCACGTTACGCTCTCAAAACCACTAAAAGGGTGAATCTCACCAATCTTCGAGTCATATTTTAACCCCCAAATCAATGATTCTTTGGAATATTTGCATTAAAATGTCTATTTTTAGAACTATTTCGACAAATTAACACATTATTCCTCAAATTCCTTACAGTTCATAAGATTATACTATGTAAATAATGTTCCAGTAAACAAATTCTGTAATACAATAACTTTTTTGAAATCAACATATATTAGAGGTTGTACAACCTCTATAAAAAATATAAATTAATTTACTTATTAATTATTATAAAATTCAATTATATGTATACATTACCGTTTAAAAGTGTGGGATGCATTAAAAGGATTAGAAATGGCTTACATTTAAAAAAAAAAATGTTATTTTGACCTTTCTAGAATCCTGAAGAAAATGTATCAAGGTTTCCACAATAATATTAAGCAGCACAACTGTTTTCAACATTGATAATAATAAGAAATCAGCATATTATAATATTTTTTGAAGGATCATGTGACACTGAAGACTGGAGTAATGATGCTGAAAATTCAGCTTTGCCATCACAGGAATAAATTACATTTTCAAATATATATATATTAAATGAGAAAACAGTCCTCATAAATTGTAATATTTCACAATATTACTGATTTTACTGTATTTTTGATTAAATAAAAGCATTCTTGGTGCACTGTAAAAAATTATAGGATCAATAAGTTATGACAACATATGTTTTTAAAAATCAAAATAAGTTAAGCAATTTCAACTTTTTAATTTAAGTTATACAAGATTCAACTCAAAATTGTAAGTCAGTTGAATGTAAATTGTAATATAGAGAGTTGAAATGAACTTGTACACTGTAAAAAAATTTTGTTGGTTTAACTTAAAAAAATAAGTAACCTGGTTGCCTTAATTTTTAGTTCATTGAAATTAAAAATTTGAGTTAATACAATGAAGGTAATTGGTTTAATAAATAGAAACGCAAAATATTATTGAATCTGAACCACATAAATAAATAAAAAATGAAAATAGCACAATTTGGCATGTTTCACTGCATTATTACAAATTAAACACACAATTATGCAATATGCTTACAAAATATTTTAATAATATTTGAATAAAGGAGTGATGTTGATTCTCAAATGTTCATTGTATCAACTCAAATTTTTAATTTCAATTAACTCAAAATTTTAAGGCAACCAGGTAACTTACCTTTTAAATATTTTTTTTTACAGTGTGAGCATAAAGAGATTTATTTCAAAAAACATAAACAAATGTTACCAATCCAATTTGTTTTACATGGTGACATGAATTTTTTTTTCTTTTCCATTACAATGCGATTTGTGGGCTAAATATTAGAAAAATAACGTCGCAATGCAAGAAATCTTAATAACAGGCTTAATTTCCTATCATGTTTAGTTGAAATATGACATACTCTTGACATGTTTCTTGAGATTCACCCATCTGCTAAACCATCTGCTAAACTTCCCAGCATGCCTAAAGTGTTTCAGAGAGTTGTCTTTGTATGTGTAGAGTGATTAAATTACTCATTTCAGGTTGCATTGCTGCCGTGTCCAATCCCATCTCCAGCTTTTTCGGTTGCTGTAAATTGACCCTGCGATAACATTTTAATCTGAACGTTTGTTCTGTTTGTGCTATTGGATTGTTGACTGGCCGGTTTTTCTTTTGAACCTGGCTTCTGCGTTCCTAAAGCAGGCCGGTTGTGTCATTTGATGTATTTTGAATGCTGCTGACTTGACCATTTATTGTTTTTTGTTGATTTTAAACCACAGTTGAATAGCACCATTTTAAAAGCTCAAGCTGTAAGTGTGTTTGGCATCCGACAGCTGGCATATAAACATCCACATTTCAACTCTATTTTCTACATAGCTTGAGGCTGAGAGCGCTAATTAGCTACGCCGAGATGATGAATGTTACTGCCATTAAATTCGAAGATTCTAACCGTTAACAAGCACTGCAGATTATTGTGACATGCTTATGTGGTAAAGGTATTTAAGGTATAATTAACCCAAAAATGAGAATTCTGAATGCTTCACTGTATGCTTTCTTTGAATGCAAAATAATAAAACATCTCTTTTTTTGTTTAATTGAAGAAAGAAAGTCATACAGGTTTGGACTGAAGCAAATTAGGGTAGAATTTTCCTTTTTGGGTGAATTATTCCTTGAACTGTTTAGTCAGTCTTTCTTCATGTTGGAAGTTTTAGTGATTAAGTTTGATTGAACTATCTGACTGAACGCCCCCTGACTACCGCTTTGTATATTTATCAAACACAATGAATATTTTTCCATTCATGGGCTCCATGAGGATTATGGGGCAGATGTCAGTCTAAAATTTTGCCATGGAGAGGCATTTGGTTTTGGCCTTAAATATTTACTGTAGACCTATGGGATACAATGTACATAGATAGACTTAAATATATTCCAAGTTATATTGAAAAAATGGAAACTTGAAATGTTTCAAAGCCTTTAAATAGCCAGTAAATGCCATTTAAGTGTGTTATATACCTGCTTTATTTGCAACTTCAGTCTCAAATACCAAAATGCCAATCCAGAATTTCCTTTTGAGAGCTGAAAGAGGTTTTTGACTGATTATCTTATGTTTTTGCTGGATGCAAGCCATTTATTGAGCTCTGGCTTGAGTGGAATGGAGGTATCTATCACATTCTGACGCTTACACTTCACTTTCAGTGTTTCAAAGAAGTTCAACTTGTAGAAATGATAGATGTGAAACGTTATTTTCCAGAATGTCATTAAAAGTGCCACATACCGCATTCCGTTCATAATTATGGGATGGTACAGGGTGATATTGTCCACCCTCTCAACGTTAAATACTGAAATTGTCCATCATCTTCATGAAGATGCCTTATTTAATTTATAGAGTGTACATTAACCATTTAATCATCTGTAGTTTGTTGTCATCTCTCTTTTGTACTGCTGGCATTGATGTTTGAGAGGTTACACTGTCTTATAGTTGTGTTTTTCTTTTCTTTTCTCTTTTTAATCAGACAACATTCCCTGAGATATTAGTTGAGAGGGGAATGTGCTCTGCCCAGTGTGTAGTGCAACATTCAACCTAGAGAACTGTCAATGAACATGAAATAAAGGATATATATTATAAAAAAAGCTACATTTTTACTTGGTTTATTTTCAAACTATTCACTTTGTTACTGCTGAAATATTTTTGGTGTCATTTATGGAGGTAATGCAGTAATAAATATTGTTTTTATCAACAATCAGCTCCTCAGACTTCATCAGCTCCCCTTCATAAGCACACAAACACATTCAGTCAGTGTCTGGCCTATGAGGAGGCCTTACCTGTTCTACTCACCTGTGGATATTGTAAGACTTACCTTTGTATTCCAGCGATCTCCAGCAGAGGCCACTGCCCAAGGTGACCCGTCCAAGCTCCTTCATCTTAGCCAAGGCGGCCGTTCCAAGCTCCCTCGTCTTGACAAAGGAGGTCGTCCCGTGCTCCCTCGCCTCAGCCAAGGTGGCCGTTTATTTCCACCTCAACCCAACCAGAAGGAACATCTTTGAATTGCTCCAGTCCAGAGTTCATGCTCTGCTGGCACCTCCATGGCTCCCTACCCTGCCGGCACTTCCTCCTCAATCGACATTCTAGAGATCATCATTCTCTCAGCCGGCATTCCCAAGACTCTCTCAGCCGGTCCTCCAGAAATCAACCTTTCATTCGGTCCACCAGAGGTCATTCCCACTTTTGGCCTTCCAGAGTCTCTCCTTGCAGCCGGCCCTACAGACGCTTCCAGCTCTGCCAGCTCTCCAGACGTTTCCAGCTCTGCCAGCTCTCCAGAGGCATCCCTCTCTTCCAACTCTGCTGGCTCTCCAGACGTTTCCAGCTCTCCAGAGGCATCCCTCTCTGCCAACTCTCCAGAAGTGTCCCTCTCTTCCAACTCTGCTGGCTCTCCATACGTTTCCAGGTCTCCAGAGGCATCCCTCTCTGCCAACTCTCCAGAAGTGTCCCTCTCTTCCAACTCTGCTGGCTCTTCGGACATTTCCAGCTTTGACAGCTCTCCAGAGGCATCCCTCTCTGCCAGCTCTCCAGAGCTGTCCCTCTCTTCCAGCTCTCAAGAGGTGTCCCATTCTGCCAGCTCTCCAGAGCTGTCCCTCTCTTCCAACTCTGCTGGCTCTTCGGACATTTCCAGCTTTGACAGCTCTCCAGAGACATCCCTCTCTGCCAGCTCTCCAGAGCTGTCCCTCTCTTCCAGCTCTCAAGAGGTGTCCCATTCTGCCAGCTCTCCAGAGGTTCCCAGCTCTCCAGAGGCGTCCCTCTCTGCCAGCTCTCCAGAGGCGTCCCTCTCTGCCAGCTCTCCAGAGGCATCCCTCTCTGCCAGCTCTCAAGAGGTGTCCCATTCTGCCAGCTTTCCAGAGGTTCCCAGCTCTCCAGAGACGTCCCTCTCTGCCAGCTCTCAGGAGGCGTCCCACTCTTCCAGCTCTCGAGGTGTCCCGTTCTGCCAGCTCTCCAGAGGCATCCCTCTCTGCCTGCAATCCAGAGGCATCCAGTTTTGCCAGCTCTCCAGAGCCTCCCAGCTCTGCCAGCTCTCCAGAGGCGTCCCTCTCTGCCAGCTCTCCAGAGCTGTCCCTCTCTTCCAGCTCTCAAGAGGTGTCCCATTCTGCCAGCTCTCCAGAGGTTCCCAGCTCTCCAGAGGCGTCCCTCTCTGCCAGCTCTCCAGAGGCATCCCTCTCTGCCAGCTCTCAAGAGGTGTCCCATTCTGCCAGCTTTCCAGAGGTTCCCAGCTCTCCAGAGACGTCCCTCTCTGCCAGCTCTCAGGAGGCGTCCCACTCTTCCAGCTCTCGAGGTGTCCCGTTCTGCCAGCTCTCCAGAGGCATCCCTCTCTGCCTGCAATCCAGAGGCATCCAGTTTTGCCAGCTCTCCAGAGCCTCCCAGCTCTGCCAGCTCTCCAGAGGCGTCCCTCTCTGCCAGCTCTCCAGAGGCTCCCAGCTCTGCCGGCTATCCAGACGTTGCCAGATCTCCAAAGGCATCCCTCTCTGCCAGCTCTCCAGAGGCTCCTAGCTCGGCCAGCATGCCAGAAGCCTCATTCTCAAGTGGCTCACCCTGAACTCCAACTCTGCCGGCTTCGCTCTGGCTCCCTGGACTGTCGGCTGAGTCCTGGCTCCCATCTCTACACTAGAGACTACACTCTGGCTTTATGTCCATGACAGGCAGCACCCTCCGGGGCTGTAAAGAGTTTGTAGGGGGTCAGGAGCCACCCCTAAAGGAAGGGGGAGTAATGTCACCTTTCCAATGTCAATCAGTTACCAAAGTTACAATTTCCCGCACCTGGTACTCATCACTGCACTCATAAGCACATGTACATTCAGTCCATGTCTTGCCAACAACAAGACTACAGATTTCCTACAGACTCTCTCGTAAGACTTAGCATTGTGTGCCAGAGATCTCCATGGTAATCTCCAGCATTCTCCAGGTTGTGGTGATACTTACCTCCTTTGTTTACTCACTGTGTGTGTGCATGCTTTCATCTTGATTTCTCATCTCTGGGTATGCGGTTCCATCTTCAACCTGCGATAAAGACAAATGACATGTTAACTACCATACTTCCCTGTTTGAACTGTTATCCAGTTATATAGTCACCTGCATTCTTGTTTATACTGCTGTTGTCAATAAATACCTGCATTTGGGTTCTCACATCTCTTCTCCTGCTTTGAGTATGGTTACCCTGACAATTTCATTTACAGAAATATTTAAGGAAAATGCAACATTATAGGAATTATATAAGAATGACAATTCTCAAGCTGAATGCTTTTATTACACTGAACATTAAAATTTGTGAGATTTTTTTTAGACAGTTTTGCCTTGCCTTCTTACTGGAGTTCTAGAATCTCACCTTTACTCCGAAATAAAACTTTTATTTAATTGATTCTTCAAATAACTGACAATGCATCGTGTAATAATAATTGTGTTCATCAAAGCTTCTTTATCCTGTTTAGCTGGATTTTACTGCTTTGTGCCTGTAGTGTTTTCTTGTGGAAGTGGAAGATATAATGCTAAACATTACAAAATCCTCAAAATATAAGGTTCCAAAGGTCTCACATTAAATAAACTTCCTCTTTCATAATTTCAGATTCACATTTCTTATATTAATTCAATTCGATTAATTTTGCAGTTTTAAGTATGTAACTACAACTAAAGCTAACGTCAAGCTAATGTTTTTGCTCTGACAAGACACTGATACTGTATATAAGTCATTTATTACTGTTTGGTTTCAATATTTGTCTGTGTGTTTTCAGACATGTGTGTGTAGCTGAAGTTAAGAGAAACTCCTCCTTAACAGCAAACATGACCAGACTCTACCCCTCCTTTTCCTCTTCGCTTGCACTCTATTCATCCTCTCCCGACTAGGAATTTTGTCCTCCAAGCTTTATCCTGCTACAGCTTGGAGTCTTGGAAAGAGCCACTTGAAATTTTTTGGAAAAGGTTTTAAAGATGATGTCAAGATCTTTGAGCTGAGGAGCCACGGTCAACAAATGCAGAGAGGAGGAGAGAGAGATTCAGGAAGGAAACTACAGGTGAGAAGCAAGCGAGCCGAGATGCGAAATGACCCACAAAACATTAATGAACTATGAGATATAGCTGACAGGAAGTTGGAGCAAATATTTGCTTCATTAGGCATTTATTTACATGATTTGTTTAGGTACAATGTACTTACTGTATCTTACATTGCAAAACACGCTGCTATTGAGGTCAGACACATGTAGGTAATTTTAAAATATAAGTACAATGTAAAAACGTACACAATAAGTGATTAATTTAAATTATAGTACTGATGCAATGAAATCCAGGCAGACAAGCAATGATTATGTCAAAGATCAAATTTTAACAGGGACTAACACATTTATTATGTAAAAAACTAATTTAGTAAATATGAAAAATGTAATAGCAAACCGGTTCTATCTTATTCAATAGTTTATAATAAAATCCAGAGTATTGTATCTAACCGATGGTAATTGTGAAGATCAGAGTATAGAGAAAGAGAGACCCAAAAGTAGTTCGATATTTGCAGAATGAAAAGAGAGGTAGAAGAGAAGAAGCAGAAGTGAAGAGCAAAATAAGAGCAACGAATACAAGAAATGCGCATCCTCCTGGTGTAACGGCTAGGTCGGTGTCACCGGTCAGGTGTCAAAGATAGATAAAACATTTACATTGCATTTAAATTTAATAATTTAATCAATATCCAAAGCGACTTACAAATTAGGAGAGCCATAGAAGCAATCCAACCAGTAGGGCAACAAAAAGCAAGTGCTGTGACTAGTCCCAGTTAGTATAACACAGTACACGTAGCAAGTTATTTTTTTCATTTATAAATATATATAGATTGTAAGTGTTATTATTAATGGGTCAAATGTTGACGAAAAAGTTTCCTTTCAGCCGTTTCTTGAAAATTGACTTGCTCGGGTTGAGTTAGGCAGGTCATTCACTAGTTTTGACACCTACCTTTAGGACTATAAGAGAATATTGCAGATGTTGCATTATCTCATGTCTGCAGAGATGGAAACATTTTACATGCATTTTACAAAACAAGTTACATTGCGCAATCAATTCTAATGAAAAATGCACCCACTTGATCTTCCAGCACAGAAGAGACATCAAAGATCTTATATTTGGAAATAATCAAATATATCAGAGCACAGAGTAGAAAATATATAAATGATTAAAGAAATATTCTCTGGTAACTTGACTGTAACCCTGTTTCTCTGAAAAAGCGAGAACTTGATGCTGTGTCATTCGCTATGGGAAAACATCTTTGTTTGACCGTTTGTGAAGTATGTGTGGCAAACACGTCAAGAACTTGGCTTTAAATAACCTCTGACGATGACGTCAGTGGAATGCACGCTCATGAGAGGCTGTAAATAAACGTGAAACAGGTGAGCCTTCAGGTATCACTTTGTCTGAAGAGAGACGCCTGGTCAAGTCCCCAGTGCGGCAGTGAGGCACAGAATCTTGTGCTAACGGCAGACACTTCCCGCATGGGTATTTTAGTAGATTATCACTGTAAATGAGGAAGCACTTTTATTTAGCTGTTATTATTGTAACCAGTCAACCATCCAAACTAAAATATCTGATAAATGTGAGCAGAGAGGATCAGCCTGCCGCATCACATACTTGTTGCAAGGGGGGTGCCTCTTGCCAAGGCCTTAGAGGATACAACGCCCCTGGTGGAATAAATCCTAGAGGCGAACCATGACAACGCACCTCATAGACTAGAGCAATTAGTTGGCAGCCGCCACCTGGTTGAGACCCCTATTTCAAATTAAAAGTTGCTCTGACTTACGCCACTGGCTAGTGCGGTGGACGTAAGCCTGAAGAGCACAAACTGGGTGAGGGTGCAAAAGAGCTTTGACCAGTCCGGGGGCAACGTCTAAGTAGGATGGCGATTAGACAGAGCCTGCAAATCCCCAATTCTCTTTAACAAAGTAATCGCCATAAGAAAAAAAACATCTTTATAGTCAGAAGCTTTCAGGCGCTGACTCTAGTGGTTCAAAAGGGGTCTCGACTAGCCCCTCAAAGACCATGGCTAAGTCCCACGAAGGGATCAGCCACCTTGCTCCACAGATGAAGTGGGCGATCTGAGGCTGCTTCCCTGACTGGAGCCCCATCAATCAGGGCATGGCAAGCTGGTATGGCGGCCACAAATACCCTGAGAGTAAGGGTTTTTACTTTTCCTGCAGAAACTCCAGCACTGAAACAATCTGGCAGTGAACTGGGTCTGCATGGCGTGCAGTACACCACCTTTCATAGGCACCCCATTTAAGGGCATAGATCCTTCTTGTGGAGGGAGCCCCTGCACTCAGAATAGTCTCTGTACGACATCAGCTGGAAGCCCAACATCTCTCAGTTGGTCCCCCTCAGGGTTTCCAAGTTTCCAAAGCTCGGACTGGGGATGAAATATTGTCCCCTGTGCCTGAGACAGAAGGTCCCGCCTATTCGGAATCGCTGAGGGCGAGCCTTCAAGGAGGGATATTATCTCCGACCAAACTCTGGTCGGTCAACAAGGCGCTATCAATAAGATGCAAGCAGTACCGCCGCTGGCCGTTTTGATGCCCTATGTGTGATCACTTTATGAGGCCCGGGGTGGCGGTGTTCACGAATTATATAGTGCTTGTGGTGCCCCCCTGAGCACTTGGTGCCCTACGCGCAGCGCGTCATGTGCGTAATGGGAGCGGCGGCACTGGATGCAAGACCCTTGTTGATGGACCTTAGAGAGGACTCCCGGGAGTAGAGCGATCGGTGGAAACGCATACAGGCATGTTCTGGGCCATGTATGCACATTGTGACTGGGTGACTCAGAGAAAAGTAAAGGGGACATTGCGCTGGACATTGTGCTGTCTCTTCCTAAAATCTTTCCAAAATCTGCTCCCACATTCAAATGCCCGGGGTGTAAATCGCCCTGAGGGACAGGAACTTGTCCTTAGCCCAAAGCAGAACCTGCTGCACTAGCCTGTTCAGACAGCGCAAATGCATTTCATGTAGGCGACTACCACCACCTAGGACATGGTAGCCCCTTAACTGCTGGAGGAAGTACTTCAGGGTCAGAAATACAGCCAATTCAAGGCAATTGATGTGCCAATTGAGATGATGACCTCTCCAGATCCCTTGGGCTGGACAGCCATCTACGACCACACCCCAGCCCATTCGGGAAGCATGCCCCCCGACAGCCCATGTCGTAAGCATTTCGCAATGACAACAAATACCTAGAATGGGACCTAAGTTGAGGAACCAGGGTCTGAACCACATAGAAAGAGTATGAAGCCCAACGCGTGTATCGCTTACCATAAACTTGGGTTTTAGAGAGTGCTTGAAATGCTCAGCGTGTGCGCTTGCCATAAACATAGATTTGTGAAAAGGGCATTTGGCGCGTTATATATATCAACCAGACATGTAAACACAGTCTGGATGAAAGGCTGAATATATTATATTAATACAGGCATATTAATAACATGTAAAAGAATAATAATGCAACATAAGGAATATAACAATTATTGATGATTAAATGATTGAATAGCAATGACTAGAATTCACAAAGAAGAGATTAATACAATTCATAAAAAGGAATAATTAATAAAACAAAATAAAATAAATAACATACATTGACCAAAAGAATAAATAGAATAAATTCACCAAGAACACAGTAGCGAAAGACAACACATAGTGGGCTCTAATAAGTGAAATAATGTTTATGCTGCGCTGACAAATCATTATGCTAGCTTGGCAAAGAAAACTCAAGCTTCACCTACCAAACTCGGCACAGATTTACAGACTGTTCGGGCCACAGATTTTCCCGTAGTGGACAATTTAATACCCCCAAAATCCTACATAATTCTGTTGTACATTTTAGATTGTTTCCAATGCAACTAACTTCAGTTTTTTTTTTTAGTTTTTTAAACTTATCTTGACATCCGTCTGAAAGGCAAAATTCAAAGGTTTTTATACACAGTAACCAAGTGATTATGTAAAAAGTGTGATGATAAAATGCAAAATGGGAAAAATTGTATGACCATTTCTCCAGTTTGACCTAAACTAGGGTTTGATGTACAGTAGGATAATTCTCTAACAGTGATAATATTCATAAAAAATGGTTTTAGTCTGGTTTTATGTTTTTAACAATTTAAACAAAGAACCATTATTATATACAATGAAAAATAATAATGTAACATTTAAGATTCTACAGTGTTTCTAACATAGGTAAATATGAGGCATTAAATATGCAACAATGATCATGTGAACCCTTTGCATAGAAGATCAGATTTCAAGCTTCCACTGAAGCACAAGATGAATGTTTGGAAATTTCTCAAATCATGTTGGACTATATCACTGTTAGTATACTTAATATTAGTTTAACCCTCTGGTGCTGTTTGTGTGTCAGTGAAAAAGTACTTTTTATATATATTTCAATGAGACGATTGTCCTATAATTTAGTTTGATAGTTTTTTTTTTTATATTTCATATTTTTATGGGATTTTATATTTATATTTATATGAAGAAGTTATAATCAATTTATGGTCTTTTTGAGCATGGACATGAAAATAAAATGTCCAACTTAAACTGTCATAAATCTTGAAATCTTGAATTCTGTTGCATTATTTTCCTGTTTAATATTGTGAAGCTGCTTTGAAACAATTATAACAAGTTTGAACTCTCTGCATTGTAAAAAGCTCTATATAAATAAAGGTGACTTGAATTGACTTGACTTTAGAGCAGACTTAAGTTTGGCAGATTATTGCTGAAGTGAAATTTTTTTTTTTTAAATAATTCGAAAAAGAGTAATACAATTTAAAATTCCTTTATGAAAAATGCACAAAAATACAATTTAAAAATATATATTTTTCAAAACACGTTATACTCTAAAACTGTGAGAAAATCAAAGATATAAATCTGAACAAGCTGTGTCCCAAATTTGAGGTTTAAAAAATGAGCTTTTAGTAAGAATTTGTTTGTGTGCACGCAGTACCAAACGTTTCCACTAGATGAAATTAATTAATTATTAATTAATTAGTTACATTTATATAGCGCTTTTCTAGGCACTCAAAGCGCTTTACATATAGAAGGGGGAATCTCCTCAAAAAACCACCAATATGCAGCACCACCTGGATGATGCGACGGCAGCCATATTGCGCCAGAACTCCCACCACACACCAGCTGATTGGTGGAGAGGAGACCGAGTGATGAAGCCAATCTGTATATGGGGATGATTAGGAGGCCATGATGGAGAGAGCCAATGGGCAAATGTTGGCCAGGGGTTACACCCCTACTCTTTATCGAAGGGATTTTTAATGACCACAGAGAGTCAGGACCTCGGTTTAACGTCTCATCCGAAGGATGGTGCTTGCTACAGTATAGTGTCCCCATCACTATACTGGGGTGTTAGGACCCACACAGACCACAGGGTGAGCTGAGCACCCCCTGCTGGCCTCACTAACACCTCTACCAGCAGCAACCTAATTTTCCCAGTTGGTCTCCCATCCAGGTACTGACCAGGCTCAGCCCTGCTTAGCTTCAGTGGGAAACCAGTCTTGGGCTGCAGGGTGATATGGCTGCTGGCTATAGTATAGTATAGTATAGTATAGTATAGTATAGTATAGTATAGTATAGTATAGTATAGTATAGTATAGTATAGTATAGTATAGTATAGTATAGTATAGTATGGTATGTATACCATGGTATGGTATAGTATAATATAGTATGGTATGGTATAGTATAGTATAGTATAGTATGGTATGGTATGGTATTGTATAGTGTAATATAGCATGGTATGGTATGTATAGTGTGGTATGTATACCATGGTATGGTATAGTATAATATAGTATAGTATAGTATAATACAGTATGGTATAGTGTAATATAGCATGGTATGGTATGTATAGTATGGTATGTATACCACGGTACGGTATAGTATAATATAGTATGGTATAGTATAGTATGGTATAGTATAATATAGTATGGTATAGTATAGTATAGTATAGTATGGTATGGTATAGTATAGTATAGTATAGTATAGTATAGTATAGTATAGTATAGTATAGTATAGTATAGTATAGTATAGTATAGTATAATACTGTATAGTATAGTGTGGTATGGTATGGTATGGTATGGTATGATATAGTATAGTATAGTATAGTATAGTATAGTATAGTATAGTATAGTATAGTATAGTATAGTATAGTATAGTATAGTATAGTATAGTATAATACAGTATGGTATAGTGTAAAATAGCATGGTATGGTATGTATAGTGTGGTATGTATACCATGGTATGGTATAGTATAATATAGTATGGTATAGTATAGTATGGTATGGTATAGTGTAATATAGCATGGTATGGTATGTATAGTATGGTATGTATACCTTGGTATGGTATAGTATAATATAATATAGTATGGTATAGTATAGTATAGTATGGTATGGTATGGTATGGTATGGTATGGTATAGTATAGTATAGTATAGTATAGTATAGTATAGTATAGTATAGTATAATACAGTATGGTATAGTATGGTATAGTATATAGTATAGTATAGTATAGTATGGTATGGTATGGTATGGTATAGTATAGTATAGTATAGTATAGTATAGTATAGTATAGTATAGTATAATACAGTATGGTATAGTGTAATATAGCATGGTATGGTATGTATAGTGTGGTATGTATACCATGGTATGGTATAGTATAATATAGTATAGTATAGTATAATACAGTATGGTATGGTATAGTATAGTATAGTATAGTATAGTATAGTATAGTATAGTATAGTATAGTATAGTATAGTATAGTATAGTATAGTATAGTATAGTATAGTATGGTATAGTAAAGTATGGTATGGTATAGTGTAATACAGTATGGTATAGTATGGTATAGTATATAGTATAGTATAGTATAGTATAGTATAGTATAGTATAGTATAGTATGGTATGGTATGGTATGGTATGGTATAGTATAGTATAGTATAGTATAGTATAGTATAGTATAATACAGTATGGTATAGTGTAATATAGCATGGTATGGTATGTATAGTGTGGTATGTATACCATGGTATGGTATAGTATAATATAGTATAGTATAGTATAATACAGTATGGTATGGTATAGTATAGTATAGTATAGTATAGTATAGTATAGTATAGTATAGTATAGTATGGTATAGTATATAGTATAGTATAGTATAGTATAGTATGGTATGGTATGGTATGGTATGGTATAGTATAGTATAGTATAGTATAGTATAGTATAGTATAGTATAGTATAATACAGTATGGTATAGTGTAATATAGCATGGTATGGTATGTATAGTGTGGTATGTATACCATGGTATGGTATAGTATAATATAGTATAGTATAGTATAATACAGTATGGTATGGTATAGTATAGTATAGTATAGTATAGTATAGTATAGTATAGTATAGTATAGTATAGTATAGTATAGTATGGTATAGTAAAGTATGGTATGGTATAGTGTAATATAGCATGGTATGGTATGTATAGTATGGTATGTATACCTTGGTATGGTATAATATAATATAGTATAGTATAGTATAGTATAGTATAGTATAGTATAGTATAGTATAGTATAGTATAGTATAGTATAGTATAGTATAGTATAGTATAGTATAGTATAGTATAGTATGGTATGGTATGGTATGATATGATACACATTGCAGTTTTTCTTGATTGCTTTGATGCAGCCGTCAGCTCAAACTCCACATTTTCAAATTAGTTAACACACAGGGCTAAACAGTGGCACTCGTGGTCAAAATAACCACAGTAACCGCACCTAAACATTTAAAATATGCAACAAAAGCAAATTTTGCCTTCAAACAACACAACTTGCAAACAAGTATATGACTTTCAGTCAATCATTACACAATTGACAACAAAATACAAAATACAGAACTCATTGCTAAAGACATTGCTTGTCATTGTAGCCTATTGCCAGTCACATTTGTTGTCTTTCTATATAGGCTGTGTCAAATTTGCCTTTTTGCAAAGAATTGGATCCAGAATAAGAAATGCTTTGATGCATTTTTTATTGATTCCATGACATTAATTTTTTTTCAAACCGTGTCTGAAAACTGAAATACTGTAAATATTACAGAGAATACATGTAAACCAAAATACAGTAAAGTCTACTGGAGTATAAGACATAACCACTATTGATACTCAGTCTCTTCTGTCGTGATGACGGGGCCACATGTCCTCATCCACATCACATTCAATATCCTCTCTTGCAATGCACCCAGGGAAAATCTTCTTGCATGCCTTATCCAACCTTGATATTCCTCTGCACCTATTTCTTGGGCAGCTGCAGTCATTGCATTCATCAAGGGCATTTGCTCATAGGGATGGTGATCATAAACCTTCCACCTCCAAGCACTGAAGAACTCCTCTATGGGATTGAAAATGGGGAATATGTCATCCACCTCGCACACTGACTCCTCTTCCTCGGACCCCTCTACCTCTTCCTCTCACTCTCATCTGCCTTAGACCTCCTCCATCCATGCTGGTAAAGAACAACACAGACGTGGCACCTTGCAAGGCCTGCAGACTGATTGCTATTTTGGTTACCATAGCTAAAACAATGGAGTTTGGACTGCTCGAATGACATCCGTGTTAACTGTTTTGCAAAAGGGTGGGGAAAATGTGTCAATCCAATGAGAAAGGGTGAACACATTTGCAAGACGTGTCTTCTGCACTGCAGAGATAGTGATGATGAAAACTGAGTGGATCCTAGTTTCTTTAACCAGGTCAAAGCAATCAAGAAAAACTGTAATGGGAAATTCATTTCCCATTCATTTCCAATGCGTTCATTTTTGACTGTGAACAATACAAGTGTGACTATTTTTTTTCAGGACCATTTCACTTTTTTGAATCATTTTTCCCTGATTCCCTGTTTTTTGTGTGTTCAGTCACACAGAAAGTGCCAAAACATTTACCAATTTTCCTACCATTCCAATGAAGAATAATATAAAATATATATATATATATTTAATTCCATAACATTTTTCTCAGCACTAGAGGGTTAAGTTAATTTTGTTACACGCTTGTCGTTTTATTGTTACTATTAAGTTAAAATTGCTATTAAGTTTTGAACATTAGTTAGAAAAGTCAACTGTCTGAAATAATGCAGTGTTAATACTTTAAAGCATGCATTAGTGTGACACATGATAACCCAAATTTGTCCCTCAGACTGCTTAATTGGTAGAAGCATTTCCCTTGTTTCCCTCTTAACTAAGATCCTCTTTCACTGTTCTGTTTATTTTTCATCTGTTTCAATCTGATGAGACTCAACACTAGGGTGGTGTATGCACAAAAATGTCTCATAGACATATATGCCTCTTGGTTTGATATTTTGTTAAAATATAATAACATTCATTCAATTTCCCAGTTATATGAAATATATATTTGTGGGTGAAGGAAAGTGTTTGTGTCTGTACTGTTGTTCTGTGTATGAAGGTTCTCTCAGGGACTCAATGCTCTTAAGGGAGGATTTCTAAGTACATCATGCACATATTTAATTAGGTCATTTTATGAACAAGTCGTCTTCTGAATTCATTTATTAGTCATCTCACTTTACCTACATAATGGTGTTTAGTTTGAGAAATGTTTGAACTGTCTGAGGTCTGAAAGAGGAATTTAATAATAATAATAATTTCATGCATTAAAAGTGACAGTAAAGACATTTATAATATTACAAAATATTTCTATTTCAAATAAATGCTGTTATATTAAACTTTCTATTCATCAAAGAATCCTGAAATGAAATCTATAATCAGTTTATTGCCAAATAATAACTGAATTACTGCATCATGTTTTAAAAGGGGACAGAACATTTTCAGATTGGCGGTCAGACAACACAGAGATAAACTGGCTCTTTTGGGGTAAAGATGAAAAGGAAGAAGAATTTAGTGGAGGACAGCGCCACGCTTATCGCCCTCTCGGACCCCCCTGAAACCTACGGGAGCATGAAGGTACTAGAATTGCATTAGTTATCTTGGTTTAGAAAAAAAGTTTGGGTTGTTTACAAAAAGCATTAGCGGTCAGGTTTTTCCTCACAAAGAGAGGAAGCTAATTACGAGTTAACAATGTAACACAAACATGCCAAATTTCCTCGCATCCCTCACCCTCCACCACTCCACCCTAATATCCTTGATAAAACACACATTAGATGCTTTTCCTAGAAATGTTCTTGTTAAGATCATTCTCTGAGGTTTGTACGCATGGATATCAGTTATTCATATTGATATTCATAATGGAGATGTGTTCATGTTTGTCACAGACATGTGCGGCCCCTCAGGAAAACAAGAATGTATTCAGTGATGGGGTCACCCGAATTGGTGAGTATTATGGGGGAGAAGTTGGGAACATCTTTTTTTTAGGTTTGCTTGAATCCCGCAATTCCGAGACTTCATGCAATCATGTAATTTACAGTCACTTTGACAAAAAGTGATTTTGATTGGTCACTTTCTCTACTAACAATGTGTTTCCTGTATGATATTCATCTGTATGTATAATGTCAATCTATGAATGTTTGATCTATTGTTATCTTGGAAAATGTTAGCCTCTTATTAAAGCATTTAGAATTTTAATGCATTTGATGAATATGAAAACCAAAGTTTTAATTTGTTGACAGATTTTGTCTTGGTTTGGGAGGAATCTGTGAACCCATTGAAGTCGGCAGAGTCGAATGAACTCTCGTCCGGTTCATCGCATGATACACACAGGAAATGGAGGACAGAATTCCTTTCCAGACTCCAGGCTGCCGGCCTTCATCAGGAGATGGTATGTAACTACAGTATGACAAAGTTTACATGCACATCAAATTCAGTTTAAGGTCTATATTTGGGTTGCTTGCAGCCAAATTCCAAATGCGAGGTTTGTATGCATACAGTTTTGTGAAAAAAGAATAATATTATATAATACTAATGACTGAAATAATATACTTTAGTGCAAAAAGAAATGTAATGCTTTCGGACACTTAACTGCATGTTATTTACAATTAACTAAATATGTATTATAGTTTTAATTCATCCATTTTTAGTAAGACTCAAGTACATATTTTTTGTCATTTTATAATAACTTCATAACTTCTATTGTCTTTGAAGTATGGTTAAAGTTTATTTCTGAATTTACTGACAAGCATTTGTGGTAAATTAAAATATGCTGTAATGTAATTTCTATTGAAACTTGTACCTATGTCATGTTAAAAAATATTTGTAGTTACACATTTCTAGAGATTAAGTATCACTTTAGTACATTACATTGTACTTTAGTACATTACAACTTAAATGCCCCAAAAAGCACTTAAACTTGAAAAAAGTGTGGTTTCCCGTTTATTTGGTGTCCTTGTTACAGTGTAATTATACATCTAAGAACTGAATTCTCAATTTTGATTTCATGACGGCTAACCCTTTGATGAGTATGATCACACCAGTGTGATCAGTCTTGGCCGGTCCCTGGAGCGCATGATCACACTGGTGTGATTAGAACGTTCAGTGCATCACATGATCAACTGCTAAATTAAAATGGACTTTCGTGCGTTGGCTGGCACATTTCTGTATTTGGTTGTGAGTATTTGCAGTGTTTCTGTATTTGGTTTTGTTGTGAGTATTTGCAGTGTTTCTGTATATGGTTGTGTTGTGAGTATTTGCAGCGTTTCTGTATTTGGTTGCATTGTGAGTATTTGCAGTGTTTCTGTATATGGTTGTGTTGTGAGTAATTGCAGCGTTTCTGTATTTGGTTGCATTGTGAGTATTTGCAGTGTTTCTGTATATGGTTGTGTTGTGAGTATTTGCAGCGCTTCTGTATTTGGTTGCATTGTGAGTATTTGCAGTGTTTCTGTATATGGTTGTGTTGTGAGTATTTGCAGCGTTTCTGTATTTGTTTGCATTGTGAGTATTTGCAGTGTTTCTGTATTTGGTTGTGTTGTGAGTATTTGCAACGTGTTTCTGTATTTGGTTGTGTTATGAGTGTTTGCCATGTGTTTCTGTATTTGGTTGTGTTTTGAGTATTTGCAGTGTTTCTGTATTTGGTTGTGTTGTGAGTATTTGCCGTGTGTTTCTGTATTTAGTTGTGTTTTGAGTATGTGCAGTGTTTCTGTATTTGGTTGTGTTGTGAGTATTGGAAGTGTTTCTGTATTTGGTTGTGTTGTGAGTATTTGCAGTGTTTCAGTATTTGGTTGTGTTTTGAGTATGTGCAGTGTTTCTGTATTTGGTTGCATTGTGAGTATTTGCCATGTGTTTCTGTATTTGGTTGTGTTGTGAGTATTTGCAGCATGTTTCCGTATTTGGTTGCGTTGTGAATATTTGCAGCGTGTTTCTGTATTTGTTTGCGTTGTGAGTATTTGCAGTGTTTCTGAATTTGGTTGTGTTGTGAGTATTTGCAGTGTTTCTGTATTTGGTTGTGTTGTGAGTGTTTGCCATGTGTTTCTGTATTTGGTTGTGTTGTGAGTATTTGCCGTGTGTTTCTGTATTTAGTTGTGTTTTGAGTATGTGCAGTGTTTCTGTATTTGGTTGTGTTGTGAGTATTTGCAGTGTTTCTGTATTTGGTTGTGTTTTGAGTATTTGTAGCGTGTTTCAGTATTTAGTTGTGTTTTGAGTATTTGCAGTGTTTCTGTATTTGGTTGTGTTGTGAGTATTTGCAGCGTGTTTCAGTATTTGGTTGTGTTGTGAGTATTTGTAGCGTGTTTCAGTATTTAGTTGTGTTTTGAGTATTTGCAGTGTTTCTGTATTTGGTTGTGTTGTGAGTATTTGCAGTGTTTCTGTATTTGGTTCTGTTGTGAGTATTTCTAGCGTGTTTCAGTATTTAGTTGTGTTTTGAGTATTTGCAGTGTTTCTGTATTTGGTTGTGTTGTGAGTATTTGCAGTGTTTCAGTATTTGGTTGTGTTGTGAGTATTTGTAGCATGTTTCAGTATTTAGTTGTGTTGTGAGTATTTGCAGAGTGTTTCAGTATTTGGTTTTGTTGTGAGTATTTGCAGTGTTTCTGTATTTGGTTGTGTTGTGAGTATTTGCCGTGTGTTTCTGTATTTAGTTGTGTTTTGAGCAGAGATGTATAAAGTACTAGAGACACATACTTGAGTAAAAGTACAAGTTCCTTATCAAAAAAGTGACTTGAGTAGAAGTTGAAGTGCTCTTTAAGCACCACACTTAAGTAGAAGTACTAAAGTATTCAACATTTTTTGTACTTAAGTATTGCAAGTAGTTTATTTTAAAATGTACTACTCAAGTACTGAAAGTAAAAGTACAAGTATTGTGTTATGTAGTTATTAAAGAAAGTAGTCAAAAGTTTGAACATCATATTGTTTTTATTATTTCAAATGATTAAGCTAAAGGACAATCACAATGTTGGTAGGTCATTTTTCTACATATTGTCATATAAATAACCTGAAAATACTGTAGTTCATTAAGATTAAATCTTACTATAACCACTATTACTTAAAAAAAAATGGGGTAAGTACACTTATATTCTCATTTCAAGAGGTGTTCTGAGTAAATTATTTGTTTGTAACACTTTACAATATGGTTTGATTTGTTAACATTACATTAGTTAATGTAGACTAATAACTAACATGAACTAACCATGATCAATACATTTGTTACTGTATTTATTAATTTTTCTTAATCTTAGTTAATAAAAATACAGCTGTTCATTGTTTGTATATGTTACTTCACAGTGCACATTAACTATGTAAACAAATAGAGAGCAATTTGAGCGCAAGACGCTCGTGTTGTTTTAAAGACAGTGAAAGACTCTCTGTCTCTCTCTCGCGCTCTGTCTCTCTCTCACTCATGCGCGGTAATGTGGGTTTGGAATGGAATGATTCGTAACATTTTTATAATTGTAACGAGTAACGATGCAGCACATAAAAAAATATCGGAGTAAAAGTATTAAACTCATCGAAAATATGTACTGAAGTAAAAGTGGAAGTAGGAGAAAAAAATAATACTCTAGTAAAGTACAGATACTGCCTTTTAGTACTTAAGTACAGTAGTGAAGTAGTTCTACTTCGTTACTATACATCTCTGGTTTTGAGTATGTGCAGTGTTTCTGTATTCGGTTGTGTTGTGAGTATTTGCAGTGTTTCTGTATTCGGTTGTGTTGTGAGTATTTGCAGTGTTTCTGTTTTTGGTTGTGTTGTGAGTATTTGCAGTGTTTCTGAATTTGGTTTTGTTGTGAGTATTTGCAGTATTTCTGTATTTGGTTGTGTTGTGAGTATTTGCTGTGTGTTTCTGTATTTAGTTGTGTTTTGAGTATGTGCAGTGTTTCTGTATTCGGTTGTGTTGTGAGTATTTGCAGTGTTTCTGTATTTGGTTGTGTTGTGAGTATTTGCTGTGTGTTTCTGTATTTAGTTGTGTTTTGAGTATGTGCAGTGTTTCTGTATTTGGTTGTGTTGTGAGTATTTGCTGTGTGTTTCTGTATTTAGTTGTGTTTTGAGTATGTGCAGTGTTTCTGTATTTGGTTGTGTTGTGAGTATTTGCAGCATGTAACAGTATTTAGTTGTGTTGTGAGTATTTGCAGTGGTTCTGTATTTGGTTGTGTTGTGAGTATTTGCAGTGTTTCTGTATTTGGTTGTGTTGTGAGTATTTGCAGTGTTTCTGTTTTTGGTTGTGTTTTGAGTATTTGCAGTGTTTCTGTATTTGGTTGTGTTGTGAGTATTTGCAGTGTTTCTGTATTTGGTTGTGTTTTGAGTATTTGCAGTGTTTCAGTATTTAGTTGTGTTTTGAGTATTTGCAGTGTTTCTGTATTTGGTTGTGTTGTGAGTATTTGCAGTGTTTCTGTTTTTGGTTGTGTTTTGAGTATTTGCAGCGTGTTTCAGTATTTAGTTGTGTTTTGAGTATTTGCAGTGTTTCTGTATTTGGTTGTGTTGTGAGTTTTTGCAGTGTTTCAGTATTTGGTTGTGTTGTGAGTATTTGTAGCATGTTTCAGTATTTAGTTGTGTTGTGAGTATTTGCAGAGTGTTTCAGTATTTGGTTGTGTTTTGAGTATTTGCAGTGTTTCTGTATTTGGTTGTGTTGTGAGTATTTGACGCATGTTTCAGTATTTGTTTGCGTTGTGAGTATTTGCCATGTGTTTCTGTATTTGGTTGTGTTGTGAGTATTTGCAGTGTTTCTGTATTTGGTTGTGTTGCGTGATTCAAAACTCTTTTGACACTATTCATTTATATTGTACGGATAAAAAACACTGATATATTTCCAAATATCTCCATGTTGAACTGAATATACACACATTAGAAAAGTACACTTTCTAATGTAATGTCTTTCTCCTGTGAATGTGTCTCAGAAAGAGGTCGTGCAGGGAAAAACAAAGACCACTTATGTCCTTCTGAGCGCACCCTGGAATGTTCTGTGTTATTACGCTGAGGAGATCAGCATTCGAGTGCCATTACAGGTAAAGCTGATCTTTTATATCACATAGTACATTTTACATATACTCAAAAAATCTTAACTGTTCTTCTCTCTTGGGTGATTTCAGGTTGTGACAACTCCAATATCAAACTGGTCTGAGAACATCCTAGAAAAACTACACATCCCAAACATAATGGCACAAGATGTGCCTAACCTTCCACCAGACTACTACACCTGTCAGTTTCGCACCAATAAACTAGAGAGGTACTTTTTTTTATTAATATTATTAATATATCATTAATTAATTAAATTGAAAAGAAATGTGCATTACTTTTTCAAAAAAAGTAACAATTCAAATATTAATATGTAAATTATCAATGCGGTACTTTTTGATAAAAAGATTTTTGATTCCATCCAGTGATTATTTAAGTAATATCCCAGCATTTGCTAAAAAATACATGGATGGAAATTAAGCTATTGACAGGTCTACTTATAGAACCTCACACAGTTTAACAAGTTGGTGGTTTGTGAAGAAAGGGAGTAAAAGAAAAGAAAAGTGTACTGTAAACCTGTATTCAAACCCTGTGTGCTTAACAAAGAGGATCTGAGCCTGTCATGTAACATGTAGTTCATGCACTTCAGTGTTTGCATGGTGTCAGCACCTCCTTAAAAACAAACACATTACACACTCCCAATACACACTTATGCAAAGTGCTTGCTGAGTCAAACGGACTGTCTGTCCAATACATACTCACATACTTAAACACACGTACAAACAACATATTAAAACTGTTCATATTTAATAACAAATTAGGCAAATATAATAATATAACATAATTAATATAATATAATATAATATATTATAATATAATATAATATAATATAATATAATATAATATAATATAATATAATATAATATAATATAATATAATATAATATAATATAATATAATATAATATAATATAATATAATGTAATTAGGGCTGTCAAAAGATTAATCGCGATTAATCGCATTAAAAATAAAAGTTTGTGTTTACATAATATATGTGTGTGTGTGTACTCTGTTAATTATTATGTTTATATAAATACACACAGAAGCATGTATATATTTAAGAAAAAAATATTATTTTTATATATAAAACATTTATATTTATACATATTATAGATTATATAAATGTATATACAGTATATACATGCAAATATTTCTTAAATATATACATGAATGTGTGTGTATTTATATATAAATAATAATTAACAGAGTACACACACATATATTATGTAAACACAAACTTTTATTTTGGATGCGATTAATCGCGATTAATCTTTTGACAGCCCTAAATATAATATAATATAATATAATATAATATAATATAATATAATATAATATAATATAATATAATATAATATAATATAATATAATATAATATAATATAATAAATATAATATAATATAATATAATATAATATAATATAATATAATATAATATACATTTTTAAAGTTAGGATGATCTAAACAAAGATTGATATAATAGTATTTACAGTATTTACTGAGTGATACAAATTTTTTCACAACTGTGCCTCAGTTGTAGTGTCATTACCACAACCAACAATTTTGGACTTATGAAGTTTTTTCAAAATATTACTTGTTTACCAAGGAGAGAACAGTCTCAGAGAAGAGCTTACACATGAGATGTGATGTCTCGTGTAAATATCACGTGCATCATTACTAATCAAGCTTTTGCATGTGTATACACTGTTATGAAAAGTGTGTGTTTACTTACACTAATCTTTAATGCTGCTTTTAGGTTTCTTGGTAACGAAAACAAGGACACTTTTTTCAAGACCACACAGAGGCACCAGATAGTGAGTTTTAAGAGTTTGTTCTTGAAAATTAAGAATTTATTTATGTTTATGTTTGTTTGGCGAATTAATGCGACAGGTTTTGGCTGTGCATTGCATGTGTGAAACATTTTCTGTTTCCAGAGTTACTGTAGAAACACCCTATTTGGAGGGAAAATTTTATCCCACGATTTATTTATTTTGTAAATTTCAAAATGGATGCCACCATGAGGGGGATTCCATCCTTATATAGAACATAAAAGCACTGACATGAGATTAAACATACTAAAACTAATCGTAGTCCACTTTAACTTACCTTTATGTTTCTCATACAGTAGCTGATCTTCTAGTTTTCTGTAATTTCTCTGTCCTTGTTCTAAAGCTATATGAGATATTAGCCAGGACTCCATATGGAGCGTTGAAGAGAGGGGAGGTTGGAGTCGACAGGCTGGTTAGTGAGAAAGTTCTCACTGCTGCTTTTCCTTTACATGAGGTACAGTAATAGTCTCCTATATAATATCTGAACATTACCTTAACAAACACACTTCTTATCTGCATATTTCTCCTTTTTTGCATATGCATGCAGTGATACGTAAAGTCAACATGAAATCAAATTGGACTTTACTTACATTCTTGATGCATGTTCTGCACCATTCCACAAAACTATGTTTATCTTTATAATCTTTCCTCAAAATCAAACAACTTGATCTACGTGAAATAACTTTCCTTTTTTGTCTGACACCAAGCAACGTCTATTTTATGTTGATTTGGAACAGGCGATGATTTGTGTTCTTCTCATTAGGGTCCATTTGAGATGCCGAAGACTCCAGTAGATCCACAGTCCCTCAACATGAGACAGATTCTTCATCACTACTGGGCTTGCTGGGCTTGCTGGAAGAAGTACCAACCACTGGATCACATTCGAGAATACTTTGGCGAAAAGATAGCGCTCTACTTTGCATGGCTGGGTATGACTGAAAATGTATTGATCATTCCCACGAAGAAGGGGACGTTCTCACGACCTTGCATGACGTTCCCTAAATGTTCTCTAAAGGTGACGAAAATCCCGAACCTTTATAGAACATTAGGGACGTTCCTAAAACGTTCTCTTTTGGTTATGAAAAAGTGCTGCAGTTCAAGGTTCCTGATATGACTTTAGGTGGATGTCCCATATTGGTTATTCTATGGTCACACATCAACTCAACGCTACAAAGAGGATGTTTGGGATGTTAACAGAACGTTCCCACATGGTCCTCTGTTGGTCATATTATATCATTCCTGATATGACTTTAGGGGGATGTCCCATTTTGGTTATTCTATGGTCACATAAGAAAGTTACAAAGAAGATGTTTGGGATGTTAGCAAAACGTTCCCACATGGTCTTCTGTTGGTCATATTATAACGTTCCTGATATGAATTTAGGAGGAAGTTCCATTTTTGGTTATTCTATGGTCACAGAGCAACATTACAAAGAGGATATTTGAGACGTTAAAATGTTCTCATGTGGTTCCCTGTTAGTCAAATGGGGATGTTTAATTCGGGACTGCGCTGCAACAAATCTTGTTCAGTGCAGTGGTCTCTACACTACATTCCCATAACGTTTGCAGGACCTTTAGGGGACCAACCTAGAATGTTATTTGTTGGTCCTATTTAGGTCCTTCCATCACATTTACTTAATGTTTTCAGAACATGTTTGTGTGAATCATTGTACACTGGGCTGTTTTGTAAATGAGGTTCAGTAAAACACAGGATTTGGAAGTTGCTTTTCAAATATGGATCAATACCAACTGTTTGTCCAACTTCATATTCAGAACATGTAAGTACCACAAGTTATATTTTGTGAATGTACGCAAATTGCCTTTGTGAATGTCCTTGTTAGCACACGGCTTGTTAGCTGACTTCTAATGTGGTAAAGTTACCATTGCCTCTGACTGTATTCACAGAGATCAGAGCTATGTCATTAGTCTTATTTTTAAGAAGCAATAAATGTGTGCTTCTGAATTGTACAGGCTGTGAGCATTTTCTGGGATAAAAATAAAAAGCTCTGGTGTCTGTGGATACAGTAAGAGACAATGGTAACTTTAGCCACATTAGCACATTCAGAAAGGCGATTTGTAAACACACACATTATGGATCACGAAGGGTTGTTATTGATCGATCTTTTGAGAAGCAACTTTTGCACAAATCCTGTGTTTTACTGACCCTCATTTGCAAAGCAGCCCAGTGAACATTGATTCACACAAATATGTTCTGAAAACATTCATTAAATGAGATGGAAGGACCTAAATAGGACCAAAAGATAACATTATAGGTTGGTCCCCTAAAGGTCCTGCAAACGCTATGGGAATGTAGTGTAGAGGGAACATCCTACAGTAATGATCCCCTAAACATTCCCAGAATGTCCTGAATGTTCCCTGAAGGTCCGCCAAATAAGGTCCCCCAACCCAGAACTCCACATCATGACTCCATCATTCTAGGAACGTTACCAGGCAACGTCCTTGACACCAGCGGGACGTTCATGAGACTGTATTGTAAACTGTTTCCATTAATGCTAATAATAAGTAGATGATTGCATAAATAATGAGGGCCATATTTTTACGATCTAAGTGCATGGTCTAAAGCACACAGCACAAGTGCACTTAGGACGTGTCCGAATCCACTTTTGCTAGTTTAACGATGGGAAAAATGGTGCATGGTCTAAAAGGGTTGTACCTAGTCTCTTAATGAGTCATGGGTGTGTTTTAGGCGTAACGGGCAATAAACCAATCAGAGTCTCATCTCCCATTCCCTTTAAAAGTCAGTTGCGCTTGCGGTATGGCGAATTCGCTATTTACAAGATGGAATTTGCAAGCAGAAAAACTGAACACGTATCCAGAGAGGAATACTTGAATACTACTAAATAAAATAAAATTATAACAGTCTAAAGTTTTAACCAATATAGCTGTGTCCCAATTCAGAGGCTGCATCATTCGAAGGCCACGCCTTCAATGTCCGCAAAGTTCTGAACGAGTGTTGTTAAATCGGAGGGTCTAGCCCACAGGACTGTTCTTGTCTCCTAGCAACTGTGAACGGCAGTAATGTTTGTACTTGACAAGTCTTAAAACAAAACAGGGTTTACTTGTCTAAAACTTGTCTAAATATGTTCACCTTGGTCTATTTGGGGTGGCAGTGGCTCAGTGGTTCATGTAGGTTGGCTACAAACCGGAAGGTTGGTGGTTCAATCCCCGGTTCCACCTGACCAAGTATTGAGGTGTCCATGAGCAAGACACCTAACCCCAGCTGCTCCTGACGATTGGATGGCGCCTTGCATGGCTGACACCACTGTCGGTGTATGAATGGGTGAATGTGAGGCAATGTGTAAAGCGCTTTGGATGGCCATGGATCACATCCATCTGTTGTATCCTTCATAGTCCCAGGAAACAAAGGACAGCGGTGACGCAATTGGCCTTCGAATGCGGCTTTCGAAGAACAGCTTTTAACTAACTTCCTGCTCTTATTTCTCTTGTCTGTAGGTTTCTACACAGGCTGGTTATTACCAGCAGCAGTAGTGGGTTTTGTTATATTCCTGTTTGGTATCTGGCAGATGGTCACCGATGTGCCAGCGTAAGTATTATCACAGACTTAATAACTGCATAATGTTGATGACCTAGCACTGATCATTGACCCCTGTGGTCTGTGCTGATATCTTTTCTGCAGAGAAGAGCTGTGCTCCAGCGGAGACGCCTTTGTCATGTGCCCACTATGCAACATCTGCAGCTACTGGAACCTCTCCAGCATCTGCTATACTTATAAGGTGACATTTCTACAAGGTTTTTTAAAAATCATTTATTGCATTTTCACATTCGCTGTGAACTAGCTATCACATGTTGTACTCAAAATACTTGTTCATAAATTTGCAATAGGCAGGCTTACTATTTGACAATGGAGGAACTGTGTTCTTCAGTATATTCATGTCTCTGTGGGCGGTCACCTTCCTGGAGTACTGGAAGCGCACAAGCTCCATACTCTCCCACCGATGGGACTGTTCCGAATTCGAAGAAATAGAGGTGATTAAGTCTAAACCTTTAATATGTACTAGTCTTCAGGCTTGAGCAATGCAACAAATGTTTTAGCTAATAGAATAACAACAATATAATGCTTTGCCTCCATTGCTTTCCATATTATTTCCATTCTGACATCAGGAGAGGCCAAGACCAGAATTTACTGCATTGGCCCCCATGACGGTTCGTAATCCTGTGACTGGGGCCGAGGAGCCCTATTTTCCAGAGACTCAACGATTGAGTCGTACTGTAACTGGCAACATGGTCATCATTCTAATGGTTAGCCAATGGATTTCCATCTCACATCTGTTGAGAAATCTTCAACAATGCCAACTCAATTTCAAAATCCTCCTGGTGGAATTTTCTTCTTTGTGCTTGCAGATTGCCATGGTTTTGATATTCCTAATGGGCATCATCCTGTATCGGTCCATCCTAAGCATCATTATCTACAGATCTCAGAATGCCTTCTTCATTTTTTCAGTAAGTTTCTTTCTATTCCTTTTCTGATTCCTGACCATATTATCTTCATATTGATTAAAGACTGTCAAGTGATTGTTGCTGAGACTGGTTTTAAAATCTCTTTGATCAATTACTTTTGCATATATATTTACATTAGCAAGCCCTTGTGAAAACGAAGTACACTTGATAAGTATGGAAATATACTCAATTCTCACTGAATTTAATGTTTCCAGACACTTAATTGAATGTTCATTGCAGTTAAAATATTTAAAGGAACACGCCAACTTTTTGGGACTTTATCTTATTCACCGTATCCCCCAGAGTTGGATAAGTCCATACATACCATTCTCCTCTCTGTGCGTGCCATAACTCTGTCTGACGCACCCACTGCTAGCCTAGCTTAGCACAAAGACTGGAGGTAAACGGCTCCAGCTAGCCTACTGCTCAATAAGTGCTTTTTTGACCAACTTAAGTAGGACTTCTTTATATATTTAATTGCATAATTACTTCTATTGTCTTTGAAATGTGATTAAAGTGTGCTGAATGTACTGACAATCATTCATAAACTAACTCAAAAATACTTTAATTTAGTGATACATGACATAGTAATAACTTCCAATAATCCTGAAAATAGGATATATAAGAAAAATGTTTAGACAAATGTCAATGTGTGAAACCCCTAAAAGCACAAGTGGCCCCTGCCTTGGACATTTGTCTAACGTTTTTTTAAATGTTACTATTTGTTTCAGAATGTAACGTTCCAATAATGTTTGCAAAATTATAATATGGAATGTTCTTTTAACATTTGCATACTGTCAGCGTGTTGGTTGCAGCAGCAAAATACCCCAAATATTTATTTACAAAAATAAACATAAACATATACATGTTGGAGAAAACACTCAGGAGCTAAAGGAAACCAACATAGATGCAGTAAGAGATGTAAGACCAGACAAGGAACTGAACTGAGCAGGGAATAGATACAACAACTTTAGGGGCTGTTTACACAGCAACAAAATGCCATTCATTTACACGACAATGGCCTTTTAGGGGCCTGAAAGCGCAAACTTTTGAAAACGGGATTCAACGTTTTTGAAAAAGATACAATTATCAACTTGAATGTGTGAAAACGGTGACGGCATGTGCACACTCTCAAAAAAAGAGTACAAAATTGTACCTTTTAAGGTACAAGTGTCCGTCACTGGGGTGGTACCCTTAAGGGTACATTTTGTACCTCTAAGTCAGGGGTAGGCAAATTCGGTCCTAGAGAGCTGAGCTGATGTCCTGCAGAGTTTAGCTCCAACCCTACTAAGCCACCACAGTATAAAACGCATGGCTCCCAGCATGCATTGCAGCATTAAGTATGTCACCATTGTTGAGATTCATATGCTGATTCTTGATATCTGTGTGAATCTAAACTTTTTCCTCTCTGGAATGTATTTAAAAATCAAAATTCAGAATGTCTGATCTGTGGCAAAAAAGTATTGTGGTGAATATTATTTATTGATATTTTTAGTCAGTGATGAGTTTAGTCAACCATTTTTCTTCATGCCAATTTTTGTTTATGGCTTCTTTTGATTTGAACAGATTTAGTGTTTTGTTAACACTGTAACAAAAACCACAAACTGCTCACAAACTGAGCCAAACTGCCCAACTAAAGAAAACATTCATCACCATAATGGTGACCAAATATTTTCAATAAAACCAACATCTAAACCTCTGTTAATTCTCAATAAGAGCTTATATAGATGTCTTTCAGGGTTGGAGTCAAACTCTGCAGGACAGCGACTCACTAGGACCGAACTTGCAATGGTTTATTGCAATGGTTTAATTGTACCCTACGGACCAATTGTGTACCTTTAAAGGTACAGTAATACGTTTTGTTCTTGAAGGAACAAAATTGTACCTCCATTGTACCTTTGTTTCTGAGAGTACATGTGTATTACGTGTTCAGTCTATGCGTGTACACTCAAAAAAAAAAGGTTCTATATGGCACCAAAAATGGTTCTTGGCTCGTAATCATAGGGGAACCTTTTTTAGTGCTATATAGCACCAATTTTGGTGCTTCAGTGGTTCTTCAGAGGTTTTTCAGAGGTGCTATAGAGCACCTTAGTCAAAGAACCGGTGAAGAACCGATTATTGGAAGTAATTACTATGTCATGTATCACTAAATTAAAGTATATTTGAGTTAGTTTATGAATGATTGTCAGTACACTCAACACTTTAATCACATTTCAAAGACAATAGAAGTAATTATCAGGTGCTTCAGCGGTTCTTCAGAGGTGCTATATATACCTTAGTCAAAGAACCGGTGAAGAACCACTGAAGAACCACTGAAGCACCACTGAAGCACCAAAATTGGTGCCATATATAGCATTAAAAAAGGTTCCCCTATGATTACGGTGCCATATAGAATCTTTTTTTTTTAGAGTGTAGTGTTTCTTTACAAAGTGACATTGCAAACTACTGGCCTGTCAGCAGAATAGAGAAGGGTTTTTTTTTCTTACAAAAACCCATTGATTTGCTTCAGAAGGCCTTTATTAACCTAGGATGACTGAGGGTGAGTAAATCATGGGCTAATTTTCACTTTTGGGTGAACTATCCCTTTGATATACAACAACGGGCAGGTGGATGAAATAGGTTGTAATAATAACCAACAGGCACACACTTAGAAACAAGAGCCGCTTTTTAGAGAATTCCGTGCTGAGAACAATTTGTAATCGTGCTGTGCCGATCCAAGCTCAAGTGGAAATATAACTGGAACCATTGCGTACCATTCTTAGAACTGTTTAGCCCAACGGTGGAAAAGTATCTTAGGTCAACTGGAAGAAATGGTACGTTTACACGACAATGATGTATTAAAAACAGAAAAGTTTTTCCTTTGCCTTTCTCGTGTACATACGACAATATTGTCAAAACGATCCCCATTCACACAGATCTGTGAAAACGACTAAAACTATTCTATTATTCATGCAAGGCCAGTAGTTGGCGATGTTACTTTGGAAAGAAACTACGCGCCTATAGACTGAACATGTAACATGGATGCGCATGACGTCACCATTTCATAAAATCACGTTTTTGTTGTTTACACAGAGACAATAGCGGTATAGTTTTCAAAAACTTGCACTATGAAATCTGTTTACAAAAGCTTTCGTTTTCAGGCCCCCAAAACGCTGTTGTCATGTAAATGAATGGACAAAACACATAAAAAGCTGTTTTTAGTTGAAAATCGTGTCGTGTAAAGGCCAGAAACCAAAACGAGAGCACCAAAACAGAACACAACCCCGACAAATAACCTAGAAAAACACAATTTTAAAACATTTTTTGAAACATTCAGAGAACATTTTCATAACTTAAGGAAACGTTTGAAAAACTTTTTGTAAGCTGGGTTGTTTCTGGCCAACCAATAAACAACCCATATTGCTTGACTAGCTAGAATCCAGCAATGAGTCAAAAGCGAATCCCTTGTGCTAATACTTGCGCCGATGTAAACCAACCATTGCTTAATCACATATTGTAGCACAATTTTAACATAATGTTTTGCTTACTAAGAGAGCTTTTTCACCCCTGTAGGCTGGAAGGATAGCTAGCCTTACTGGTTCTATGTTAAATTTGCTGGTTATTCTGTTGTTGTCACGGCTCTATACTTACCTGGCCCAAATTCTGACACGATGGGGTAAGCTATTTCATATCTACACATACTATTTGGGTATTTATTTATGCAACAACAAAGTATCCTCCTCTTCCTTCTATTAGAAATGCACCGCACCCAGACCAAATATGAGGACGCGTTCATCCTCAAGGTTTTCATCTTCCAGTTTGTCAACTTCTACTCATCTCCTGTTTACATTGCATTTTTCAAGGGAAGGTGGGTATGCAGTAAGAATCAATAAATATGTACGAAGATTCAGAATTCATCTAATATTTGATCTGTTCTACAGGTTTGTCGGATACCCTGGAAACTATAACACACTCCTAGGAATCCGAAATGAGGATGTGAGTGTTTACATTGTTGCAAATATGCAAATCTTCGACCTCATTTTCCACGTAGCGTTCCTTTGTTGTAAAATTAACACTCAGCCACAATACACAATTCCACAATATTTCCCTCTCAATCATGAATTGTGGAAAATAGGAATATCTCATTAATACATGTGTGTAACTTGGCTGTGTCCCTCTTTTATGTAGTGTGGCTCCTCTGGATGTCTCATTGAACTAGCTCAAGAGCTGTTAGTCATCATGGTTGGAAAACAGGTCATCAGCAACATCCAGGAGTTTGTCTTGCCGTAGGTCTTATATGTTCAATTCATCTTGTTTACTCATTGTAGTGTATTTTATTATAGGCCTAAGATTTCTCCTTCTCTTTCCAACAGTAAATTAAAGACATGGTGGCACAGGAGGAAGCTGAAGCCAGCTCCCAGTAAGGAGGTGATTGATGAACCTGACACAGAGCCCGAGATCAATCCATGGGAAACAAACTATCAGCTGCTAGTGTGTGAGGGGCTGTTCGATGAGTATCTAGAAATGGGTGAGACCTCATGTCTGTTGTATTATCTAGATGGAATTTTAGATGCACAAATATGATCTAATTTAATCAGCACACACACACAAGATACTTCTACCACATAAGAGACCCGTATAGGGTCAGTGAGTTCTTAGGGTTATTGTTGTTTTTAAAAGTCTTTTTATGCTCACCAAGGCTGCATTTCTATAATATTACAGAATCCAGTAAAACTGTAATCTTAACAGTTTAAAAAACAGTAAAAACTGTTTTCTATTTTAATATGTGATCAAAGTTGAATTTTCAGCATCATTACTCCTGTCTTCAGTGTCACATGATCCTTCAGAAATCATTCTAATATGATGATTTAGTGCTTAAGAAACATAATATTATATCTGTTTATCAGTTCAAATCTCTATATATCTCCACTGAATAGGAGTATCCTGGTTTCAGAGATCTTCATTCTATTAGGGTCACAGACTTTATTCAGTCAATGACTTATTGGCTCGGACAGTTCAGCTATTATGATAACAGAAATAATCCCCTGTCAGATTAATAAATTCACTTCTGATAACCGCTTTAGACTGGTTTGTGCAATGTAAATCTTATTCGCTAATTTGTAATATCTCTGTGTACGGTTGAGAATCCTGATTTGTATTATGTTTTGTTCTTATTGTAGCTTCTTCTATCTAATAATGATGAAATCTATTATGAGAATGATTATGAGAATAGATCAGTTTAATATTTTTTATCTTAAAGTGCCGCTATTATGCTATTTGAAATGTTTGTAATTTTGTTTTGGAGGTCTCCTACAATAGGTTTACATGCATCAGAGGTCAAAAAACACTTTTCTCATGAAATATATCGCAGCATCAGCTCTTTTCAGTGTCTGAAACGGTTCGATCAAGGATTCGGTCTCTCTAAACCCCTCCTTTCAGAGAGTCTACTCTGCTCTGATAGGTCAGATGGCCCAGTTGGTTGTGATTGGTCGACTGCTTACAGCAAATGTCAGAAATGAAATGGTGATACGAACAGTAACAATGGTGTCGGTTTTACCACATCAATTCGAGCACGAGTCCTCATTTTTTTGAAGTGCTGCAAAGTGGATTTGCTTTCACATTATGCAGGAAGTAAGACTGGAATAACTGACGACTGTTTCAGGTTGTTCAGAATCAGTTCTTTTTTAGACAAATAACTTAATTTACCGCAGACTTTGATCTTTGAAACTTTGTAGGCCTTTTACGACACAATATATTACCATCATAACAAAAAATACAACTTTAAGGCTTTCAAATTGGAGGCAACTGCTCAGATTAAACGCTGATTTTGGACTTCTTTATCTTGTCAGTTCTGCAGTTTGGCTTCATCACCATCTTCGTAGCAGCCTGTCCTTTGGCTCCGTTGTTTGCCTTGATAAATAACTGGGTGGAGGTTCGTCTCGATGCCCAGAAGTTTGTGTGCGAGTACCGCAGGCCCGTTGTGGAAAGAGCACAAGACATTGGCATCTGGCTGACCATTCTACAGTTCATCTCCTACCTGGCTGTCATCAGTAATGTAAGGGTCGTCTTAATTCATAGTGATCATTCAGGGCCAAGCACTTTTACCTTTTTCTGGGGTGCATTTCTCGAAAAAATCGTTAGCCAACTATGGTCGCAAGTTCCATCATTATCAACATAGTTCAACGAGTCGTGTTTCCCAAAAAACAATTTCTTTTACTTCAATTTCCGCATCTGTCTTGCATGCATTCGTGTTCGCACAAGTATACTCAATCACGGATGAGCGTAGAAGGCTGAGATCGACACATCCACAGTGCAATAATTTTTTTAATACGCTACCAGACCTTTGGCCATGAGCGCAGAAAGGCACATTCGGCGCATGTACACTAGCTAGTGGATTTGTTTTCAAGCGCTCAAGTCACTCGTCGCACATGCGCTGTTGTATGTGCACCGCGCAGGTGGCCAAAGTATACTTTGGGCTTAAGTCCTCATGTCTGTAATTTTAGCCAAAAATCTGGCATTAATTCGGTCTCAAACGAATTAATTAAAAGAAGGTTTTTCTCCACCACCTGCGTGACATCACATAGTGAGCATCAAAGCTCCTTGGTTTTCATGGTGCATTGTGGGACTTTTTAGGGAGCGAACATTTAAAGGGGTACTTCACTCACTATTTAAATTGGGTCATTTATGTAGTTGAAATGTGAAATAATTTTAGAAGTTGGTGACTTCTAGACTGAGAAAAGCCAGAAAATGTATTTTTGTCTCATGTGGATGAAAGACAACAACTCCCAGAATGCACTTGCTTCGCTGCCCTACAGGCCACTCCCAAGCCATGCCTACCGGTTACATCTCTTGCCCACCGCGGCACCGCCCCCACCGTCGTTTAGAATTTTATAGTAATATAATAATTTAGTTCAGTTAGAGAACAGACACTACAATTAAAAACTGAACGTGTCTGCTCAATACAGCACGAGCCGAACAAGTCTCACAGCACAAACAGCAGGAGTCAGATCTCATTCATCACGAGAGTGAGGAGCTGACAGACCAGATGAGTGCGGAAAATTTGGTTTCAGAGCGCAATGCGCCTATTTAAAGCTACACTATGTAACTTTTCCGTCCACTAGAGGTCGCTTGTTCAAAACAAAGGCGTAGTTTGTTGACGCCACGTTTGAGCGCAGAATCTTGGGACATGTGGCCTTCACCTCACAGCCGGTGGAAAAGAGTCAGGATAGGACTAGGGCAAGAATCACGTTCATGGATGCGATTATTAAAGTTACTGTAGTCTGAAGCAGAGCAGGACCGAGTGTTGTGGAGCTGAGCAAGGCCGCAGGAGCGATTGAAGAGCGGGACTGTTGTTATGGCATAGTCGCCGGTGGGACTTTTATTATGACACGGTCGCCGGCGCCACTTCCTCTTTTACAGTCATGAGTTATGAGGGAACACAGCTCTGTTTATCATATTAGACACATCTGAGTGTGTTGAAAAGAAAGTTATGACGTTCGCTCGACAGCTGCTATGACACTTGTTCACACTGCAGTGAGAGTACAGCGTTTCGGCTAAATAAAACCGAGGGCAACGCAGATATGACGCAATCGAAAGGCGACTCCCTCAAACGCATAGCTCACACGTCCCGGTTCCTTGGTTAAAATAGCAATTTCTCACGATTTACAAATAGTTGGAAACATTTGGGAAATTCTATGAACTCAACTGAACAAAATATATAACACTGGCCTAGTGGTTTTTGGATATTTTACTGCAAAAATCTTACATAGTTCACCTTTAAGTGAGTTTGTCATTGTACCGTTTCGCATGGAAGCTTAACTTTCATAGGAATTCATTGAGAACCATTGCTTTGCTCCGCACCACTCCGTTATGAATGTCCGTGCGGCGTCTGTGTCTTACATTCTGTGAGTGAGATCTCTCCCCTATGGGCGGGTTGAAAACATGTGGAACTAGCTCCTACTACTGGCTGTAGTCTCTAGCCTCTGGCCAAAAAAGACTCAGATGACGATATTTGCATCATCTGAGGATTTTTTCCAGACATAAAATACATAAATCTCTCGTCTAACCCTTTAAGTGGACTAGTAGGATCTTGCGATTGAGACAGCCCTTAAATTGGCCGAATCCCTAACAAGTGCCCTGACTACTGAACAAGGGGGATGATTAAGACACACCCCATGTATCCTTGGCACATTTCCCTGATCAGCCTTATGGTGTGTCTGCCACTGTTATGGTTGACTCTGATATCATTCTTAGTCTCAACAATGAAGTGTGAGTTCATTTACAGCTTTTGATATCCAAAAATCTCAAAATAATGTTAATTAGACAGGCTGTATATCCTGCTTAGGCGTGTTTGACGGACGTCCTGTTCTTTTGCCAGGCTTTCCTGATTGCCTTCACGTCTGATTTCTTGCCAAGACTCTTTTACCGCTACAATGCGGGCAGCATGAGTGGATACGTCAACTTCACCCTTGCTGTTGCCCCTGCAAACTTCACACAAAGCCAAACATCATGCAGGTGAAGAACAAATGGTCAATATATGTGACCAACTGACCATGGACCACAAAACCAGTCATAAGTCTCACGGTATATTTGAGGCAATAGGCAACAATACATTGTATGGATCAAAATTATTGAATTTTCTTTTATGCCAAAAATCATTAGGATATTAAGTAAAGATCATGTTCCATGAAGATATTTTGTACATTTTCTACCATAAATAAAGAAAAAATTTACTCTTAGTAGTAATATGCATTGCTAAGGACTTTATTTGGACAACTTTAACGGCGATTTTCTCAATATTTCGTTTTTTTGCACCTTCAGATTCCGGATTTTGAAATAGTTGTATCGTGGCCAAAAATGATCCTTTCATAACAAACCACACATCAATGGGAAGCTTATTTGTTCAGCTTTCATGTGATTTATAAATCTCAATTTAAAAAAAAAATTACCTTTATGACTGGTTTTGTGGTCCAGGGTCACATATTATTCCTATTATATACTACTGCTCAATAGTTTGGGATTGGTGTGTTTGGATTGGGATACTGTCATTTTTTATCAATTTAATGTGTGTTTGCTTTAAAATAATCTTACTGAACCCAAACCTTTTTATGTTAAATGTATATTTGTAGTAGTGTTTTAGAAAATGGGATGTACATACAAAGATGTATCGCTCTATAAACCTGGAAATCGTCTCGGGTTATGACTATAACCCTTGTTCCCAGAGAAGGGAACGAGACACTGCGTCGACGAGTGACAACACTCTGGGAACGCCCACAGCGCTGCGCGTCTGAAGAATGAACGGAGAGCCGTCTAGCAGAGCTGAGATGTCCGAGAACCATACTCGAGTGGGCCACCGGGGTCCTACTAAGAGCAGGCTGATGCCCTCCCGGCGGACCCGCTCCAGAACTCCCGGGAGCAGAGCGATCGGGGGAAATGCTTACAGACGTAGTCTCGGCCACGTCTGCATCATGGCATCCAGCCCTAACAGAGCTGGATGCCTGAGAGAAAACCACAGTGGACAGTGGGACGTCTCTTGAGACGCGAACAAGACCACTTCCACTGGGCCGAATCTCTCGCACATGGCCTCCACCGCCTCTGGGTGGAGTCGCCACTCCCCGGGCCTCAGCCCCTGCCTCGACAGGACGTCTGCTCCCTGGTTCTGGTCCCCGGGGACGTACATCGCTCTGAGAGACGACAGTTTCCCCTGGGACCACAGGAGGATTTGATGCGCCAGTCTGCAAAGAGGGCCTGACCTCAAACCCCCCTGGTGATTGAGATACGCGACAACCGAGGTGTTGTCTGAGCATATCAGGACATGGTGGGCGCGGAGGTCCGGGAAAAAGCGAATACAGTTTCAATACAGTGAAACATGGTCCGAAATGACAGGCTGAATATCTAACTCCTCAAACGCCTGAAGCCTCTTTGACGGTGGGAACACAGCACTGATTTCCCGAGAGCTCCTGGGCGAAAACGACCTTGGTCGCTCCTCCCCGGGAGAGGGGGCTGGCCAGCAGGGGCCTCATCTAAGGGAGCAGCTTGACAAGGCCGCAACACTAGGGCGGACACTGCGCTTAGCAATCGCCTGAAACTGATGTGTCCCGCAGGCCACAAGGCGACGAGAACGACATCAACTTCAGGAGGGCTCCCTCTTAGATGAATATCCAGACAAGTCAAACACGCTTGGGTGACAGACCGATTAAAGTATCTAACTTATCAAAGTCAGATAACATGACACTCAATTCCTCAGAATTAAATGCCATCATAATCACCCAACCCGTGCAATCTAGTCTGAATGATAGGCTGAGTAAAAAATACATCTAACTGCTCACGTCAGATAATACTTTAATTTAATTCCTCAGAATTAAATGCAGCCATAATATGGTCTGAATGATAGGCTGAATATCTAACTCCTCAAAGTCAGATCCTATATTATTTAATTCCTCAGAATTAAATGCAGCCAAAATCATGAGACGATACTGTTTTATTGTATTTATATGGCTCGTAACCACACGTTGCCTCAGCAACGTGGCTCGAGCCATTATAATACAATCGGCTTTCATCCCTCGGGAAAAAAGTCAAACAGATGCGAGGCTGAAACACCACCGAAAGGCGCACGGTAATACGCGTCGAGATATTTCTCAATGAAAACAGCCAGCACCCTCAGGCGCTGACCGCATGCCTCGCACCCAACAGTATCACACAATACAGTGAAACATGGTCCGAAATGACAGGCTGAATATCTAACTCCTCAAAGTCAGATCCTATTTCATTTAAATCCTCAGACTTAAATGCAGCCATAATCATCAGACGATACTGTTTTATTGTATTTATACGGACTCGTAAACCACACGTTGCCTCAGCAACATGGCTCGAGCCCTTATAATACAATTGGCTTTCATCCCTCGGGAAAAAAAGCCAAACAGGCGCGAGGCAGAAACACCCGAAAGGCGCACGGCAGTACGCGTCGAGATATTTCTCAATGAAAAACGGCCAGCACCCTCAGGCGCTGAACGCATGCCTCGCACCCAACAGTATCACATTTCACCGTATCACGTTGTATCACTTTACTAGCAGACCCGAACCTTTTTTTTTTTTTTTTTGGCAACGCGAGATTGAATCTTGCACTAGGAAATGGCGAGCCTCGATACGGAGCCCGTCTAATTCCTCAGAATCAAACAGCTCACGCATCGGGTCCTCCACCCCGGGGGAACAAGCCGCAGCGCGGGCTTCCACACGGGGAAGGAGAACAATGGAACTGTCAACAGGGAAGGAGAAGATGCCTTTCAGCACTCTCAAGTTCCCCTGACAGCCCATCTGCGAGTCCCATGATTGATCAACCGTGCTGTCTTTTTTTTTTTTTTTTTGACAGACACGGGACCAGCCAAGGTGTTCGCGAGCCCTGCTTGTGAACAACGTTGGTAGACAAACAACATCGAATAAGACTGACAAAACACAGAGCGCTCCGCTGAAGAGCAAAAGCTGGTGTGTGTATGCATCATGTATCTACCCTTATGTATCTTCCGGGTATGCCGTCATCTACTACGTCATGACGCACCACCAATCAGATTGGCTTGATTTCATTCATACTTCAGATGCGCAACGCTGTGGGCGTTCCCAGAGTGTTGTCACTCGACGACGCAGTGCAAGTTCCCTCGAAGGGGAACACATAACTAAATAGTACAATGTCTTTGTGTGGGTCGGGGAACATCTAGCCTTTTCATTTTGTACATTATTTGAATTTATTAGGATTAACCCCTTGAGATGTATCATCTCGTTTTCGAGGGGGTCCTTACAATGAAATACAATTACAACTTAGGAAACATACGATTACAATTAACAATACTATTAACAATACATACATAAAAAATAAAAAAAATAGAAAAAGAGAGGAAAGAAAAAAAAAAAAAAAAAAAAAAAACAACAACAACAGTACACATAACAACGACAGTTTCAATGATAGCACGTGCAATCTACTTTAAAATAAGATAATAAAGATTGTTTGAACAACCGAAAAGAAGTAATGGATCTAATATCTACAGGCAAATTATTCCAGTCTAGTACAGCTTTAAACATAAATGCTCTCTTACCAATTGTTTTTTTAACACGAGGAACTAAAAAGTAAGTCTGGACAGAATGCCTCACTTGGTAGTTTGAAGAAAAGAGTACAAAGTATTGTTGTAGATAAGTAGGATAATGAAAGTAAATACACTTAAATATAAATTGGAGCCAGTGAGTCTGCCTTCTCACATTCAAAGATGGCCACTGGAGTGCATCATACATTGTACAGTGGTGAGTGGAAAAAGAACAACCTAAAACGAATCGACAAATTCTATTATATGCCGAATTAAGTAAGACAAGATCAGATTTTAATGCCGTCTGATAAACCACATCACAGTAATCAAAAAACGGAAAAATTAATTGAACAACTAGTTTCTTACGAACACTATAAGTGAAGCAATTTCGAGACCGATGCAAAATACTCATTCCAACATTGACTTTTCGTAAAACATGATTAATGTGGGGTTTAAAGGAGAGTTTAGAATCAAGCCATAAACCAAGATACTTAATAGTGTCAACTCTATGCAGGGGAGTACCATCTTTACATGATATAACACAAGAACAGCTTTTAGAATTAAGTTTATATCTGGAGCCAAAAATCATAGTATATGACTTGGTCTTATTAAGCACTAATTTATTAGCCAAAAGCCAGTCTTGTAAACTATTAAAATCCAATTGAAGAGATAATTGAATTTGTATAGGATCAGAATTACATGTATATATGACAGTATCATCCGCATAAAGTTGAACCTGACAATTTTTAAGAAGTAATGGTAAATTATTAACATAAATAGAAAAAAGAAGTGGTCCCAGAACTGAACCTTGAGGCACACCTCTCTGGAGAGTCAGAAAATCAGATTTATTCCCATTTAGGACTACGCATTGTTTCCTGTTGTGCAGATATGAATTAAACCACAAAATTGTATTTTTTGAACAACCAATAGCATGAAGTTTATCTAAAAGCAAGTAATGATCAACCAAATCAAAAGCTTTAGTCAAATCAAGAAAAATAGCACCTGTGAGCTTTCCATTATCTGAGGCTGAAAACACATCATTTGTAAACTTAATTAATGCAGTAGTTGTGGAATGATTAGACCTAAAACCAGATTGAGATGAGGATAGAATATTATTGATAGATAAATAATTTGAAAGTTGTTTATAAATTAATTTTTCAAAAACTTTAGATATAGAACATATAATAGATATTGGTCTATAATTATTAATATCAAGTACATCACCTCCCTTATAAAGCGGAGTAATGCGTGCACATTTCCAGATCATCGGCAACTCACATGTAAACAAAGAAAGATTAAATAAATCAGCTAGTGGATACATAAGAATATGTGAAGTTAATTTAAGATACCTATTTTCAATTCCATCTAATCCTTCACCACTAGTCACTTTTAATTCATCAATAGCACTCTGGACATCAGTAGGAGCAATCTTCTCAAATGAAAATAAGCTATTACATGATGCAGTCTCATTACAAATATCAGTATTCAAGTAAGAGGCAGACACTAAAGTAGACGAAACTGAAGAAAAATGCTGATTAAATTCTTGCGCAATAGATAAGGAGTCATGAAGTATTATATTATTATTATCTCTAATTTGATTAACTGAATGTTTATTCGATGTATTAATAATGTTTTTAATTTTATTCCAGAATTGTTTAGGATTTTTATAATGGAAAGAAAGACATTCTTTATAATAATTAGACTTTGCATTTCGAGTTTTTGTTTTGCTCAAATTTCTTAAATGCCTATAGACTTCCCAATCAACATCACTTCTTGTCTGACGAAATGTTGTCCATGCTTTGTCCCTTTGCCTAAAGAGACTAATAAGTTCAGAATTAATCCAAGGAAGATGATTGCCCTTAACCCTAACAATTTTCCAAGGTGCATGTTTGTCTACAACATTTATAAACTCAGTATAAAAAAAATCCCAAGCGTCTTGTACATTAGGAATTAAATTAAATCTATTCCAATTTATAGAAATCAGATCATGAATAAATAAATCTAAATTCAGTTTTTTATATTGTCTGATTTTAATTAATTTTGGTGGCAATTTAGGTACTTTAATTTTCCATACACAAAATATAATTGAATGATCACTAAAGCAGTCAGACAACACACCGGACCTTAAAAATCTATTTGGGTGTGAGACAAGTATCCAATCAAGAAGAGATTGTGTACGAGAAGTAATTCTAGTAGGCTCAGTAATTAATTGGGTAAGATTTAAATTATTAAATATATTTTTCTCTTTATTACTTGACATATCCAACCAATTCTTATTGAAATCACCTAATAAGATTAACTCATTTTTACCAAAAACTGAATTAATAGTGGATATCAGGCAGTTAAAGGACTCCACTGGTGAAGAGGGTGGCCTGTATATGCTCCCGATGGTTATACATTTATTTAAGTGGAAAACCACCTTAACAAAAATACATTCAAAATATAAAGGATCAATCGAAGGTATAATTAATTCAGAAACAAGACCTGTAGAAACATATACAGCCACACCTCCACCCCTGGAGCACCTATCCGATCTGTAAACAACATAATTGGTTAAGTTAATTTCATTATCCGAAACATTGCTATTGAGCCATGTTTCGGAAAGAGTGATAATATCAGGCTTATTTAAATCAACCCATACACGAAGTAAGTCAATTTTACACACCAGACTTCTAATATTCAAGTGAATGATTTTTAATCCCTTAACTTTATCCAGCTTGGAAAATAACTAACAATGATACTGTCACTGGTCAAATATAAGAACAAAAATAACTGAATCCAAGAATTCATTACAAGGTTGCAAAAACTATCAAATAAACTGATCACAACAAAACAAACAGACAGGACATTTAAATACAAAACATATAAACATAAAAACATGACACCCTTCAAGACTAACCCAGCTGCCCCAGAGACCATGTTCCAGGGCATTCCAGTGAGTAAACCAAATAATATAGGTCAAAAACCGTCTCATCAACTCAACTCAAACAGCAATAATAATAAATTAAACACAGTAGCTCTGTGTGAGGTAATACAGAATCCAATGCTCCAAAAGAGTATTTCACATCACAAAAACTACCTCCACACAATAATAATAATCATGCTACTGACAAACTTCAGTTATCCGAAAAATCAAGCCTCTCATCAGACAAACATTAAATTATTCTGGTGAAGTCTGAGGTGACATGTAGACAGCTTCAGCATCTTTGTGGCAGCTAAAACGCTGCTGTTTGCCATCAACAAAAACACACAACGTGCAAGGATATCTAAGATAGTATTTCATATTAAGTTCGCGAAGCTTCCGTTTAACAGGATCAAAGCTCCTGCGCTTCTTCATCAGGTCAGCGCTGAAGTCCGGATAGATATATACGCGTGTCCCGTTGTACTCGAGCTTCTTTTTCTCTCTCGCAATGCGAAGAATTTTCACTTTGTCCTGGAAATTAAGGAGCTTGATCATAATAGGTCTAGGATTGGCTCTATCGCTTTGACGAACTGTCGGAGAGCGATGAGCCCATTCGATGATCAACGGAGTGGAAAAGTTGTCTTGTCCCAAAAGCTGTGGAATCAAACGGGACATAAAGCCGGCAATATCACTGCCTTCCGATGACTCTTGTACTCCAACAAAGCGGAGATTAGAACGTCGACTTCGATTCTCCAAATCGTCAACTTTGTCCAGCAGGTAGGCGTTGTCTTTCTCCAGTTGTTGAATCCGAGCGACACATACTTGTACGTTGTCCTCATTAGCCCCAACACGTTGCTCTAACAAATGAACTTGATCTCCCACAGTACTTAATGAATTCTGAATACTAGTCAGTCTGCTATGAATGACGTCCATTTTTACATCAAAATGATCCAGCATATCAGACTTACTCTGTGTAATAGCGTCCCACAAAGTTTGGAGTGAGATATGTGACTCATCCATTGCGCCAATCGTGTAACGTTAATCCAAACAACAGAAAACGTGTGGCTATAAGAAATTAACGCCAATGTATTGAAAAGCAGTCAGAGAGAAAAAAAAGAGGTGATCTTACAAAGCTACTATGATTGCAATTAGCATGCTTGAGTAGAGCTTGACACACGTTCACTCACGCCGCGGCCATCTTGAATTGAAAGGTTACGATACATAAAAAAGAGGCTGAATAAGAAAGCATGTTTACATTTTTGCAGTATATTAACAAGCACATGACCTTGTAAACCATTTCTCTTTGGTTGTTTGCCATATTTAAATCTGGTATTCTATTAAATATTTTATTAATATATACATAAACCATTATGAGTGTTAATCAAGAAGTGTTTTTTGTTTTGTTTTTTTTAAGATATCGAGGCTTCAGGGATGAGAAAGGACAGCACACACAAGATTACTTTCATCTTCTGGCCATACGACTGAGTTTCGTCATTATATTTGAGGTTCACACTCTAGCATCAGTTTGTAAACTTTGTACATACATTTTTTCCTGATATTTATGGAAGCTTGTTTCCACCACTGAATAAAATAAAATAAAATAAAATAAAAAAAGGTAATTGTAACTTCTCATAATTCTGACTTTTTTCGACACACAATTGTGCAAATGCATGTTATAAAGTTAGAATTGTGTGATATTAAGTTGATAATTTATGGATAGATAATTTATGGAAGTCTGTTTCTGCCACAGAATAAAACAAATAATAATTGAGACTTTATCTCACAATTCTAATACCTCGCAATTCTGACTTCTTTTCCCAGAATTGAGAGACATAAACTCACAATTGCGAGTTATAAAATCTAGTACTGAGGAAAGACAGACTGACTTTTTTTCTCAGAATTGTGAGTTTATGTCGCATCATTCTGACTTTATTTCTCGCATTTGCGAGAGATTTGGGAGCCAGGCAGGAGCCAGCAGAGCAAGTGGCCAGGGCGGAGTAGGCAGGGAAGGTGTCAAAGAGGGCCAGAGCTAGTGGGACTAAAGCCCATCTCAGCGGTGCTGGAGACCACCATGGTGGAGCAGATAAGCACTACATTAAGCACGCCCTTAATTATGCAGAACTTTAAGGCTTCATATAATGTAAACGAATGAGTTATAAAATAATTCACCCCCCTCACAGTTGTCATGAAGGGCAAAATTAGCCGTATAGACCAAAACCACAATTTGTACCAGGCTGTAAACATGTTTTATTCTGCTGTAAAGTTGGGCATGTTAACATGGGCCTCAATGAGATTCTGCTCCTTCTGGAGCCTGTCTCTAGCGGCCAGTTGATGAATTACAGTTTAAGGCACTTCTGTATTGACTTCAAGAAAAACTGCGGGAGGTTGCTGCTTGGTTTTTATGCATGTTTGGCATGGGGTTTTGTTGCATTTACACTGTTCTGACCAGCAGGGGTCGCTGTGGAGACGGGTGTTGAATTGATTCGAAGCTTCGACACAATATAGCACATTTGCTTCCACTGTTTCAGTGTTTCACAAAGCCTCGGTCAGCCCATCACTTGTCAAAAGCAGGCAAAGGTCCAAACATAACTGAGATCAAGATAATCCAAACATAGGTAAAATTAGGGATGGCAGACGCGAAACAGACGTTTCGGGGCTTTGCCGAGATCCCGAAGCGCAGATGTTTCGAAACACTGCTCCGAACTGTGATTCGAAACACCCATGTCACGTGACTATGGCTAAATGAAGCTTCAAAGTGTTTCATCAGGTGGCGCCTTCCGAAACTGCGTTGATTAAAGGGGGCGGGAACAAGCCACACAGTCTGTACATCTGTAAACCTAATTCACCACAGTTTAAAAGTGAAGTAAATCCATCTTCACCTCGTGGGTTTTTGTGAGAGGAGAGTGATTTTGTGATAGCAGTGATTTTGTGATAGCAGTGAGATTTATAGTGCGCTTTGGTTAGTTATATTTAGGCTAGATTTAAATTAGATATATTGACTGATAGGTATAGACAGTGACATATAGTATAGATATAGTGACACATTCATATAGGCTAAGTTAGATAGTGACAGATAGATAGCACAGCATAAGTTAGATATATAGAATTATATAGATATAGATTCATAGGTGATATATAGATAGATATATTAATTGAATATATAAAAATGGAGGCTGCACGCAAGAGATGCCGTACATCTGTGGTGTGGGAGCATTTCCATTTGGAAGCACCAAATAAAGTGAGATGTGTGTATTGTGATAGGCAGCTAGCCTTCTGCAACAATACATCATCCATGTATTTACATCATCCAAAAATATTTGTGCATGCCAGCAACAAGTGTCCCTTGTGAGAGGATTTTTTCAAAGGCTGGAGAAATTATATGTAAAAAAAGAAGTCAGCTGAGTCCTTCAACAGCAGAGCAATTCATATTTTTGAATAAAAATGTTTTGTGACAAATGTGACACATTGTGGCTTTATTTATTTTATTAATGTTCATTTTGTATAACAAACAAATATATATATAGTTCTTTACAATGACGAGGCTACAGGTTACAAAACCAAGATCATGTACTTGTCAGACAGATGTTAAAAACAATTTTTTTTTACATGGATCATTGTCAAGGTATTTCAGATCAACACATGGAAGTGACCACTAGATGGCGCCGTAGAGACGGGTGTCAGATTGATTCGAAGCTTCGAAACAATATGACACATTTGCTTCAACTGCTTCAGTGCTTCACGAAGCCTCGGTCTGCCCATCACTAGGTAAAATACAAACAACCAGGCAAAAGACAAGCACAAAGGATCCAGGACAAAACTAAGTACTCAAACACACAGTAGTAACATTCTAGCAAGATTAAGAATACATGTGAACTTAAATAAGCCAGAGCCAACAAGGTAACAATAAACAGGTGTGCTGAATGAAGCCATAATGAGTCCAGGCTAAGGATTGTGGGGAATGCAGTCTTTAATAGTAACACAGAGACAAAAGTAGTGCCTTCTGGATGAGCTCATGGGCACTCCAGCTGGAGGATGGGACAGATATAAAATAATTTCGAGATATAAACTCACAAATCTGTTTTTTTTTATAGCAATTGCCTTTTTTATTCAGTGGCGGAAACAAGCTTCCATAATAATGAGATATAGATGATTATAAAATGAAAACGGGACAGAATGTATAACGTTATACGATGGGTTTTCAGCATGTTGTGCTCCTGATTGGACGGATTATTGACTGGATGGTGCCAGATATTCCAGAGGAGGTGGAAATTAAGATCAAAAGAGAGCATTACATGGCCAAAGAGGCACTGGCTGAGAATCAGGTGACTTTTATATTGACTCAATGCAGTTGTTATGAAATAGTTTATTAGAATTGATATAATAATACCTAATTATTATAATTTGCTGTGTTGATTCCTCATTCATTTTAAATATTGACACATTTTTAAGTGCGGGACCGTTGTTTTTCTCTGTTCTCTTTGCCCTCCTGTCCTTCAGTCTTTGAGTAGAACTGTTCTGGAGGAGGTGGAGAGGCAAACCTCAGAGCTGCGACGGAGAATACAGAGTCCTACAAACAGTATCTCCCCTTCCTCCAGTCCATCTCCTGACCACGAGGACAAACCTCCATCCTGACAGTCAAATGATGCTCTTTATAAATCAGGCTGGAGACTCTACAGTGAATAGATGTTTGTAAACTGTTGCCTATCGATTGTAAATGCATTATTGATCATTTTGAACTATAGAAACATGATGTCCTAATTTTGATGCTGTCCGAAATAAAATACATGAGGATCAAATGAGTAATTATGGATCTAATCTGTAATTATGTTGAAAATGTATGCAGAATGTGTGCGTATTATATAGGGACATGGGGTAAGATGCCCCACGGGGCAAGATGAGCCCTCCCTCCACCCCCACCTTAAGTTTTTTCCCCTGACCATAGATGACACAAAGTCTACACTATTTTTAATTTGGCCATTTCATCTGATAATCAACATTTGTGAGATTTAGTCAGTCGAAAAAGTTTGGAGGTCAATTTATCTAATTTTATGTTTCTGGAAAATAGTGATGTATGACATTGTACTATGTTGAATATCAACGTTTTTATTTATTTATTTTTTGATTTGTGGTCACATCATTGTGTTTTGGGATTTTTGGAGTAAAAGTTATAGTTTTTATGTTGAAGTAAAAAGATAAAATAGGATCCTTGGGGTAAGATGGGCCACCAGAATTGGCACAGAAGGCCCAAAGGCAAGTTGTCACTAGTGTTTTTATTTTAAATGTAATACTTATTGTAATGGGTGGGGTTATTATTTATATTTCCATGAATTAGATGTGCATTTCAGACATCTTCACTTTCATTAAAAATCTATAGGTTGAAATCATTACATTTGATTCCATGGTGTAAAAAAAAAAAAAACTAAACAAAAAAAGAAAGAAGATTATGAAGTAAATTATTGAAATGAATGGCAATAATTATTCATAGCTGTAATTTAATACATTTTGGCTATAAAAAAAGGGTCCAAACCTAAATGTACCCAAATGTCCTGTTACAAAATAAATAAATAATACAATTAATTCAAGGAAAGAAAACTGCTTCAAGCCATTCCACGGGGTCTTATGAACCTAAAATGGCAGTGAATTAAGTTTAGGCAATTTAGATACTTACATGCAAAGGAGATTTACATGCAAATGCATACAATACACAAAAGGAGATGTTTATTAAGGCGAGATTTTATGACATGACGCACTATTTTACAGATGCACGCAAAGGTATGTACTTTCCCGTGATCAGTGAAGTAGGCTACATACTTTTTTTAGTGTGTGAACTGGGACACATCCGTTCACATTTCATTGCAACAGTTCCCTCTGCTGGTCACAGGGATCATACACTATAAGATCAGAACGAGAACCATTTGAACATTGTCAAAATGTATTGATGATATGCTCTTCTATAGCTGCCTATTCATTTTAGAAAACCATCCATCCATCCATCTGGTACCAAACTAACTAGCACAGGTTTAAGTCTTTTAGATGTCATCATGGACCCCCAAATATGATCATCCTGGTGTGATGGACCCTTCATCCTAATATTTTCAAAGGATGTGAAAATGAATATTATGTTTTTCTACTCACTATATTACTGTGCTGTCTAGATTATTGATTTATTTTTAATCGATTTATTTATTTTGAGCAATGTTTTAATTATTTTATTAGGCTACTTTAGTTAGTTATTTTAATCTTCTTTTTGTATTTATTTATTTTTACATTTTCACACGGATTTGTCATATTTTCGACACACCCCTTTCGCGGCCCCTTGTGGGTCCTCGGAACCCAGTTTGAAATCCATAATAAAACTGAAGGACTTTTATTTTGAAAACAATTCCGCTCTGTCATTGGCGCTCATGGCTTCACATTGGCGCGGAGTCGGGCGCAAATTTTCCCGGGATTTTGGGGCCTAACGTTAGTCAGTAAGTAACTGTGAATTGTATTTCTTTTTATTGTTCTTTGACATTCGCATTAATAAACAATATAACAATACGTACGTTAAACAATACAAGGTTTACTTTAATTGTACGTTACCCTCATAATAATCACACCCTGCTAGAAAGTTGCTAATTGCTCTAGCATTCAGACGCGGGTTAGCATAGGAATTTGTGTATAATAAACTTCAGTTCATTTGGACGTATATTTTATTGACAATAGTTTATGAAATACGTACATCTCGTGGTAAAATTCAAACAGGCTAAGTTAATGTTGCTGGGGATAAACACAACTACTATTGGATTTACAGGTAAGTTACTCGCTGAAGAATTGATTTGTTGATATGAATAAGCAGCACATATGTAGATGTTTACATTTAATTCAACGTTATCTAATGCAGGGGGTTTCAACATTTAGAGACCCATGACAACTTTACATGTTTTATATATGTTCTCCATACAAAACCTGCTGTGCTTTGGTTGTGGAAACCCTGGATCTAATGTAGTAACGTTACATATTTGGGTAGTCCAGTGTTTTAGATCAGCCTTTCATGTTGTTTTGTCTTTCAGCTGACTGTCATATGCTGCTGTAGAAGCTGAGAGAGAGAGAGAGAGAGAGAGAGAGAGAGAGAGAGAGGCATCATTGATTGACCCAGAGATAGGCCGGCCGCAGAATGCCGCCTGTGTCTGAAGTGGACATGGGTCTGGTTGAAGAAAGCTCTGGAGGCCTTGAGCGTTCAGACTGCCTTTGTCCGATCTGTCTGGACATATTCCTGGAGCCGGTCACTCTGCCCTGCACGCACACGTTCTGCAAACCCTGCTTTCTGGAAACCGTGGACAAGTCCAACATGTGCTGTCCGCTTTGCCGCAAACGTGTGTCCACTTGGGCCCGTCTCAACAGCCGGAACAAGACCTTGGTCAACATGGAGCTGTGGAGACGCATACAGGACGCTTTCCCGGCTCAGTGCGAGCGGAGAGTGCAGGGAATCGATGATTGTGACGATGCTGGTATGTATGGAGCGCAGCTTGATTGATTGTTCATACTTGTAATGCATATTGCATTGATTAATTGCTTTAATCCCCCCCCCCAGTGCTGATTTCAAAGCCTCGAGTATGTCAGCCCGGAGAGCTGAGGAAAGAGTATGAGGACCAGATCAGCAAGGTGAGAGATTCATCATGGTCTCCCTGTTAAGATGTCACTGAAATGGCAGGTGGGCCTCCATGAATGCACATCACAGACTGCAATCCCATGTTTACATTGTTGCTCTGCCAACAACACGATAGTTTTTGTTTGTGTGTCCAGTCCTTGTACCTCGCTTAATACATCTGAGATGATTTGACAGATCCCAGATCTTCTACTCGTGATAACTGATGTCTGGCTAATTTGGTTCTTCAAACGAATTTGCGGATTGGATTCAAATGATCTGAGATTACTGCGCGTTCTTGTGTTCCCTGAAGAGGGCAGATGCATCAATACTCGAAACCACGATCAGCAATGCAGCGATTGGCTGGCTTCAAGACAACAATGTAATGATATCATATAATTAAAAAGCCACCTGGCAAAAAACTTGACAAATTGCACAAAAAAACCACACAGATTTCTGGACCTTTATAATGAAACAGCCAAACAAACATAAAAGTTATAATAGATAAATTATAAATGTAAAAAAACAAAACACAATATGATTGTCAATTATTTATATTCACAATTTTATACAGTATTTGTACACCGCTTTACATTTGTAGTTCAATGTTGTAATTTGCAATTCATTAAATCTTTTTATTACATTTGAAGCAGATTTGTTTTGTGACATCATTACTTCACAGACATCATGTTATCTGCATCTCTCCGCTGCATCAAGCCATCCCATAATATCAGTCATCACTCAAATTAATGCGCGGCTCAGAGTAACTGTACAGCATGTGTGTGTAAGACTGCGATAACATTATAAAATAATTATTCCATCACAAATAAATCACTCAATCAAGTGGCTGTGTCTATAGTATTATACGCAACATTATAATATTATTTTCAAATATATTTTAATATTATTATTATTAGTTAAAATTTGTATTGCTCCTGGTTCAGTAAGGAACTCTTGTAATAAAGTATCAGTGGTTGGGACAAATTTTAAGTATTAACGCTGCTTAAAAAGATGCAATCTAATCCTGTTTACATGAAATAAGCTTCTCGCGAGCAGGTTTAAGCTTACGGATCTGTTGCTATGACAGCAAGTCCAGGATGAGCGTCGAAGAACCAAACAATCCAAGATCACGCCAAATCATCAACAATCAAATCCAGCTCAATGAGTTAGCGAGGTACGAAGAACGGACCCCAGGTCTCAGAGCAGAATGCTACAGTCCAACATTGCTGCAATGAATTTTTGAAAGAAACTCAGAAAACGGCTGATAAAATTGTAAAATAGGCGCTCTCTTTATAAATAAAGCACAGATTTAATCTTTAAACAAGTACATTCTCGCCTGAAACAGTCTTAAAACTACACTTTATGACACATTAACAGTAGTATTGGTATTTAAGATGGGTTGGAGGTTATCCTAACTTTAAGAAGTTATTTACAATGATTTCAAAGAACATTCTTTTCGTGAATATGAATACTTCTTACATTTTATCTCAAGAACAATCATAAGAAAAAAGATAAGAACATTCTTATGGAAAGTTTTTGGGAATACAAAATATTCTTATAATGTTTTGTTAATCCGGCCCTGATGCCCATAATATTTATAGTTGTTCATAGCCATGTAATTACTATTAATTATTGTTATTATAGTTACTTAAATATGTGTAATTTGTTTTGCAGGGATAACTGCTTTTGCTCTTGTACCTTTTAATGGGTACATATATTCCAATATTCCAGTATTCCGATCTAATAAATGCCTCATCGACACGATATATCTTCAATAAACCTGTCTCCGGCATGATGACTCTGATATGACTTCCGACCTGTAATTTTGCCAGAATCATAATCATACGCTGTTTGTTCATTGGCCAGAGGAGAACTGGCCCCCGACTGAGCCTGGTTTCTCCCAAGGTTTATTTTTCTCCATTCTGTCACCTGACCGTCGCCTTTGGCTTTTGGCTTGCTCTGTTGGGGACACTAAATATTCAACTATATTACTGATCAGCTCATTTCAATTATTATACTCATAATTAAGAGATCAAATGTTGAAAATATGATTTTAAATGCCCTCATTATTAGATAAAAAGCCAAAAATATGTTTTTGAAAGTCGTAATGGAGAGATAAAAAGCCGAAAGTATGACATGCTAAGTCATAATTATAAGAGAAAATGTTTCAATTGTTCAAATGATCACAGAATAACTGAGACAAAAGTTTATAATTATGATATAAACACTGATGTCTATGGAAGTGATCAGAATAGAGCAAAACAAAAATCACCTTTTGAAACTAACTTGGTGGATTAAATTATGATTGAATCGATTACACTGTTACACCAGCAGGTGGCGACCATTGACTGTAAAAACAAAAATGTATTTGTCATTAAATCATTTAAGAGATTTGTTTAAAAACGCTGAGCCATCCAGTAATGAAACGAGTGAAGTGCTCATGATGGGGGTGCAACGATACACCCGTTCACAATACAGTACTATTGTGATATTTATATTGTTTTTTTTACAGTTTTTGTTATTTTTTTATTACTTTATTAATAATAAAATATTATTATTTTCAGGACCCACAAATATTCCAAATAGATTGAAAATAGATTAATGTAGTAATGTCACTGAAACTCTTTTTTTCCCCTCACGCTTTTAATGCAGGCCTTCGTTGAATCTCCTACAAGACTCTCCCACTCTATATAATGCACTGTACATTAAAAGATAAAACCATCTAAAACGCTCTGAATAAATTAGTCGTACTACTAAAACTAAATGTGCTGCTATAAATGATATCTGCTTCAGATGATCAATGCAATCAATCACAGTTCTAATCGCAAGCTACTATTCCCAAACTGTAAATGGTTATAAATCGAACAACTTTAAATCCTGCATTTACTCACTCTTATGTTGTTTACTTGCATCATGCAAGCCTGTGAACGTCTGTGTTTACTGTGCAAGTCGTTGTAAATCTGTTCATCATATAAAGCTGTTGTGTCTCTTCAGAAGACTTATATAATATCAGAAAATATTTTCATTTGTGTTTCGAAGATGAACAAAATCTTATAGGATTGAAACGACATGAGGGTGAGTACATGATGACAGAATTAGCATTTTTGGGTGAATTATATATTATAAACACAGTAAGCCTTGGATAAAATGCATACATATCGATACATATGATGCATATCGTCACATTTTTATATCGCAATATAACGTTGTATCGTTACCTCATTGCAGTCATTTGAATCATACCTCTAGTAAATTGCATGTTATTTTGTTTAGTTGTCTTTTCAGAATCGTAGGACAATCGTGATCTCAGTTTGATAAAAAGAAATCTTTATTCTCAATTTATTAAGAATTGTGCAGCTCTACTAAACGCTCTGTCCACACTAGAGTTTTTAAGTGTTTTCCAAATGTTGCTCATCCTCACTGAAGTGTTAAATATGCTTAAATCACCTTCTTCTGGCACGATCATTTTATTAGCAAAATATCTCACCGAGTCATCTTTGCAGGAATGTAATATGAAGATTATACAAATAAACGTTTCTCTTTAGCAACCCTATTATAGAATATAGCAGGCACAACAATGCCGATATAGCCATAGATATTATATGTACAATATGCATCATGACTAAACGTGTGGCATGGTTTTTGAACACTACGATATCCATATCACCCTGCCCTAACAGAAGGCCAAAACGGGGAGAAAAAGATGAGGGTGGACAAGGCCTTTGAAAGTCTTTACTGTCACTTTTGATTAAATTAATGCATCCTTGTTGAATAAACTAATAAATTTTTTTAAAAACAAAATCTCACAAGCTTATTTAATTTTGGTAATATGATTTCATGAAATGATATTTTTTCTCCTTGTATGCACATTGTCAATTTTAGTGCAAATAAAATCAGAATTTGTTGTTAATGTTTTGTTGTTGTGAAGGGTGGCTGTGATCTTCTCATCTCTTGTTTTGAGCAGCTTGTGGAGGAGAAGCGAGCTCTGGAGGAAGCGGAGCGGAGAGCCAGTGAGGAGTACATCCAGCGCCTCCTGGCTGAGGAGGAGGAGCGTATGGCGGAGGAGAGGAGACGACAGGAAGAGCAACAGCTGGAGAATGATGAGAAACTGGCCAGACTGCTCAGCCAAGAGCTGGTGAGGTCACACATCAAAGATCGTGAGCCAAACTCAATGACATGCACAGTCTGAAAAGTGCAGACTGAAATCCCCGAAGTTGTTTGTCAAGACTATGTTTTAATAACCTGTCAAAATAACAATAAAATCTGACATAACAACAGGTAGACAAGTAAATAATCTCATTCAGTGTTCCTAATAGAGATGTGCGGATCTCTAACGTCACCTGAATTCGCTGTTAAAAATAAATCATCCACCCACACCTATGATTTTCTCTGATTTAGAAATCCGCACCCGATCGTCACATTACATTCTGATTCTCAGTGTTAAAGGGTTAGTTCACCCAAAAATGAAAATTCTGTCATTCATTACTTACCCTCATGTCGTTCGACACCCGTAAGACCTCCGTTCATCTTCGGAACAGAAATGAAGATATTTTAGTTGAAATCTGATGGCTCTGAAAGGCCTCCATTGGCACAATGGCACTTTACACTCTCAAGACCCTTAAAAGGTACTAAAGACGTCGTTACAAAGTCCATCTCACTACAGTGGTTCTAAAATAACTTTATGAATCGGCGAGAATAGTTTTTGTGCGCAAAAAAACCCTAAATAACGACTTACATTGTGATGATGATTTCAAAACACGGCCTCATGAAGCTTCGAAGCGTTATGAATCAGTGAGTCAAATGAGCAGTTTGAATCGCCAAATTTCAGCAGTTTGGCGGTTTGACACGCGATCCGAATCATGATTCGACTCACTGATTCATAACGCTTCGAAGCTTCATGAGGCCGTGTTTTGAAATCGTCATCACTATGTAAGTCGTTATTTAGGGTTTTTTTGCGCACAAAAACTATTCTTGTGGCTTCATAAAGTTATTGTAGAACCACTGTAGTGAGATGGACTTTGTAACGACGTCTTTAGTACCTTTTAAGGGTCTTGAGAGTGAACCGTGCATTGTGCCAATGGAGGCCTTTCAGAGCCATCAGATTTCAACTAAAATATCTTAATTTCTGTTCCGAAGATGAACGGAGGTCTGACGGGTGTCGAATGACATGAGGGTAAGTAATGAATGACAGAATTTTCATTTTTGGGTGAACTAACCCTTTAAGAGTGATATTACGAACACGCACACTAGAAATTAAACCTGTACAGCCCATGCAAAGATTAATTTGTTACATTTATATAGCGCTTTTCTAGGCACTCAAAGCACTTTACATAGAAGGGGGGAATCTCCTCAAACCACCACCAATGTGCAGCACCACCTGGATGATGCGACGGCAGCCATATTGCACCAGAACGCCCACCACACACACCAGCTGATTGGTGGAGAGGAGACCAAGTGATGAATGGGAGATGATATGGAGATGATTAGGAGGCCATGCTGGACAGGGGCAAATTTGGCCAGGATGCCGGGGTTACACCCCTACTCTTTATCGAAGGACATCCTGGGAGTTTTAATGAGCACAGAGAGTCAGGACCTCGGTTTAACGTCTCATCCGCTTGTTACAGTATCGTGTCCCCATCACTATACTGGGGCGTTAGGACCCACACAGACCACAGGGTGAGCACCCCCTGCTGGCCTCACTAACACCTCTTCCAGCAGCTACCTAGTTTTCCCAGTTGGTCTCCCATCCAGATACTGACCAGGCTCAGCCCTGCATAGCTTCAGTGGGAAACCATTCTTGGGCTACAGGGTGATGTGGCTGCTGGTTAAAATATGGATAAAGATGTAGGCTTTATTAGTTTATTGTCATACTCACACATCGCTTCACAGGCGTTACATATCACATACCCATCACTTGATTTGTCCCATTTAACTATTTCAGTAAAAAAGCTCGGATCTTGAACTCGGATCTGTTTTGCCTCCATTGCTGCTTAAACAAGTGGATCCCACAGTGTGCAAATTAGTGTCTGATGAAAAAAATTAAGGTTTAAACACATTAATATTAATATTTCCATTAATATTTCCATTATGTTGGAAACCACTCTTATCAGAATAATTTATGTTAAGCTTGGGTATATTTTAGGGATGCACCGAATATTCGGCCACCGAAAATCTTCGGCCGAAAATGGCCCAAAAGTGCATTTTCGGTTTTCGGCCGAAAGACTTTTATCACTGAAACAACATGGCCGAAATGTTGTGATGACGCAAACAGAAACCGCGACCTGCACGTGCTTGTCTGAAGCAACATGTCTGCGGTGTGGACGTATTTCAGTATATCTGAGAAACACCCACGTCTGCTCCATGCACAAGCACTGACAGCGAGAGCTCATGTTCTCGATGAGAAGAGGAGACTTCACTGTGAAACCCAACGCAATCTTTAACAGTGGGCATGTTTTAAGCGCGGAACACACTTCAATCTGGCGGCAGCGCGCGCGTGTGAACGCGATCATCTGTGAGCGCGATCGATTACTCTTCCTTAAGAATAAACATGAATGAACATCTAAGGTGTGTTGAGGATACATTACAACTTACTGTCACGTATCATATGTGGTGTAATCGCTCAGTCAGTGTTTCAACGGCAGAAAGACCTCTATATAACTGCTGTAAACTAAACAGTCATGTAGCATCACATTTACCTCAGGCACCTGTGTCCACAGCTGTTAGTTCACTAGAGAAATCAACTCTTTCACTAAATATATGACCTATATTAGCCGTTATATTCATTATATTCTACTTAACCTGTTAATGATATCTTGATTATTTCATGTATGTTTAAATAAAATGACAGACACTGTGTATAAATGATTATATTTCAACAACGAATTGGATAAACTATTTTATAATTAGATTTAGAAGTTATTGCAAAAACTGCCTTATGTGAAGTTTACATGTTTGTGTACGATGTTATTTGAGTGTTGATTATTAGACCTAAAAATACATAGCAACTGATTTTAGGCTAATAGTTTGGGCTCTGTTTTTAACCTTTAATATTAATGTGCAAGTAAGGGCTCCCTATATAGTTTACAGCAATATCTTCAATAAACTTTTAGTTATAACTTAATTCATTTAAGGACAGACTTTTTTTTTCTGTTAACCAATAAAAATAAATAAAAAGCCATTTTGTAAAACTGCTGTACCGAACCGTTAGTTTTGTGTACCGCTACACCCCTATTCTACAGTTAACATATGGGCTATGGCAGTCTTTGCTTTGATACACTATTATGTTGAAGGCCTACAGAGAAAGTAGTTGTATCTTTAAGCAGTTGCACCTGTTCTGAATGCACTTTCTTGTAGTAGTCCTACAGAGAAAAATTTTAAATGCACTAGACCTAAATGCACTTTGTTTTTACATTTAATTTTATAACCTTTCTGTAGGCCTGTACATTATTATTTAATGTACAAATGAGTGGGGTCAAGTTAAACATTTTAGTTTGAATTTTATTTTATACTGTGCATTGTTGCAATGTGCTAAATAAATATTGGCATAACTTGTAATTGATTTATTCTTTGAAACTTTAATATTAATGTATGCAATTGCAATGCCTTGATTTTAGTAAAGTTAGTACACAGTCATAGCCATAAATGCAATGGTACTAATATTTGGCATAATTTCTTTCTGTGTTTCGGTTTTCGGCTTTCGGCCTTGGTTTCCTCTTTTTCGGTTTCGGCCAAGAATTTTCATTTCGGTGCATCCCTAGTATATTTTAGGGCTGCAACGACGCGTCGACGTGCGTGAAATGCGTTGACGCGTCGGCGGCACATTATTTACGTTCTAGAATGGAACAGAAGATCTAGAATAATGGCAGCTTCTGCTCCCGGGCATAGTGAAAATGATCATTTATCATATAAAGCCAGACCGCGACATTCAAAAGTGTAGGAGTACTTTAAACAGAAGCCGAGTAAAACTGTGCTTTGTTCGCTCTGTAACGCCGGTTTCACACTGAGCAGAGCAGAAGCTGTGCGCGTGGAGAGCGGGAGCTTTCACACTGCAGTCAGTGTTGCCAAGTCCGCTTTTTTCCGCGGAATTGGGCTACTTCTACACTGTTGCCGCGGGCTGTGTCTCATGTCCGCGGGTTGAAGCAAAAAAACACACATATTTAACCCCCCGAACGCGATGTTTACCAGAGAACCTCCCCGAAACTCGATTGGGCTTGTTTTGGGCTAGTTTTGAGTAACGAATGGGTGGGTTTTGTTGTGTAAACCTGGCAACCCTTCCAGTGTTCTCTCGCGCAGCTGAACCGTGGCGCGTGTATTGCAACAGACGGTCACATTTTCCGGTGTTCTTCTCCGACCCCAGTACGTCTCGTGCTTTTATTTATTATGGGCTGCATATATCTGCTGTAAATGCGACCTGGTTCCCCTCTGTCTCAAACACATATGCATAATAACATGCTGTATATAGGTAGTTTGCATGATTAAAGTAACATTAAAGTTAAGATATGCCTCTAGCTTTAATCATTTAAATGTGTCTTTGAAGTTTGGGCAAAAACTTCTGGCAGCTTTAGTCGTTGTTTATGCACATGTATCTTCAAAATAGACGACTAGTTATACATTAACACTATGCTGAAAGCTCCTGTATGTGAACCTTTTGCAGATAAATACAAGTGCATTTTCGTTTACTATTGACACAAATCAATAAGTAAATCATACTCAACTATAGTGAACAACTTTTCCTAATTAGGCCTACTCTGTATACATTTTATGATGAATAGTATCATTATATATTATGTTTAAAAAGCTTCTTTTGTTCATATATTTCATTATAAAATGGCATACTATGTACACTACCCTTCCTGAAATACAATTAATATTGTCATCCTTCATTGATTTCATGTTAAAATAATATACAAATTCACTACCCTCTTTGAAATACAATAATCAGTAAAAAAGAATAATAAGATTAATCTGGAAAAATAATCGTTAGATTAGTCGACTAATCAAAAAAATAATCGTTAGATTAGTCGACAGAAAAAATAATCGTTAGTTGCAGCTCTAGTATATTTTTAGTTAAAGCTGTTACGTTAAGTTCTGTTTTCCCTTTTGAGTTTTATATAATGACCACTAGGAGGTGTACTAGGCATATGTTTACCTTGATTTGTTTTCCCTGTTGAAAACGAAAGTAAAAGAGTGATGCAAGTTTGTTGCGTTTTACCATGAAATGAGTTTAGTGTCTTAATAAACACATTATAATGATTTCTCTCTCATCCACCCGCAATTAATTACAGTGTTTTTTCGTATAACTTGGCCCGTCCGCCCATCCGCCCGTCCCATGGATTATCCACAGCGTTAACAGATATAACCACGACCCATACATCACTAGTTCCTAATGTTTACACACACTGGAGAATGGACTGCATTTGTCAAGCTCGGCCTCAAACTTTGTTACACAATGTTGTCATTTATGCGAATATCAAGGCAAGGCGAGTTTATTTATATAGCATATTTCATACACAATGGTAATTCAAAGTGCTTTACATAAAGAATAATCACAACATTAGAAATAAAAATACCTTGCAAAAGAAAGAAAATAACAATACTAAATTCTGGGCTCCCCTTTCTGAACAGAAGAGTCGGAGATTTTCGGTTTGTGAGACGCACTAGTAGCAACCCGGCTTCCAAGTGACCTCCTGCCCTTCCAAAGATCCGGTGTTCCACACTCACGTCTGAGTGTGTACCGTCTCACTTCCCAACTCTCACAACTCTCCCAGCCAGACTGCACCAACCAAAAATGAACCAAAAAATAAAAACAAGGGTGAATTAAAACAGTTATAATTAAAATGTAATTTATATATCAGTAAATGCAAATTAAAATTGGATGCCAAACTAGCTAAATGGCATCCTTTAGAAAAGATAAATCTGCATAAATTCAGTTTTTTTGTGTGTTGTTCTCATTCTTAAAACAAAGTTAACAAAAATTAATTTCAAATGCCCCTAATATGTTATTTTAAAGGTTCCTATTTTTGGAGTTCTCCTGCAATAGGTTTAAATGCATCAGAGGTCAAAAACCACTTTTAATATATAATATTTCACAGCATTAGCTCTTTTCAGTGTCTGAAACCGTTCGATCAAGGATTCAGTCTCTCTAAACCGCACCCTTCTGAGAGTCTACTCTGCTCTGATTGGTCAGATGGCCCAGTGTGTGATTGGTCTTCTCTGCTCTGATTGGTCTGTAGGCCCGTTCTGTTGTGATTGGTCTATTAGTTTGAGCAGTAAGTGAGACTGCAATCACTGATGACCTGTTTCAGGCAGTTCAGAATCTGTTCTTTCTTTTGGCAAGAAAACACTGCTATCGGCCATGATGTAGTAATGCTGTTTTGTGCTGTGTGTGCAGAATTCAGGACCGATCTCTGAATCGCCATGGAACGTCAAACCTACTGATGCTACGCCAGCTAAGAAGACAAAACCAAATAAGGGGGATATTGAGAAGTGAGTACCTGCCTTGAGCCCCAGTGTATATCAGTAATATTACTCATCTTTTCAGGCCTGGTTATTGTTGAAAGTATTGAAAGACCACATAGGAAGAGTGGTTTTCTAATGCACTCCATTCTCCCTGTATGTTAGGTTTTTGCGCCCAGTGCCTCATAAACAGCCGAGCAGTTCTGACAGCAGCCCAGACTCCTCTCTAATGGCTAATAAGGTGATTTTGAAGATGCTCTGATTATTTCCTCTTATGAATGAAATCATTACAAAGAAAATAACCTAAAATTGAGAATTAAACAGATCTGAAAGACTCAAATCCATACATATATGATGTCTTTGAGATCATGCATGCCACATGTGGAACAGAACCTTTTATTATTTTGTAGTTATCAGTTGTACTTGATTTTTAAATGTTATAAACATCGCAAGAAAGTGAATTTTAGTGAAGATAAAGTGTTTTGGTAACACTGTACTTAAAGCCTGCTTTCTGTTTTAATGTGTTTTAAAATATAATTTATTCCTGTGATCAAAGCTGAATTTTCTGCATCATTACTCGAGTCTTCAGTGTCACATTGATCCTTCAGAAATCATTCTGATATGATGATTAAGTGCTTAAGAAACATTTCTGAATTTTTTGATCCAAAACCTTTGTACAGTAGTGTTTGTTCATGCATACATTGTGGAAGATAAAACACACAGGCTTAGATTAAGCCAGGATTAGTTCATTTAAGTATCTTTTATAAACGTGCCTTAGAAAAGAAACATTACTGGTGTGCATCTTGAGACAAAACAATGGCTCGGACATATTTCAAGATACAAGAGCAGATAAAACGGCTCAAACATGCATTTTAGTCTGGGACTAAAGGTTTAAGGTCTGTGAAACTGGGGGATAGATGCATAGTTTAATTTTAAAGATGATTAAATGTTCCTTTTTTTCAGGAGAACATTCTGAGCCCTCCAAAAACCCTCACAGTAACATCTGTGGAAGACACAGTCAAACAGACCGTGCCTGTGTCGGACTACAACGGGAAACCTTCCACCTCCAGCTTCAGTCCCAGCTGCTCAGAACAAACTTTTGTTTTTAACAGTCCTAACAGCAGCTCTTCAAAAAGGAAGAGTTCAGAGATAGAGCTTCAGAGTGAAGTGGATCTACACACTAAGAGGCCTCCGCAGTGTGTGTCTCCTTCAGTCGACAGCCCGTTTCTGTCTGAAGTGGCGTGGCACGAGGAGGCCTTTCGGGGTCGCTGGCAGCAGGAAGAGGAGGACCGAAGATTGGCGATGCGACTTCAGAGAGAGCTGAACCGCCAAAACGCCGTGGACCGCAGGAAGGGTTCAGCCGATAGCTATCAACTCCGGCAAAAGATCACTACGGCTTCCACAAGTACAAGCCCTGATGTGGAGAGTACGAAAATGAACATTAGTACGTCACGGTCGACTGTGAGGAACAGCACGGGATGCAGGGACGAAGGGACAACTGAAAAGACACTGTCTGTAACAGTGGGATCGACCCCTGGGAAAAGCCCTGCGTCTTCTCCTTCAACAACGGTCCCGACTTGCTTGAAAAAGGGGGCGAAGCAGACCACCCTTACTGAGATGTTCCCCTACATGAGCAGCTGAATGATCCTCTGCTGCTTTGATCGGGTTTCTCAAACACTCCACAGACTTGAAACAGATGTTGGTAGGTGCCGGGCTGCTACTAAAGGGCATCGTGTAGCCGTGTTCCTTTATCTTGTTCGGTTTCTGCTCGCATCGTATGTTGCTAATACTCCTTCGGTGCCTTTCCAGAGAGGTTCATACTGTAAAGTCATGATGGAATGCTTTCCATTTTATAAGCATTTATAAAGTCTTGACTAGGTTAGAGTTTGAAATGGTGTGAATGCTGCAGAAGAAACTCATTTTGTAAGCATTTGCATGCATTTTCACTTTGATTAAATAAAGAAAAGATTACTTTACCTTTTTTTTTTTTGTTGTGTGTTTTTTTGTCAAATGAAATCCATAATGAAACCTGTATGAGTTCTGCACTCAAAATATACATTTGATTCGTAGAACATTTTGGATCAAAATGATAAAGCAACACTTTTGTTTTTGCCACCATTTTTCATGAGCTGAACTCAAAGATCTAAGACTTTTTCTATGTACACAAAAGCCTATTTCTCTCAAATATTGTTCACAAATCTGTCTAAATCTGTGTTAGTGAGCACTTCTCCTTTGCCGATATAATCCATCCACCTCACAGGTGTGGCAGATCAAGATGTTGATTAGACAGCATGATTATTGCACAGGTGTGTCTTAGGGCGCTTTCACACCTACCTTGTTTGGTCCGGATTTTCGGACTTTCCAGTTTGGTCCGAATCAAAATTACAGGTGTGAAACCTCCCCCGGACCAAACAGACGAAATTTGGTCAGACGAAAAGAGGTCGTCTTGGTCCGGATCAAACTGAACAAAGGTTTGGTTCGTTTCTAGTGTGAAAGCATTTTCTGTATGGTTCGTACTTTCAGACCATTTACTGGAAGTTTATGTTTAAATATTATAATGTTATTTTTAAATTTAATCTAGGCTACATTGATTATGAAAAGTGAAAAAATGCGCAATCTGTCAGAAGACAGAAAAAGAGGTCAGAAATTATTTTGAAAGAAATGGTATGATTTTGCTTAAAGCCTTTCTTTAATGTGAATTTCGTTTTGTTTAAATTGTATCTTAATTTTAATCAACGTTTAATCAGATAATTACCTGGATTTAATAAATAAGAAGCAAATAATTTATAGCAGACAATAATCGCGGGAGCGATCACATGCTTTACACATGAACTTGAGCGCGTCTCAAATAAACCGAAACTCAGCAGGCTACTCGTTTCACAAACATGAGAAATATGTGTATATAAAGCTTGAAATGTCCACTTTTAAACGTAACGAATAAAAAATAGTCAAGCAATGCGCACTGTTCAATAGTGGCAACGATATGCGTCCGTTCATTCATTCTTGTCAAAGACGCTGACGTCAGACGCACGTCCGTTTACAAACCAATCAATGTCCAGATGCCGCCCACACAGATAATGACGAGTGGACGTAAGTGTGTCATGTAAAGTTCTTTAGTGCGCTCGCGTAATTGCAATGTGAAACCAAACCAAAACTAATCGAATGTATAAAAAGTATCAAAACATGAACTTCGGTTCGGACCTTGGTGGGGACTTTCAGGTGTGAAAACGCCCTTAGGCTGGCCACAATAAAAGGCCACTCTAAAATGTGCAGTTTTACTGTATTGGGGGGTCCGAAAACCAGTCACTATCTAGTGTGAACACCATTTACCTCACGCGGTGCAACACATCTTCTCATAGAGTTGATCAGGTTGTTGATTATGGCCTGTGGATTGTTTGTCCACTCCTCTTCAATGGCTGTGCGAATTTGCTGGATATTGGCAGGAACTGGAACACGCTGTCGTATAAGCTGATCCAGAGCATCCCAAACATGCTCAATGGGTGACATGTCCGGTGAGTATGTCGGCCATGCAAGAACTGGGATGTTTTCAGCTTCCAGGAATTCTGTACAGATCCTTGCAACATGGGGCTGTGCATTATCATGCTGCAACATGAGGTGATGGTCGTGGATGAATGACACAACAATGGGCCTCGGGATCTCGTCACAGTATCTGTGATTTCAAAATGCCATCAATCAAATGCACCTGTGTTTGTGTCCATAACATACGCCTGCCCATACCATAACCCCACCGCCACCATGGGCAGTGTTGGGGAAAGTTACTTTGAAAAGTAATGCATTACAATATTGCGTTACTCCCTTAAAAAGTAACTAATTGAGTTACTTAGTTACTTTTTAAGAAAAGTAATGCGTTACGTTACTTTTGCGTTACTTTTTCTCACCTGGGCTGGGCTTGTTTTTGTTTTGTTTTTTATAACAAAAAAGTTACATTTTTGTGCAACGGTAAAGACCTCTTCATACCAAAATTGAAATAATAAAAATGGTAAGAATGCAAATTCACGCATGAACAGTAGAGGGCGCAGCTCTGCTCTGCTGTGCTTCCATTCTGGATAATGGTAGAATAGGATACAGGAGAAAAAAGTTTTACCAATAAAAACAAAAAAACAAGTAAATTTCATCATCAAAGGTCAGCAGCAAGACATTGGTAAATTAAATATAAAGGTAGATTATGCATAAAAATAGTTGTTTTATTTAACATTTAATTATTGGAGGTTTGCATAGTACTGATTTTATTCATTTTGAGGAGTACAGAATCTTTATTGTGCAAGTTAAATAAATGCTCACATTTAGTCTGGAACTACAATAACCATCATGTTCACACACACGCCTCTGCACTTATTTTTCTCAACATGGGGGCAGGAGAGCTGTCAGTCAAATTAATGTGAAAAAGTAACTTGCGTTACTTTTTTAAAAAAGTAACTCAGATATTTTGTTGTAAATTTGAAAAGTAATGCGTTACTTTACTAGTTACTTGGAAAAAGTAATATTATTACATAACTCAAGTTACTTGTAATGAGTTACCCCCAACACTGACCATGGGCCACTCGATCCACAATGTTGAGATCAGCAAACCGCTCACCCACACGACACGACACCATACACACTGTCTGCCATCTGCCCAGCTCAGTGAAAACTGTGAAGAGAACACCACCTCTCCAAAGTGCCAGACGCCATCGAATGGGAGCATTTGCCCACTCAAGTCGGTTACGATGATAAACTGCAGTCAGGTCAAGACCCCGATGAGGACGACGAGCATGCAGATGATCTTCCCTGAGACGGTTTCTGACAGTTTGTGCAGAAGTTCTTTGGTTATGCAAACTGATTGTTGCAGCAGCTGTCCGGGTGGCTGGTCTCAGATGAACTTTGAGGCCAAGATGCTGGATGTGGAGGTCCTGGAATGGTGTGGTTTTCACACCTGAAAGTCCGCACCAAGGTCCGAACCGGAGTTCATGTTTTGATACTTTTTATACATTCGGTTAATTTTGGTTTGGTTTCACATTGCAATTACGCGAGCGCACTAAAGAACTTTACATGACACACTTGCGTCCACTCGTCATCATCTGTGTGGGCGGCATCTGGACATTGATTGGTTTGTAAACGGACGTGCGTCTGACGTCAGCGTCTTTGACAAGAATGAATGAAAGGACGCATATCGTTGCCACTATTGAACAGTGCGCATTGCTTGACTATTTTTTATTCGTTACGTTTAAAAGTGGACATTTCAAGCTTTATAAACACATATTTCTCATGTTTGTGAGACGAGTAGCCTGCTGAGTTTCGGTTTATTTGAGACGCGCTCAAGTTCATGTGTAAAGCATGTGATCGCTCCCGTGATTATTGTCTGCTATAGACTATTTGCTTCTTATTTATTAAATCCAGGCAATTATCTGATTAAACGTTGATTAAAATTAAGATACAATTTATACAAAAGTAAATTCCCATTAAAGAAATGCTTTCTAAGCAAAATCATACAAAATTTCGTTCAAAATTATTACTGACTTTCTGTCTTCTGACATATTGCACATATTTTCACTTTTCATAATCAATGTAGACTAGATTGAATTTAAAAATAACATTATAATATTTAAACATAAACAGGAACTTCCTGTAAATGGTCTGAAAGTACGAACCATACAGAAAATGCTTTCACACTAGAAACGAACCGAACCGTTGTTCAGTTTGATCCGGAACGAGACGACCTCTTTTCGTCGGACCAAATTTTGTCTGTTTGGTCCGGACCGTGGCACGGGGGAGGTTTCACACCTGCAATTTTGATTCGGACCAAACTGAAAAGTCCGAAAATCTGGACCAAACAAGGTAGGTGTGAAAATGCCCTTAAACGCCTTTGGAGACGGCTTATGGTAGAGAAATGAACATTCAATTCACAGGCAACAGCTCCAGTGGACATTCCTGCAGTCAGCATGCCAATTGCATGCTCCCTCAAAACTTGCAACATCTGTGGCATTGTGCTGTGTGATAAAACTGCATTTTAGAGTGGCCTTTTATTGTGTGTGTGCAATAATCATGCTGTCTAATCAGCATCTTGATATGCCACACCTGGATTATGTTGGCAAAGGAGAAGTGCTCACTAAAACAGATTTAGACAGATTTGTGTACAATATTTGAGAGAAATAGACCTTTTGTGTATGTAGAAAAAGTCTTAGATCTTTGAGTTCAGCTAATGAAAAATGGGGGCAAAAACAAAAGTGATCCGTGTATATTCAAAACACATGCCACAAATAGTTAAATTAGATAACCCTGAGTGATCAATAAACCAAATAAAAATAAAGAAATGATTGAAATGACTAAAGTATAGCCATTGTCAACTTTTTCTTTTTAACTGCCGAGACAACAATAAACGCTTAACTGGAGTGGCAGTCTTCATTTCTAAATAAGTCCACAACCTTCAAAAAATCTAATTAGAACCGGCTGAAATGTTTTGAAATCACTTGTACCCTACCTTTCATGCTGTCTGTGTCCATTTGAGTCTTTTTTTTGTGTGTGAGGAAAACCGCTAGTTCAATGTGAAATTAGACAGACCATTTCACACAGCAATCCCAGAAAATTGCCAGGAAATGACCAGAATGAGTTACCGGTAAATACTGTCGTGGAAAAAAGAAACTTTAATAATTATCATGGTGAAGCTGGAGTTGAAAAACACAAGCAAAGTGTCTTTAAAGGCTTTTATTCTTGCCAAGAAGGTCAATTCGGACATACAGGTTGTGCAGTCAGCCTCACACTCTCCTCGTTCTTTTATACTCTCATTTCAGTGGGTGAGGACTTCTATAATCAATAACCACCTTGAAGTTTCAGAGAACTTGTTGAAGGCTACAGACTACGAACACACTAGTTCTTTTAAGAAAAGTATCAAAGTTTATCTAACAAAATTGTGTTTGCTACAGAAAACTAGAATTCCCCATATATTTAACAAAAACATCTGATATAAGTTTAATATAATTAAAAACACCTTTGATGGTTTGACATTGTTTTGTTCAAAATTTCCTTCACAATACACAAATATGCTGTTGACACGAGCAATGGCTTCTGGCTTTTTACCGGTAAGAGACTGTTTTCACATCAGCAGCAAAATACCGGTAAATTCTGTGATGTCAGTCATCTTTAAAAGCTGCAGCGTTGTCTTCATTCATTGCGTCTACTACGCAATTCTGACTTTTTGTGAGATATAAACTCACAACTGAGAGTTATAAAGTCAACTCGCAATTGTGAGGAAAAATGTCAGAATTGCACGTTTATATCTTGCAATTCTGATTTATTTGTTCAGAATCGTGAGATTACAACTTGCAATTACCGAATTGTTGTAAAATGTTGCAATTACCTCTTTTATTTTTTAATCTGTGGCGGGAACAAGCTTCCATATAAATCTATACATAAAAAATATAACTATATATAAATCCATATAAATCTTTATATTAAAAAGTATGAACATAGTTAAAATATGATCAGCCGTAAAAACATACATTAAAATGTATGAGATTGAAACAAACTGGTCTGATTGATAAATATATAAACATGATTATTGTATTTAAAACACATTCAGTACTATTACAGAAATCTTGCTCGTTTCATTTATGTATGACTGACATGCATCAGGTATATTAGTTTGTTCAAACTAATCCAAATGCGTGGAAACTTTGCTAACAGTTTACAATAAGGTTTCATTTGTTAACATTAGTTAATGTATTAACTAACAATACAATTGTTTCAGTATTTATTAATATTTGTTAACATTAGTTAATAATACTCCAGCTGTTCGTTGTTTGTTCATGTTAGTTCACAGTGCATTAACTAATGTAAGTACAACTTTTGATTTTAATAATGTATTAGTACATGTTGAAACAAACATTAACTAAGATGAATAAATGCTGTAGAAGTGCTGTTCATTCTTATTCATGTTAACTACTGCAGTTAACTAATGTTACCGAAATTGTATAATTCAGAGACACACACACATTCAATTTAGGCAGATTTATTTTTTTTTCAGATCTAAATGTATTATTCAATAAATGAAATGTGTACATGTATTGACTATGTATTCAATCATATTTTCCCCTAATCTTACATTTGAGGAATGCTAATGTGACTCACAGCTGTCCTAAAGAGGGAAGCCTCAGCATAACTGCTGATCTGCATTGTCATGACTGCATTGTTCTTTTTTTTTGTTCTACATGAGGATTGCAAAAGCACTGCGTTTTGAGAAGTATTATCGTCGGAAATGTCATGTGAAACCTGGGAATCATTCCGTCAGATGATCAGTGAACCAGAAGTTTGCTCTAGTCTTGCCTCATCACATTCCACTATATAAGGTATAAAACAACTCAAAGACACAGTTCCTTCCTGTTTGGCTTTACTTATAGCCTGTTATGGTCTTCTTTTAGTATTTCCCATATTTTTAGGCTGAAGTTGGTTGCAGCACTTCCCGGTTGAGTCTCGTGTGTCTTTATACGACATGAGTAATATTCCTCACTTGATTCTGACACAAATTCTCCCAGGACTTTATAGAAAGGAGCGAAATCCAAAATTAGCCAAAGAGCTATATATGGTGATTTGAATGGATTATATTTAAAGTGTGCAATGATAATTGCTTGTTAAAGGTGAAGTCAGCAAATTGAATTGAAAAAAAGTATCTAAACAAATGAATGCAGCTTTGGCGAGCATAAGAGAAAACAAAAACTGACACGAAAGATAATTATTCACAATGAGAATCAGTAAATCAGGTTCATTTTGATCTCATGCCGACTTGAAGAAATAGCCATTTTACAACCACATATTTGATGAGTGAATATTGAAAGGGGAACATGTGTCACGTTGGAAATTTGACTTCTTTCAAATTCAGTAGTAACGTTTTCAAATAAAATGATTATAATTCAAATAATTCTGCAGTTGCTGGTTTGACAGGCGCAGAAATCCCCTCGCTGCAGCCTGATTCATGAACAGTCTTGTGAGCTCGCTGACTGATGGAGGTGTGGTCACTTGACTTGGTTCTTTACATGCAACAGAACTGCATCATAGTTTGGTCATATCCTACAGTTTGTTTCGCACGCAACCACAGAGGGACAAAGTGGCTCAGATATCAGATCACCCTTCAAATTGCGAATTGAAAATATGCCCAATGGAAACGCGAAAAAAGATTTTATGCTTGCGTGAGGTGGTTTTTCAGGCAATTCTAAACATTTATATTTCGAATTAACGGCAATTGAAATATCGCATTTACATCTGGTCACCTGGCGTACATAAAAGTCAATCTTTCTTTAAAGATGGCATGGTATGTTTGGACTAAACGTTTCTAAACAACAAAGAAATATCACAATTTATCAAGACCTCGAATCAGATATGAGAGAGAAACAACTCACACGTGGGCCGCTCCCAAGTATAAGGGGCTTTCCTTGCCATTTATGTTTGGATAACACAGCTAAGTATCCTTCGTTTAAAAATAATGGCTAGTGCAGGGGCTGCGATTATACACTCACCTAAAGGATTATTAGGAACACCGGTTCAATTTCTCATTAATGCAATTATCTAATCAACCAATCACATGGCAGTTGCTTCAATGCATTTAGGGGTGTGGTCCTGGTCAAGACAATCTCCTGAACTCCAAACTGAATGTTAGAATGGGAAAGAAAGGTGATTTAAGCAATTTTGAGCGTGGCATGGTTGTTGGTGCCAGACGGGCCGGTCTGAGTATTTCACAATCTGCTCAGTTACTGGGATTTACTAGGGTTTACAAAGGATGGTGTGAAAAGGGAAAAACATCCAGTATGCGGCAGTCCTGTGGACGAAAATGCCTTTTTGATGCTAGAGGTCAGAGGAGAATGGGCCGACTGATTCAAGCTGATAGAAGAGCAACTTTGACTGAAATAACCACTCGTTACAACCGAGGTATGCAGCAAAGCATTTGTGAAGCCACGACACGCACAACCTTGAGGCGGATGGGCTACAACAGCAGAAGACCCCACCGGGTACCACTCATCTCCACTACAAATAGGAAAAAGAGGCTACAATTTGCACGAGCTCACCAAAGAACAGTTGAAGACTGGAAAAATGTTGCCTGGTCTGATGAGTCTCGATTTCTGTTGAGACATTCAGATGGTAGAGTCAGAATTTGGCGTAAACAGAATGAGAACATGGATCCATCATGCCTTGTTACCACTGTGCAGGCTGGTGGTGGTGGTGTAATGGTGTGGGGGATGTTTTCTTGGCACACTTTAGGCCCCTTAGTGCCAATTGGGCATCGTTTAAATGCTACGGCCTACCTGAGCATTGTTTCTGACCATGTCCATCCCTTTATGACCACCATGTCCCCATCCTCTGATGGCTACTTCCAGCAGGATAATGCACCATGTCACAAAGCTCGAATCATTTCAAATTGGTGTCTTGAACATGACAATGAGTTCACTGGACTAAAATGGCCCCCACAGTCACCAGATCTCAACCCAATAGAGTATCTTTGGGATGTGGTGGAACGGGAGCTTCGTGCCCTGGATATGCATCCCACAAATCTCCATCAACTGCAAGATGCTATCCTATCAATATGGGCCAACATTTCTAAAGAATGCTTTCAGCACCTTGTTGAATCAATGCCATGTAGAATTAAGGCAGTTCTGAAGGCGAAAGGGGGTCAAACACAGTATTAGTATGGTGTTCCTAATAATCCTTTAGGTGAGTGTACGTAAACCTTCTAACATCCGTCGACATGTTTTGAATGACTTAATTCGAGAGGAAAATATTACGTTTTAGTCGCATAATGTTGGTTAATGGAAATGCCGTCATTTTGCAATCGTTTTTTATCGACATTTAGAAAATATCGCAAAAGTTTTGCGCAAATCTGTAGAGGAAACTGGGCTAGTGAGGCAGTTACAATAGAAATGCCGTCATTTTTGGATGATTTTAAAACAGAAATGTGATGCTTATAATTGTATAAAAGTACTTAAAGGTGCAGTGTGTAGTATTTATGAGGATCTATTGACAGAAATGCAGTATAATATACATAACTATGTTTTCAGGGGAGTATAAAGACCTTACACAATGAACCATTAGGTTATTACCTTAGAATGAGCCGTTTCTATCTCCATACACCGCGGGTCCACTTACAGTGAAGTCGCCATTTTGCGCCGCCATGTTTCTACAGTGGCCCTAAACGGACAAACTTCTCTACAGAACGCTAGTTACTCTCTGCTCACTCCGACGACATCTTTGTCCTGTGTCGGCCACCGTAGCTTCTTTATGTGCTTCGGAAGGGAAGGGTGAGCGGTTGCAATTCACAACCTCAACACTAGATGCCGCTAAAATGTACACACTGCACCTTTAAATAAATTTGTCTGTTAAAACGTGTGTATTATTTGAGCTATAAAGCTGGTTAAATCATCAATTTTGCAGTAGTTTTGGGGTTTTAGTGTTTATGGTGTCACAACAAAGTTGTAAAATTTAATATAACATAGTAAGTGATTTTTCACACTAAAATCATTACCGCACATGCAGTGGGGAGTAACTAGTTACATGCAATTAGATGATGTAATTTAATTACAGAATAAATGTAATCAGTTACTGAGAAAATAATCTATAATTAAATTACAGTTACTTATTACATCTTTCTGTAAAAAGCTATGTTGAATAATAAACAAAGCATGATGTTTCCTGCCATTTTAAAGCCGTTTAGTAAAGTGATGCTATTCTGATGCTTTTGATTGGCTCTTGTTTGAATTTTCAGCGCAACACGTCTGCCAATTACATCAATCCACATCACCGCTGGAAGCTTTAAAGGGTTAGTTCACCCAAAAATGAAAATTCTGTCATTAATTACTTACCCTCATGTCGTTCGACACCTGTAAGACCTCCGTTCGTCTTCAGAACTCAAATAAAGATATTTTAGTTGAAATCTGATGGCTCTGAAAGGCCTCCATTGGCACAATGCACGGTTCACTCTCAAGACCCTTAAAAGGTACTAAAGACGTCGTTACAAAGTCCATCTCACTACAGTGGTTCTAAAATAACTTTATGAATCGGCGAGAATAGTTTTTGTGCGCAAAAAACCCTAAATAACGACTTATATAGTGATGATGATTTCAAAACACGGCCTCATGAAGCTTCGAAGCGTTATGAATCAGTGAGTCGAATGAGCAGTTTGGATCGCCAAATTTCAGCAGTTTGGCGGTTTGACACGCGATCCGAATCATCATTCGACTCACTGATTCATAACGCTTCGAAGCTTCATGAGGCCGTGTTTTGAAATTGTCATCACTATATAAGTCGTTATTTAGGTTTTTTTTGTGCACAGAAACTATTCTCGTCGCTTCATAAAGTTATTGTAGAACCACTGTAGTGAGATGGACTTTGTAACGACGTCTTTAGTACCTTTTAAGGGTCTTGAGAGTGAACCGTGCCATTGTGCCAATGAAGGCCTTTCAGAGCCATCAGATTTCAACTAAAATATCTTCATTTGTGTTCCGAAGACGAACGGAGGTCTTACGGGTGTCGAACGACATGAGGGTAAGTAATTAATGACAGGATTTTTAACAATCACATTTTTGGGTGAACTAACCCTTTAAGCTACATCCCGTCTGAGAGTTGCCAGCATGGTGAGTGATAAAAAATGTGTTTCAGTGCTGTAATCGGTTACATTACTTTAATAAAGTAGTTGAAAAGTTACACTACATTTTAAATTGGGTAACTTGTAATCTGTAACTTATTACATTTCCAAAGTAACATTCTCAACACTGCACACATGTTGTTTACATCTTACATACTATTGAAGAAGTATTATAGGGTGTATAAATTAGCCCGTTCTCTACAAGTCCTTCACTTGTAATGCAGATATTGTTTTTTTTTTTTTTTTAAGAAAAGCAAGGACAAGTGGAAATTGTTTGTGTGGTAGGCTACTTGACATTATGCAACAATATTGCGGTACTTATTAGTGATCTGCAATCCACTGTAACACGTCTTCCTCTATTTTAATCTTTCAGTTTTTGTATTTGAAAGACTGTATCTGGTAGTCATTATGAAAAGTGTTGTATTCACCATTTATACTGCATAATACTATTAATAACTCTGAATTTCTCCAAAGACATTTTTAATGTCATTTTGAGACGCAAGATTGGCTAACTTGCTAAAAAAAAATTATTTAATTTTTATTTTTTGCTGAATGCTGCAACTATGCAAGTCCTTGTATTTTGAAGTTTAATTTTAAACACTGTTACACTTGTGTATATAGGCTACTGTAGTGTCAAGTCACCTTTATTTATATAGTGATTTATATAATAAAGATTCTTTCAAATATTATTTTATGTAACTGACTTTAAAAGGTTAGATCCAGTCTTGAAGAAAAAATTAGATGACTAACTTTTAAGACCAGTCTAAGCAATTTATGCAACTGGCCACTTCTTGGTTTGTTGTTTTGATTAATTTCACATCTGCAGTGTTCATGGTCATATGCTATTTATTTCCATAAACAAATCAATGTTTGGCTGTCATTGGATAATATAATGTTTCATTTGTTAACATTAGTTAATTACATTAGTTACCATAAACTAACAACGAACAGTACTTCTAAAGCATTTATTCATCTCAGTTAATTTATACATTTAAAATCAAAAGTTGTATATGTCAAGATTAGTTAATGCTCTATGTAACTCTGTAACATGAACATTTTAATCACTAACATTAACAAAGGTAAATCAATGCTGTATTGCTTATATTAGTTCGTGAGACCTTGAGACCTTATTGGGAAGTACTTGTAAACAAAAAAAACGGCAGTGTTATTCATTTTGGTTTCAACATCCTCAGCTGGCGGTGTCTGTGTGTCACAGAAACGTGGGTAGGAAACACTCAGCTGTATTTAAGCAGTCATGGTTCCTCATCCTGGAAGACTCGAATGCTCAATCACGGCTGGAGACTCTTCTGAGCATTCAGGACAACAGATAGATTGTCATCCTGAAACTATATTCTATCTACAGTCTTTCAACAGGTAGGCTTTTTTCATTATTTCAAAACACATTGAGCCCAGAAAGTACAATATGTTGATGCTTGAGCATACAAATACGGGTTACTCTGCTAAACGTGTGTGAACAAACCGACTGCATCCACTAAATATCTCCAGTTTGTAATCATTGCAAAAAAGTTAATTCTGAGAAAAAATATAGCATCATTTTTGCTTGCAGATACCAATTTGTTATCCAATGTAATGAAATTCAGAAAGTTCATTCAACATTTCTGATGACGCTGCTGCATACTGTACATATAGTCACAGAACACTGATCTGGATAAAGTGGATTCAGCAATGACAAAACGAACTAATGTCTGATGTTGTGTACGTGCAGGAGCCCTGTGCTGAGATGTGTGTCGGTCACTGCTCCAGGTGTGTGGGAATGGCTCTGATCCCCATAGCCATCGTCTGCATGGTGGCAAATGTGCTGCTGTTGTTTCCCGATATGAAGTATCAGTACCTGACAGAGCGTCATGTGACCAGAGAGGCCATTTGGTGCTCCGGTATATGGGCATCAGGCTTTCTGGTGAGTTTTCATTACACATGCTGTGAAGCTTTTCTAGTCCTTTATTGGTTGTAGGAGATCAGATACTGTTTAATAACACGATAAAGGCATTTATCACTATAGAGAAGTTAAAAAAACAATAGTGTATATTATAATAATGTATAATAATAATTATTATTCAAATGCATTAATCAATAATGCACATACACAATATACACCGATCAGGCATAACATTATGACGTAACATCCCTGACCCATCGAGGACTCCTCTAGACCCCTGAAGGTGTGCTGTGGTATCTGGCATTAAGATATTAGAAGCAGTTCCTTTAAGTCCTGTAAGTTGTGAGGTGGAGCCTCCATGGATCGGACTTGTTTGTTCAGCACATCCCACAGATGCTCAATTGGATTGAGATCTGGGGAATTTGGAGGCCAAGTCAACACCTTAAACTTGTTGTGCTCCTCAAACCATTCCTGAAGCATTTTTGCTTTGTGGCGGCGCATTATCTGCTGAAAGAGCCACAGCCACCAGGGAATACAGTTTCCATGAAAGGGTGTACATCGTCTGCCCAAAGCATCACACTGCCTCCGCCGGCTTGCCTTCTTCCCATAGTGCATCTGGTGCCATGTGTTCCCCAGGCAAACGATGCACCCGGCCATCCACGTGATGTAAAAGAAAACGTGATTCATCAGACCAGGCCACCTTCTTCCATTGCTCCGTGGTCCAGTTCTGATGCTCACATGCCACTGTTGGCGCTTTCGGCAGTGGACAGGGGTCAGCATGGGCACCCTGACTAGTCTGCGGCTATGCAGTCCCATACACAACAAACTGAGATGCACTGTGTATTCTGACACCTTTCTATCAGAACAAGCATTAACTTCTTGAGCAATTTGAGCTACAGTATCTCGTCTGTTTGATCGGACCACACGGGCCAGCCTTCGCTCCCCACGTGCATCAATGAGCCTTGGCCGCCCCATGACCCTGTGGCCGGTTCTCCACTGTTCCTTCCTTGGAGCACTTTTGATAGAGACTGACCACTGCAGACCGGGAACACCCCACAAGAGCTGCAGTTTTGGAGATGCTCTGACCCAGTCGTCTAGCCATCACAATTTGGCCCTTGGCAAACTCGCTCAAATCTTATGCTTGCCCATTTTTCCTGCTTCTACACATCAACTTTGAGGTCAAAATGTTCACTAACAGGTGCCGTGATGAAGAGATAATCATTCACTTTACTTGCCTGATCGGTGTATATAGTTCTTCCTATTGTTCTGGTTTCAACATCCAGAGATGTTGTCCTTTTTGTCTCAAACTGTTCCAGATCTTCATGCTGAATCATCAGTAGGGCTTCACTGTCACATGACGCATTTGTATTTTACGTCAAACTGACTTGTGTGTTTTGTCAGGTGCTTGTGGCTGCTCGAGGCTTTACAACACACTACGAAAAGAAAGGATGCTGTTATTTTACTGCTGAGGTAAGAGAATTGTATTTTGTGTTTTTTGTATTTTCGGAATAATTGATCAACATAATGACGCTTTGAACAGATATCCTGTCCTAGTGAACAAGTTTTTTGGGGGGGAATTTCTTTGCAAATTTTTTTGAGTTTTCTTGTCATGTGTCCAGGCTTTGCGTAAGTTGGGGTACACATGTTTGGCTATTGTGGCAGCTGGGTTGTGTTTCGTGGTCAGTGGGACGGGGCTGGCACTGGGACCCCTCTGTTTGCACAATGGCACTGAAGGCTTAAAGTGGGAACGGCCATTAAAACAAGTCAAAAGTGGGTGAGTAAAGCCTGAGATTGCAATATTCTTTCACTGTTATTGATTCAGTTGGCAAAATCGTAAACATTGGTATAGTTTTGTTTCACTGAGAAACAAACCTGATGACTTTTGTACGCTCACCAATTAAACATTAAAGCATTACATAACAAAAAGCTGTGTTAAGTTGATTTTACTACATGATATCAAAACTGTGTCTTTTAGTTCCTGTGTGTTAGCTTTGATGCTATCTACTGTATGTGCTAGTGCAGGCTACTGTGTCTCTACCTACATGTATGCTAAACATCTACCAAAACATACACACCACTGCCGTTTCTAGCTTGAAATGAAAACTAGAGGCAGTAAAACAGCAACACCTTTTAATTCTTTTTACCCAAATGTATGATTATAACGAATATAATAAAGACTTTTGTGTCATTCTTTGCACAATATGACCTCAAGACTTTTAGCCATTGGGGCACAACCTAACACGGGGCTAGTTGTAACACACTTGATTTAAATACTTCCACACATGCTAGCATGACGAAACTAGTTGCCATATCAACACTATATAGAGAAAAAAAATGCACCCAAAATTCTGAAATCTTTGGAAGATATCACTGAACATGTATTTAACCATAGCAAGCATACATTTCTTGAGTTAATTTTTCTTTGTTTTTTGTGTTTATTTAAAATTAGACAAATCTGATATTATTTTGATCTTAAGGGCCCTATCATACATCCGCCTCAATGCGATGCCAGGTGCGACGCAAGTGTTTTTTTGCTAGTTTCAGCCCGAAAGTTATCATTTTCGCATCCAGCGCCACATTGTTTAAATAGCAAATGTACTTAAGCTCATCTGTTCACCCATGGGTGCGCTGGTCTGTAAACCAGGTGTGTTCAGGTGCATTGTTGGCGTTGCTATTTTGAGGAACTGAAAACGACTCCGCCATTGACCAACAAAAACCTGGTCTAAAGTCAATAGCGTAATTTTTATTTGCTATTTAAAGGGTGTGTTAGTAATATGTGCCTATATGCGGGTGCACAATGCGCATACACTCTGCTTATTACACACACACACACACACACACACACAGGGACGCGCAGCAGCACACAAACATTTTTAAATATTAAAAATAAATGTTATATTATGAAAATTCAGTGCACTCAAGCATAATGATATTTCATGTGAATAAATGATGAGCATGTTCCTCTGTGTCTGTTAATGCAGAGAGAAGCTTTATCTGTATGATCCGGAGCGGTGGGCATCGGCCTGTGTGGAACCTCGTGGTGTTGTGGTCTGGAATATCGTTCTTTTCTCTGTTCTCATGGCAGCAAGTGGCCTTGAGCTCCTCTTCTGCGTTCTGCATCTCCTCACCGTAATACTGGAGTTCATGTGTGGACCGGGCTTCTGCAAGAATAAGGTACAAATGATTACAAAGAGCCTTCCCTTGAGAAAAAAGTGCACTTGTAGTGTTCTTCAAATCTTCAAAGCATATTTAAAAAACAAAGACTAATATAATGTCAATGAAATAAAAGGCCACTTAAGTGCACTTAAAGAGAGTACACTTTCATGACTGTTAACTGACTTTTAACACATTAAAGTAACCTTTTAAGTGCATTTTGTAATAATGCCACATTTTTGGTAACACTTTAATTTAGGGTCCAATTCTCACTTTTAACTAGTTGCTTATTAGCATGCATATTACTAGGATATTGGCTGTTTATTAGTACTTATAAAGCACATATTAATGCCTTATTCTGCATGACTATATTCTACATCCCTTAATCCTACAGAAACTTAACAACTACCCTATTAACTATTAATAAGCAGTAATTTGGAGTTTATTGAGGCAAAAGTTAGTAGTGAGAATTGTACCTTAATCTAAAGTGTGACCAAATGTTTTACATTTTAAATCATTGTTTTAATAATCATTTGTTCTTTAAAATACTCATATTATAATGTGTTGACTAACATACGAAAGCACATGTAAAGTACTATTAGAGTTTAAACTGTAGTGTCTAATTTGATATTACATTTAAAGTCAATTTATTTTTAATATACTATATTTCATCATTACAAATGTGTAATTACAAATATTTTGAAATGCATGACATAGAAGTTTCAATAGAAATGATTTTAATGTACCATAAATGTTGGCTTGTTGGTACATTCAGCACTTTAAATATGTAAAGATAAAGATGTATTGAAGTCCTACTCTTAAAGGGTTAGTTCACCCAAAAATTAAAATTATTTTCGCTGAGCATAAAAAAAAAATATATTTTTAAGAATGTCGTCCATCAAACAGTTGATGGATCCATTGACTTCCACAGTATTGTTTCTCATTATAAAGATAAGCTTATTGCATTTTTATAGCAATTTAGAATTTTCTACAGCATTTAAAAAACATTAACCTATTTCTTTTTTCTCTTTTTAGGTTGTTCCTGCTTGAAATGACTATTATTGTTTTCATCTGCATGTGAGAATGACACTTCTTTGGGTTAAACTGTCAGCTGTGACTACTAAACTTATTTTAAGAGAGAAAAAATAGAAATGAGAAGTGGATTAGGAAAGTCAATTTTCACATCCCTGAATCTTTTACTACACACAGTCATCACATACGTGTGTGTGCATGTTACTCAGCTGGTTCAGCATGATGTTGGACAAATATAAATAAGCTATTTCAAATATATATGTGATTAATATATTGTTATATATTCTCAGAACGCACTTTAATTTTTATGCACTGTAGGAATGTGTGTAATTTAATTTATATGTATGTGATAAAATACAGGGTTAATATAGTTTTGTTAATACTGCAATGCTGAGTGTTAATAGATGTTCTATTTATTGTTTGATTTCTACATGATTAAAATGTAATTGTATGAGCAATTCAGTGTGTAAAAAATGCATCATTTATTAAATTTATATTTAAAAAAAAAATCCAAGCAGCTCACTTTTCAATTTATTTGTTTTTTTCTTACAAAAATGCTTTTGATTTATTACATGGTAGATTCTGTTTATAATTCAGAAGTACTGTGAAACTGTGTGTTGTCATAAAAACAGAAAAACCCTAATTCACAGACATCTGACACAACACTATTAGACTGGACACGTCAGAATCATGACCTCAGCATATTTAAAGCTCCGTGGGAAAGAGAAAATGCCATTTTTGACTCCTATAGTGGCCTCAAGAGGGCCACTTATTTCATTTCTATCCTTACACCTCTAACAATATGTCTGTGGATCCCCCAAAGTAGACACGTGGTTCTCACTGCAGAGCCAAATGATGTCCAGCTCCCCCTCTGGGTGGAGCTTCACTTAAGCAGGTTTAGAGATAGAGTTATGTTTAGAATTTGGGCGTAGCCGGACCTTCAAGCTCCACCCATTGGCACTGCCAAAATAGTCCGTATTGTAGTATATTTTTGCTATATAGGCCACAAATTGTTGGCGGGTATTAGTACAGTCATTATATACAGGGAGTGCAGAATTATTAGGCACGTTGATTTTCTGATCATATTTTTTTTCCAGGCACATTTGACCAATTCCAAACCACAGTAATCCTAATAACTACTATTGATTTAGTATTTAATAATGTATAAGTGATATATAATTGTTCATGAAGGCTGGAAATGAAAATCACCTTATATTCAGGTGTGCAGAATTATTAGGCATGTTCCCTTTCAGTCGGTCACTACGACGTACGTCGGTAATAACCGACGAATTGGGATCACTTCAGAGAGCCCCTATCAGCTTCGAGAACTTAAGAACAGGCCAATGAACAATTGGCGTGCGAGATTTGCATCTCGCGCTCCGCCCCGCGCCGCGGGTATAAACAGGAAGCGAGAGCATCGCACTGACGTCATTCACTTCGGAGCCTAACCGGCGTTTGAAGTTTGCAGACTGCTTCCTGACTATTTCAGCGAAGATTACTACAAGAACAGAGAAGAGGATCGTGTGTGTTGGTGTGACGGCGCTTTCCAGCGGGACCGCGAACTCAAAGCTGCGAGGAACAACTGCTGTTATCACAGCAAAAACAGCTTGTTGGTATCGGTGGGCGTTCCTTTTGAGTGCAAACACAGGCTGCACTATCTCCTGTGTGTTGCCGCGGTTTCCCTGGGTGCTTCAGCACTCTCTTAAAAGAGCGATTTCCTCACAAAAAGAGCAACACGGGTGTGACACTGCGTCTTTTTCAAGATGTCATTCCACCCGTGCGTTTCTGGATGCGGTCGTTCCCTCTCGCCCGCTGACGGCCACACTCACTGCATCACGTGCCTGGGCTTACAGCACGCTGAGGCAGCGTTTGTGAATAGCTCGTGTTCTCACTGCGGGAACATGACTATTGCGGTGCTTAGGTCGAGACTCACCTACCTCCGGGAAGGCGGAGTCCCCCTCCCCATACCTCGATCTAGAGCTATCCCTAACCAGGATAGACCTACTTCGACGGATGGCCGGGGTGATCTGAGGATTACGTTCAGGCCAAACCCGCCTAGTGTCCAAGCTACGCAGGTCCCTGAACCCTCTCAAGCACCGCTGCCGGTGGCGCCACCGGAAGAGATCGCTGGTCCCGCCCACGGGCGCCCAGTCATCTCTTTCGGAGCGCCCGCGGACGAGCAGATGTCGATCGCAGCATCGGAGGGGGAGTTCCAGTCCTCAGAGGATGAAGATTCAGCTGTACTGCCTCCCTCTGGGAGAGTGGCAACGGCTGAGTCGGACCCTGAGTTGACGGCTATGCTTTCCCGGGCCGCCGAAAAGGTCGGGCTTGTGTGGAACCCTCCACCACGTCCCGAACCTTCTAGGTTGGATGATTGGTTCCTGGGGGGGGGTCGTGCTGGTTCTCAGCGTCCCGCCCCAGTGCCATTCTTCCCGGAGGTGCATGAGGAGCTTTCCAGGTCGTGGACGACACCCTTCAGTGCCAGAAACAGACCTGGAGGCTCCTCCCTCCTCACTACCCTTGACGGTGGACAGGCCAAGGGTTACGAGAGGATCCCGCCAGTCGAACGCGCCGTCGCGATGCAGCTGCGTCCGGCGACCGCCTCCGAGTGGCGTGGTGATCCTCGTCTCCCGTCCAAAGCCTGTAGGTTTTCGTCCAGTCTAACTGCGAAGGCCTACAGGTCCTGCGGACAGGCCGCGTCTGCCTTGCATGCCATGGCGTTGCTTCAGGTGCACCAAGCCCAAGCACTCATGGACATGCACGAGGGTAGGTCTGACCCAGAGCTCCTCCGGGAGCTCCGGGCGGCGACGGACCTCGCCCTCCGGGCGACGAAAGTTACCGCCCGTTCCGTGGGTCAGGCGATGTCCACCTTAGTGGTCCAGGAACGGCATCTCTGGCTCAACCTGGCCGACATGAGGGAGACTGACAAGAACCGGTTCCTGGACTCCCCCATATCGTCGGCCGGGTTGTTCGGCGACGCGGTCGAGAATTTCGCCCAGCAATTCTCGGCCGCCCAGAAGCAGACGGAGGCCATCAAGCATATCCTGCACCGGCGGCCCGCTGCTGCCTCCACCCAGCCGCCGGCTGCAGCGCCTCCGCCTGCCCGTCGCCGAGGACGTCCTCCTGCGGCCGCCCCCGCTCCCGCCCCAGCCCAGCAGCAGCCTTCCACCGGTCGTGGGCGTGGAGCCGGTCGCGGGAAGAACGTCCAGCCCGCTCAGGCCGCTGCCAAGCCAGGTGGCAAGCGCCGTCGGAAGAGACCCTGAGACGGGCCGCCCAGAGATGGAGGAAACTGCTCTTCGGGAGATGGCTGCAGCACCACTCCTTCCCCCGGTGGAGGGCCGGGGGAACCCCATTTTATTTTCTGTTCCGCCACTGGCCCCAGTGCCAGTGGCACCCAAATTTTCAATAAAAGAGCAGTTTCTAACATCTCTGGGTGCCAAGAGAGCGCGTCTGACGGTATGCGACGCTACCATGCCTCGTACCCCTCAGACACCTCTCTCCTCGCCAACAGGGGGCGTCGGTTGTGCGGACGCACACAAAGTGCCTCCCCACGCTCGCCCGTCCCCTCAGCGGATGCAGGTCGTGTGTCAGACCCAGACCCCTGCACGGACCACTCCCATGTCGTCCTGGGGCCCCTGCGTTCCGCTGCGCTGCCCCGCTCCGGGTACGTCCGTGGTGCCGATGGTCCCGCTTGCTCGGTCTCTGGGGGCCTGGCTAGCGCTCCCCGACCCGTCTCGCTGGATCATCCGCACCATCAGACTCGGCTATGCGATTCAGTTCGCCCGGCGTCCCCCGAAGTTCAGGGGTGTCCACTTCACTTCTATACCGAAGGAGGGCGCCCCCGTGCTTCAGGCGGAGATCGCTGTCCTATTGGCGAAGGACGCGATAGAGCCGGTCCCTCCAGCCGATATGAAGTCCGGGTTCTACAGCCCGTACTTCATTGTACCCAAGAAAGGTGGCGGGTTACGACCGATCCTGGACCTGCGTTCCCTGAACCGCTCCCTCCACAGGATGCCGTTCCGAATGTTAACCCAGAAACGCATCTTCAGATGCATCCGTCCCCAGGATTGGTTTGCAGCGATCGACCTGAAGGACGCGTACTTTCATGTCTCGATTCTCCCTCGACACAGACCGTTTCTACGCTTTGCTTTCGACGGACGGGCATACCAGTACAAAGTCCTACCCTTCGGGTTGTCCCTGTCGCCCCGTGTCTTCACGAAAGTCGCGGAGGCGGCCATTGCTCCCATGAGAGAGCGTGGTGTTCGCATCCTCAACTATCTCGACGACTGGCTGATTCTTGCCCAGTCGCGGGAGCAGTTGTGCGAACACAGGGACATGGTGCTCCGGCACCTCAGCCAGTTGGGTCTTCGGGTCAACTGGGAGAAGAGCAAACTCTGTCCCGTACAGAGGATCTCTTTTCTCGGGATGGAGATCGACTCGGTCGCCATGACTGCGCGCCTCACAGAGGAGCGCGTCCAGTCGGTGCTGAGCTGCTTGAGTACGCTCAAACGCAGTACAGCGGTTCCACTGAAACATTTTCAGAGGCTCCTGGGGCATATGGCAGCAGCAGCCGCAGTAACGCCGCTAGGGCTGCTCCATATGAGACCGCTTCAGCACTGGCTACACGACCGAGTCCCGAGATGGGCGTGGCACAGCGGGTCCCTCCGTGTCCAAGTGACGCCGAGATGCCGCCAAACCCTCACCCCGTGGTCGGACCCTTCGTTTCTACGGGCAGGAGTGCCTCTAGAACAAGTGTCCAGGCATCATGTTGTCTCCACGGATGCCTCACCCACGGGGTGGGGTGCCACGTACAACGGGCTTGCAGTATCGGGTCTGTGGACGGGGCCCCAACTGCAATGGCATATCAATTGCCTAGAGTTGCTGGCAGTTCGTCTTGCTCTCAGCCGCCTCAAAGGGTCGCTCAAAGACAAGCACGTTCTGGTCCGGACGGACAGCACGACGGCCGTTGCGTACATCAACAAACAAGGTGGTCTACGCTCCCGCCGTTTGTCCCAACTCGCCCGCCATCTCCTCCTGTGGAGTCAGAAGCATCTGAGGTCCCTTCGTGCTATCCACATTCCGGGCCTGCTCAACCGTGCGGCCGACGAGCTGTCACGGTTGCCAGTGCTTCCCGGAGAGTGGCGACTCCACCCCCAGGCGGTCCAGCTGATATGGAGTCGCTTTGGGGCCGCACAGATCGATCTGTTTGCCGCCCACGACACGACCCACTGCCAGTTGTTCTATTCCCTGTCCGAGGGGACCCTCGGCACGGATGCACTGGCACACAGCTGGCCCCGGGCTCTGCGCAAATATGCGTTTCCCCCAGTGAGCCTTCTTGCACAGACACTGTGCAAGGTCAGGGAGGACGAGGAGCAACTCCTCTTGGTAGCTCCGTACTGGCCCAACAGGACGTGGTTCCCGGAACTAGTGCTCCTCGCGACAGCACCTCCTTGGCCCATTCCTCTGTGGCAGGACCTTCTGTCTCAGAGACGGGCACCCTATGGCACCCGCGTCCAGACCTCTGGAAACTCCATGTCTGGTCCCTGGACGGGACGCGGAGGTTCTAGGTGACCTACCGCAAGCGGTAGTCGACACCATCGCTTCCGCCAGAGCCCCCTCTACGAGACGGCTTTATGCGTTGAAGTGGAACCTGTTCGTCGACTGGTGCTCTTCTCGCCGAGAAGACCCCCGGAAATGTTCGATCAGATCTGTGCTATCTTTTCTTCAAGACGGGTTGGAGAGAAGGCTGTCTCCCTCCACCCTCAAGGTATATGTTGCCGCCATCGCCGCAAGCCATGACCTCGTTAATGGTGAGTCCTTAGGCAAGCATGATCTGATCGTCAGGTTCCTAAGGGGAGCGAGGAGACTAAATCCTCCTCGCCCTTCTTCTATACCCTCTTGGGACTTGACTCTGGTGCTGACCGCACTTCAGAGGGCGCCCTTCGAGCCTTTACAGTCAGTAGAGCTTAAGATCTTGTCTCTAAAGACAGTACTCCTGATTGCATTGGCCTCAGTTAAGAGGGTAGGGGACCTGCAGGCATTTTCGGTCGACGAATCGTGCCTGGAATTCGGGCCGGGTGATTCTCAGGTAACCCTGAGACCCCGGCCTGGATATGTGCCCAAGGTTCCCACTACTCCCTTCCGGGACCAAGTGGTGAGCCTGCAAGCGCTGCCTTCGGAGGAGGCAGACCCAGCCCTAGCTTTGCTCTGTCCCGTCCGTGCTCTCCGGACTTACGTGGACAGAACGCAAAGCTTCAGGACCTCAGAGCAGCTCTTCGTCTGTTATGGAGGACAGCAGAAGGGAAAGGCTGTCTCCAAGCAGAGGATGGCCCACTGGATAGTGGATGCCATCGTCTTGGCGTATGAATCCCAAGACGTGCCCTGCCCGCTCGGGGTTAGAGCTCACTCCACCAGGGGTGTAGCCTCTTCCTGGGCGCTGGCTCGTGGCGCCTCGCTGACAGACATTTGTAGAGCTGCGGGCTGGGCGACACCTAACACGTTCGCTAGGTTTTATAGCCTGCGTGTAGAGCCGGTGGCTTCTCGTGTGCTCGCTTCCCATAGTCAGCTTCACTGAAGTGCCCGTTCTAGTGTCGGCTTGCTGCGCCATTCCCTTCCCCCGGAACGGATACGTGCGCTTATTTCTCCAGTCGAGTTCCCCAGGTTTGGCGAACCCTGTTGAGTCCTCCGCACCCCTCGGCAGTCGGATGTTGCGGAGCGTCCGACGCCAGGTCTGGCACTCGTATGCATTGGTGGAACTTGTGTCAGGCTGGGTTCCGTATGTCGTGACCCCTACGGCGGTCCCATACGTGTATCTCCACGGTTCAGCTCCCTACGGCGAGCTCGTGTCTTTCCCTTGGCAGAGTTCTCTGCCGTCTCAGTACGGTGTCGTCCCCCGCCTGCATTAGGCCGGGGCCTCCCCTGGGACTTCCGTATGTTGTGCTGCCCACGGCCAGCCCATACGTATTCTTTCCACATGGTAACTCCCTCCGGGCATGATGTGGCTCCCGCAGCGTCCTTCGGGCACGCTTTCCCAGCGTTATCCAATCAAGTCTGCTGAATGGGTCTTGCGGAACAGCAGTATGACTCTTCTGGCGTGAATCTTCCCGCCCGCTTCAGAACGGGGTCTGAGGGGCTCTCGCTGGGCGCTGGAAGTGGTAGTAACTGTGGCGTTTTCCATAGGGATCCCAATTCGTCGGTTATTACCGACGTACGTCGTAGTGACCGACTGAAAGGGAACGTCTCGGTTACGTATGGTAACCCTCGTTCCCTGAAGGAGGGAACGGAGACGTACGTCCCGTCGCCACAGTTCCTTCCATCACTGCCTGGCCGGTCTCTGGTTAGGCTCCTCAGTGAAAAACGTCAGTGCGATGCTCTCGCTTCCTGTTTATACCCGCGGCGCGGGGCGGAGCGCGAGATGCAAATCTCGCACGCCAATTGTTCATTGGCCTGTTCTTAAGTTCTCGAAGCTGATAGGGGCTCTCTGAAGTGATCCCAATTCGTCGGTTATTACCGACGTACGTCTCCGTTCCCTCCTTCAGGGAACGAGGGTTACCATACGTAACCGAGACGTTTTCTTTTACAGATAAATTGAGCCAAAAAAGAGATTTAACTCAGACTGAAAAGTCAAAAAGTATTACATGCCCATGAGAAGGATGCAATACTAGACATTGCAGTTAAGGCATGACCATTGGACAGTGAAATGCTTGTTGGGTCAGCAGGATCTGACAAAAACAGGTGGTGAAGAAAAGACACCTGTTAACCGCAAAAGAATTAAGAATTAAGGTGAAGAATTAAGGGTGAAACCATCAGGAACCCTTTAGTCTCCAGCGCCAACATTTTCCAAAGCTGCAACCTACCTGGAGTCTCCAGAAGTGCAAGGTGTCAGGATCTCAGAGACTTCAGTTAGGTAAAGAATCTTAAAAAATGACCCCCACTAGATAAGAATCATAAGCTGAAGTGTTGTAAAATACATGAAGAAGGTTTTTTTATAGGCTTTATGGACAGATAGGTTGAGAGTGACTCTTGAAGGACCAGCACCACATCCTCTAGAACCACTGTTTGAAGAATTCATCTTCCAGAATCTGGCAGTACGTTTTGGGAGTTCATTTTTAGTCCATCTCTGCAAAACGGACTTCAGGATGGACTAAAATGAACTCCCAAAACGTACTGCCAGATTCTGGAAGATAAATACTTCAAACAGTGGTACTAGAGGATGTGGTGCTGGTCCTTCAAGAGTCACTCTCAACCTATGTTTTGGTAGCCCGTCTCCGTCTGAAAAACACATTAGCCCCCGGGACGTTGGGCTTTGCGAGCACTTGCCCATACATGTCTGAGTCTGATCCTGAATTGCAGCACAATGAACCAACAACACCACAAATAAAGGATTCTTCAGTCTTTGACAGCATACTAAGGTATGTTCAGTTAAACACGTACACATAATCAATAGATATCAAACGATCTGTAACAATGCAATACTATCACATATAAAAACATTTTTACTCACATAAGTGTGTTGCATCATTCCAATATAGAATATATATATGACTGCAAATCCAGTCTCGACCTGTGTCTTGTTTACAATCGATTCTGCGGTGAAATAAAGTGAACAAACGCGCTGTCTTACGCACGTGAGCTGGAACTTCATTAGAAATAAAGTTCAGGCGTTTTTTTTCAGTATCAAGATGCATGTTGACTAAATTCAAGCATTAATGAGAAAACAGTGTCTTCACTTTTATCTTTTTACAAATTCATTTCCCAGATATAATTGAATGAGGAAATGAAAAACAAAAGAAAACAGCTACAACAGACTAGCATGTTGACTACTTGAACATACATTTTGCTCTCCTTTCTTTCTGGCCAGCAAATTTCGCAATGACTCTGATTCAAGTCAGTCATCTCAGTAGTGTCATGACGTTTGCATTGTTCAGTTAGATATTTGAGGTCTCTTACCCATTGTTGTCCACAAAACTTCAGTACCAACACTTTTAAATAAAATACACGGAAAGCAATAAAGGACATTGCTAACAACACATCCAGCCAGCCCCTTACATTTCTCATAACACGCGCGTGGAGCGTCGAGTGCAGCTGCGTCCTCTGTCACTGGCCTGCTGCTGGATTTGTAAATTGCGTTGGTCCGGTTCCAACGAACGCCTTGTCTACGAAACTGATCATCCTAGCAAGGTTTTGGCGGAGTCGGAGTGACGTCGCCCGCGCACTTTCGCTTTAATGGCCAAGAACGGAAAGTTGAATGACAGGTGACGAGAACCAATCAGATTGGATAAAATAACACGCATCCAATTCTGATTCGCCAGGGAGGCAGCGACCTGCGTCCGGAGGAGGATCTTTGAGAACCAATTAGAGACCAGCTTCAGGTCACATGCTGCCCGTATATTTTTAGACTCAGATAGACATCCATTTTTCCGGCGTCCCTCACGCATGAAACATATTGAAGAACATATAAAATAGTTAACCCATCAAAGCCAGTTTTTATTAATGCTGAGGCTCTTACTAACAGCCAGCACATCGTATGAGTAAACTATTTTATTTTTATTTCACTTTTATATAATTTTTGTATACATGTATATTTCTGGAATTTTGATGGGGGCGGCGCCCCAGCGCCCTCTATTGACCAGCCGCCACTGCTTCAGGCACTTTCTGTGTTTCGCTGCCTCCTCATGACGGATCGCTTCCTGTACTCCTCAGTTGTAAGTCGCTTTGGATAAAAGCGTCTGCTAAATGCATAAATGTAAATGTCATTCCTAATATTAGAATCCGAAGGAAGCTTATGCAGGGACTGTGTTCTTCCACAACCAGGCACAGTGCAATATCTTGCTATCTTCAGCATGTTTATTGCTCGATAGCGTGGTCCGTTTAGCTCCATGAGTCGGTGGGCGGGGCTACAGAAGCAGTCGTACATATTTTCTCAAAGGCTCAAGGAAAAGTAGATTTCTCAATTCATCACCCCTTTAAGTTTTTTGAGGAAAACATTCCAGGATTTTTCTCCACATCATAGACTTCAATGGCAACCGAAATGTTGAAGGTCCAAATCAATGCAGTTTCAAAGCGCTTCAAAGGGCTTCAGAGGCTCTGCATGACCCCGGACGAGGAATAGGGTCTCATCTAGCGAAACGATCGGTCATTTTAAAAATAAAATAAAAATATGTATACTTTTTAACCTAAATTGCTCTTCTTGCTCTACGGCTCACCAGTGGTTACGTAATCACGTTGGAAAGGTCACGCTAGACATTGGCAGAAGTTTCTAGTTTCAGAAGTTTCTTTTCTTCTTTAAAACATGATTGGGTTATTTTGCAGACAGCCCATCAGTTATCACTCTTGTAGGGTCACATGAAGTTTAATGATTTCCCAGCATTTTTTGAACATCAATCAAAATAGAAGGCAGCAGCTCCTAGGCGCAGTGTGCACACTCATGGCCATACTTAGAAATTATGTTTCAGTTTTCTGAAAAGATTAAATATTCATTTAGTTTTAAGTGTTTGCTTTGTTTGCCTAAAACAAACCATAACACAGCCTTTAAAAACTCGCCATCCAAACCTGCAGAAGCATATTGAGGTGTCTTAACTTTAAGTTTCTGGTGAAAGCTTGAAATGGAAATTGTCTATGCTTTTAGAGCTAAAGTGTATGTATGACGAATCATTTTTGTCATAATTTTCATCTGACATTTTTCATAAATAAACTTTTTTTTTAATGACAAACACTTTGACAAAAATCTATTGACATTTTCAACAAATGTTAGGGAGGGATGATTTGGGAAGAGATCTAGTCAGAACTGATGATGTGCTGCGTGAGATGCGCACATTTGAATTGTCAAAAATGTAAATGTCCTGGAGAAAGAAAAGAGCAGACGTGGATAAAAAATTGAAAAAGGTGACGACACGAAAGAGCTCAATTCAATCCGGATGCACACACAGAAAGCTGCCTCTCAGATGCCAAAGCAAAAGTACTGTATTTTAGTCGATTTAATATACTAAAACAATTCAGATGCCTAAAATTTGATTAAAACTTAATGGCATTTTAGTAAAAAGACTATGACTAAATGACTAAAACTAAATGAAGATTTGTTGTTAAAATGAACACTGGTATGATGTATGGTCGGTCAAATGATTTAGATTACCCACCAAGTTACCATAGCCTTGTGGATACAGCGCTAACGCAAAAGTTCGACAATGACGTTAGTTGGGCTAGTAATGTTAACTGAAGTCCTTTCAGAAATATTCTTTTACATAATCCTGTAAAAAAACACAATGCAGAAACCTTGCTCAGGGAATTTTGGAAATATCACACAGAAGTTAGTGACGCGGGACAACAGTTACTCTTTCTCCATTCAACCGGATTTATGATTTATGATTTAGTAATCCAACTTCATTTCAACTTTGCATCTGCATTTATGAATTATACTGTTATAATTGATTGCTCTGTATTGAAACACAGGTTAGCATGTCAGATAGAGCATCACTGACTGGCTTAAACCACCATGATGGCACAGCATGCATCCATACAACAACGTAACAATAATAAAATAATGCGTTTACTTTTACTTTTGATACTTAAGTAGCCTACTTTTAAAAGCAATTACTTCTGTACTTTTATTTAAGTAAAAATCTATCTTTACAAATTTCACTTGTAATGGTGTAATCTTTAACCGTTTTATTTTCCTCCCCCGCTTCCCAATAGGGGGCGGTATTTGACCATATCACTACATCCCCCTTTCTGAGATTTAAATTTGTAACAAAATAACAGATATATACATATGTGGATGTAAATATAATATACAATAACTACAATACCACAAAATCTCCTTTACATTACTGCCAAACCTGAAAAAAAAAATTCACTTTATATTAACACTCCCCTACACACAACTTATCTGCCAAATAGAACACAGATTATTATTCCTTTTCCCCCCCAAACATTTAAGTCTTTTTTTCCCCTTATTTTTTCTTTAATTAACAAAGAAGGGGGGTGGGGGGGGGTAGACTGTCCATCCCTTCCACTGAGTGTGGGGGTTAATTCTGCCCAGTAGCAAATCACTCAGTTCTACAGGAAAGACTCGGGAGAATTATATCGACAATAGTGAATTTATTAATAGCTCAGCAAGCTAATAATATACAAAGTCATTTGGCGTAGGCCCCGTCCGTAGGCATAATCCGAGGGTATCGTATCTGCAATTCCTGCCTGAAGACGAGGGCAGGGGCGCAGCCGACCCCCCGGGAGGTATGGACAGGACCATCCTGGTGGTGGTGGGGAGGATGGGGGTAATCGTCGCTTCAGTATCTGCGAACTCAAATATGTGTAAGTACCGGGCTTTTATACAGTGAGCATGAGAATATAATTGGGTTAGAATGAAGGCAATAAGTGACGTAGTAATTGAGTCTTCCCAGCAGAACTTATGCTAAAGCTTTCATTTCTCCCCATAGTACCTTCTAACTGTACACAAAGTCCTTCAGGTACTTTGGGGATCTCCTGTCCCTGGAAGGATATCTTCTCACTGGAGTGCTGAGAAGCGCTGAAGCATTATCCGAACACCTCACCTCTGGCCCCACACCAGAATTTTTGTTTACCAGTACAGGTATTGTACTAAGACTTAATGTTTCTCCTGACAGAGGTACTGGGGTTGACACAAGGTGACTATGATTCCGACGAAGAATGCTCTTAGGAGAATCCACAGACTGTCTTGTGATGCTTTCGGCCCATCAGCAGTTCTGCAGGACCATATCCATTAGCTAATGGTGTTGCCCGATACTCCATAAGAGCAAGATATGGATCTGGTGCTTTGGTAAGGAAATCCTTCACAGTCCTCACTGCCCTTTCAGCTTCCCCATTGGCTTGAGGATATCTGGGACTGGATGTTGTATGAGAGAAACCCCAGTCTTTAGCAAATTTCTTGAAATATTCTGCACTGAATTGTGGACCATTGTCTGACATCACCTCAGTAGGAACTCTGTGACGAGCAAACATACTTTTGAGATGGGTTACCACACCTGCAGAATTTGTTGATGACAGTTTCACAATTTCCACAAACCAGGAAAAATAGTCAATCACCAGCAAGTATTGATCCTCTTTCCACTGAAACGATCTGCTTCAACCTTTGTCCAAGGCCTCTCAGGGAATTCTGTGGAAATCAATGTCTGTTTACTGTTCTTCCTTTGCCTTGCACAAACGTCACATTTCTCCACCTTTCTTTGGAGCTGTGTGCTGAGACCTGGCCACCAAACTGAATGCTTAGCAATGTGCAATTTCTCCAGGACATCACTCTGTAGAGATTTTGGAATTACCAGTCGACAGCCTTTTAACAACAGTCCGTTTTCTACTGTTAAGTCCCCAGCAAATTGGAGGTACCTGCACTATGCCTTCCACTCTGTTTTTAGTTGGCCAGCCTTCAAGAGATTACTTCTTCACCAGCTGTAAAAATGGATCTGCTTCCTGATGTGGCTGAATTTCGCGAAGTCTCTTTTCAGTAACAGGTAAGCTTGAGACAATTGTGTTCACATACAGGTTCATCTCATCTTCATTTTGCTGTCCGTCATGTCCGTCTTGTTCTCCAGGCGCTCTGGAGAGAACATCAGCTGTCGCAATGTTTTTCCCTGGAACATGCAAAATAGTGTAAGTGAATTTCATTAGTCTCATTCGCAAACTTTGGATAAGTGGTGGTAGTTCGTCTAGGTTCTTTGAACTCAAGAGGGGTACCAAGGGTTTGTGGTCTGTTTCTACATGAAAGCAAAGACCCACGAGAAAGTCTGAGAAGCGCTCACAAACCCAGGTGAAAGCTAAGGCCTCCTTTTCAATTTGCGCATATCTCATTTCCGTGTTTGTGAGTGCTCTGGATGCGAAGCTACAGGTTTAAGCTGCTTGTCACAATGCACCTGTAGCAACACAGCACCTAGCCCGTACGATGATGCATCAGCTGAAACAACTGTGGTTGCTTTTGGATCGTAAAGAGCCAGCCCAGGCGTTGTGCTTAGATCTCTTTTAATGTTCTCAAAAGCTCTCTGTTATTGCTCTCCCCATGCCCACATATTCTTTTTCTGCAGTAGGTCTCTCAAAGGCTGCGTTTTCTCAGCTAGGTTAGGTAAAAACTTCCCTAGGTGATTTAACATGCCCATGAATCTTTGCACTTCACTTACGTTTGTTGACTCGCTCATATGTGTGACCGCACGCACCTTTTCAGGATCTGCATGGACTCCTGATTCATCTATTATCTGCCCAAGGAACTTAACACTCTTCTTAGAAAATTCTCAAGAGATGTTGATCATGTTCTGTCTGGGATGCTCCAAACACTAAAATATCGTCCATGTGGCACAAAACTCCCTCTAGACCCTCCAGCATCTGCAACATCCTTTTCTGGAAATGTTCTGTAGCCGAAGATATTCCAAAACAAAGTCAGTTGAAACAGAACCTTCCAAAAGGAGTAATAAAGGTGGTGAGGAGGGCTGAATTATGTGATAAAGGAATTTGCCAAAATCCTGAGTTGGCGTCAAGTTTCAAGAAGACCCTGGCTCCTTCAAGTTGACCCAGGGAATGTTACACGGAAGGAAGAATGTATCTTTCCCTGTTTACTGCGCTGTTGAGCTTTGTTAGATCCACACATATGCACACTACCCTGCTTGGTTTCGGAACAACTACCATGCCTGCGCACCAGGCAGTTGGTTGTTCTACTCTGGTAATCACTCCCTGTTTCTCCATGCTTTCCAGCTCCTGTTTCACTTTTGTCATGAGGGGTAATGGAATACGACGGGATATTGACAGTGAAAAGGGCTTTGCATCGGGTTTCAGAGATATCTCATACTCTCCCTGCAGTTTTCCCAGACCCTGGAATAATTCAGGGAACTGTCTTTTCACTGACTCCTGACTATCAAGGTTCACTGTATCGATTCTCGCTATGAGTCCTAGAGCATGGATTGCTGGCCGCCCAAGTAAGGCCATTTTCAATCCAGAGATCACATATATGTCTTGGGTTGTGGTTTTATTTTTCGTGCTGAGTTTAGCTGTGCAGGGCCGTTTGAAGGAATTTGGGGGCCCCAAGTAAAATGGACATGGAGGCCCCCCCACAATTTTTTCTAATCCTCCTCTTCCTTTCTCTTTTTTCTTGTCTGGCTTCCTGAAGCATAGGAGGTTTTGTATTTTGCCGGCAGCAGATATCGCGTGGTTGACTGGCTGCTGTCAGCGACTACTGAGAGGGGCCCGCTTGAGGGGGATCCCGATAACAGTGTCATTGCACTTTACTCCATTGACTTTCAAAGGGGCGCTCACACAGTTTGTCGTTGCATTTTATTCTTAACCTGTCGTTGTCTTGGGGCCCCAGGCCAGCTCGGGGCCCCAAGCAATTGCTTGGTTTGCCTGCCTTGTCGCGACGGGCCTGCCTGCAGTGAATCTTGCCCTGGCCCCTGCAGTATCTTTGAGGTTTTCTGCAGTTTACCAAAGTTTTTTTCTTTGAACAGTTCTTCAGAAACCACTGTGACCTCTGCACCCATGTCTACTTTGAACAGCACCTCAGAATCATTCACATTTAGTTTTATCAGCGAGGGGGCATCATTCTGCTCTGTACTGATAGTACCTAAGAATGCTAAATCACTCCCTTGTTCATCACATGTCATGTTTACTTCACTTACTCCTCTGGACCTGCAAACTTTTGCATAATGACCCTTTTTCCTACAAAGGTTGCAGTATGCTTGTCTTGCTGGGCACTGAAATTTGCTGTGAGATGAAATTTTCCCACACCTCTTGCATGGAATGTACTTTTCTGAGATTGTTTGCTTCTCTGCCATCCTAGTAGGCTTCTTACTTTGAATCATACCTCGTCCTTTATTGTAAGTTTTTTTTTCTGTGCATGAACAATGTCTACGTTTGTTGCAAAGTCACCTTTGAAGTTGGCTTTCAGCTCCTCTTGCTGCTTTTTTACCCGCTCACTTTGGCGTACATGTGTGACAGCCTTCTCTAGAGTGAGTTTGGGCTCCATCTGAAGTTGCTCCGACAATCTTTATCTCTCAGTCCAACCACTAATCTGTCGCAAATCATTTCACTGTATAATTCTCCATAGCCGCAATGCTCAGCTAGGCAATGTAGTACTGTGATAAAATTATCGGCAGACTCTCCGGTTTCTTGCTGTCTCATATTAAACTTTGCACGTTCAAATATTACATTTCTTCGTACTACAAAGTGTTCATTCAGTTGCTCTACGACAATGTGGTACTCACTGAGCTGGTCTGGAGTGAGACGCAATGATGTGAGAATGTCCTCTGCCATTGTATACACGAGTGCATTTACTTGGTTCTCTTCTGGCTGTAACTCAAGTCCAGATTCAACTCTAGTCCAGATGCAACTCTAAATCTTTCAAATCTTTTACTCCACTTTGGCCATTCTTCTGGTCTTGAGAAGTTGAACTTTTGCGGTGGTGGTACCTGAAACCGCTCCATTTTCTCTCATGCAGCTCTCTCTCCTGCACGTGTCGAGCGATCTCTTTTCTGTGATTATTCACATCAAATAGCTTGAATTCTTTTCATTACTCTTGGCGAAAGGGCTCTCTCTCTCCTCCTACACCATGCTCGTGCACACTTCTGACACCATGTTGTGTTAAGATGGCTCTTTATCGATGTTTTTATGCTGAAGCAAGACAGCTCAGACAGACGTCAACAAACACTTTTTATTTTTCTCCCCCGCTCCCCAATAGGGGGCGGTATTTGACCATATCACTACAGAGGGGGGATTAGGGGGATATTTTTAGAAAACACAATATAGCATTTCACTGCTATGCGGATGATTTACAAATATATCTACCGTTAACTAATAGAAATAGCCTAGAACCTTTAATGTCCTGCCTCTCTGTTATTAAAGCATGGCTGGCTTCTAATCTTAACAAAAACAAGACGGAGATTGTAGTGTTCGGCCCCAGAGGAGGAAAGGGCGCAGCAGAGTTTAATTTTGGCCCACAGTCAATGAACGTTAAAGAATGTGTTAAAAACTTGGCCGTTTTTACTGATAGCTCTCTAAAGTTGAACACACAGATAAATCAAGTCTAGCTATTTTCATCTGAGAAATGGAAAGATTAAATCTTGTCTGACATTTAAGAGTCTTGAAATCGCAATTCAGGCTCTCATTTCATCAGGACTGGACTACTGTAACTCTTTATATAAAGGTATTAGTCAAGCCTCTGTCTTACAGCTGCAGAAGGTTCAAAATGCTGCTGCGAGATTATTCATGAATATTAAAAAACTTGAACATGGTCTCCCCCTACATTGGCTACCAGTACAGTACAGGATTAATTTTAAGGTACTTTTACTAGTATATAAATCTCTGCATGGCCTTGCACCGTCTTATTTATCAGATTTGTTAATTGAACATCAAACGGGAAGAACACTGAGATCAACAACTCAACATGTACTTACTATTCCAAGGACCAAGTTAAGCCGGAAAGGGGATCGTGCATTTGCAGCAGTAAGTAAGTAAGTAAGTAAGTAAATTTATTTATAAAGCACATTTAAATTCAGCTTACACTGACCAAAGTGCTGTACAACACAATCATAAAATACAATAAAGATAAAATAAAAATAATAATAAAATTAACAGTCAAAATTAGAGTAAGAAAAAACAAGAAAACATTACTAATCCATAATTTAATAAGCAGGAAATGCTAAAACGTAGAGATATGTCTTAAGTCTAGATTTAAAAACAGAAACAGAAGGAGCACTCTTAATGTCGGGTGGCAACTGATTCCATAATCGTGGAGCAGCAACTGCAAAGGCTCTATCACCTTTCGTTTTAAGTCGTGAACGTGGGACATATAAGAGAGCTTTATTGGCTGATCTGAGGGACTTAGGAGCTGAATTCAAATGAACAAGATCGGAGATGTAAGATGGGGCTTGTCCGTTAAGAGCTTTGAAAACAATCAGCAGAATTTTGAATTGAATTCTAAAATAAACGGGAAGCCAGTGAAGAGAAGCTAAGACTGGAGTGATATGATCACGTTTTTTTGTACAAGTTAACAGTCTGGCTGCTGCATTCTGAACCATCTGTAAACGTGCCAACGAAGATTGAGGAAGACCATGGTATAAAGAATTACAATAGTCCAGCCGTGATGTAATAAATGCATGAATAACTTTCTCCAAATCTTGAAAGGAAAGAGTCGATTTAAGTCTGGAAATGATTCTCAATTGATAGTAGCTGTTTTTTACAACTGAGCTAATTTGTTTTTCAAGACAAAGCTCAGAATCAAAAATAAAACCTAAATTTTTTGCATGTGACTTAACATATGGAGTGAGATTATCTAAGTGACTAACTATAGAGTTTCTGGTTTTGGAGGGACCAAATATAATCACCTCAGTTTTCTCATTGTTAAGCTGGAGGAAGTTATTTGCCATCCAGCATTTAATATCCTCAAGACAGTCCAAGAGAGGCTGCAGAGAATGTTTAGATTTCAACGGAAGGTACAGCTGGGAATCATCAGCATAGAAATGAAAAGAAATCTTATATTTCCTAATTATATTTCCAAGTGGAAGCATATATAAGTTAAAGAGTAATGGCCCCAGAATGGACCCTTGAGGAACCCCACAAGACAGAGGGACAGATGAAGAGGAAAACTGGCCAATAGCCACAGAGAAAGTCCTGGACCTAAGATACGACTCAAACCACAGTAGTGCTGTATCCTTAACACCTACCCACTGTTCAAGACGTGACAGAAGGATATTGTGATCCACCGTGTCAAAAGCAGCGCTCAGATCCAGTAAAATTAAAACTGCATTTTCACCAGTATCAACTGCAAGTAACAAATCATTCATGACTTTTAACAAAGCTGTTTCAGTGCTGTGATGAGTAGTAAAACCTGATTGAAATGGTTCAAGTACCTGAGTTGAATCCAAAAAAGGTAGTAACTGTGATAGGACAACTTTTTCCAAAATTTTTGAAAGAAATGGCAATTTTGAGATAGGACGATAATTATTAAAACGCCTTACATCATCATTGGGCTTTTTAAGCAACGGCTGGACAACTGCATGCTTTAAAAATGCTGGAACAATAGCAGAGACTAAGCAAGAATTAATTATCACTTGAATGGTAGGACCAATAGTCTCAAAAGAACCTTTAATGATGTTGGAAGGAACAACATCATGGGGTGATGTTGTAGATTTCATCTGCATCACTAAGTTCCTCAGATCAGAAAGAGACACTGGCTGAAAACTATTGAAAGTAGCTGTGTTAACTGGACTGTCAAGCAGAATAATAGAATGGAAAGGGCTGAGGGCTGATCTAATACTATCAATCTTTTCAGTAAAAAAACTCAAAAATCTCTCACAGATATCAAGAGATGGTTCAACTTCATTAGAGATGCGAGGATTAATAATTGAATTTATAGTGCTGAACAAGATTTTAGGGGTATGAGAATATTTACTAATAATATCAGAGAAGTATTTAGCTCTTGCTTTTTTAGCTGCTTTCTGAAAATTTTCCAAGCAGTTTTTAAAGATTTCAAATGAAACCACAAGATGATCTTTTTTCCATCTCCTCTCTGCTTTCCGACAAATTTGTCTAAGCGAACGAGTGGAGTCATCCAACCATGGTTGTGGTTTAAATTTTGGGCATTTATATTTAAGTGGTGCTATCAAATCCAAAATATCAGAGCATGAAGAATTAAAAAGAGAAATTAAATTTTCTGGACTTGAAGAATGCTCAACAGCAACTGAAATTGCTGTTGAAACATCATTACTATGATACATGTCAGAAAACTGATTTGCAGTGAGAGAATTAAAACAACGAGAATAAAAACCCGCAGTTTTAGCAGTACACATAGAGCTAGATAGTATAGCATTGAATACAACAGGCTTGTGATCTGAAAAACTTGCATCTTCAATGTTTATATTATCAATAGAAAACCCATATGACATGATAAGGTCAAGAGTATGTCCAAGTACATGTGTAGACTTATCCACATGCTGAATAAAACCAAAAGAGTCCAGGACATAATTAAACTCAGTGACCATAGGCTTTCCAGGACAGCAGACGTGAATATTAAAATCACCCAAAATTAGCAAACGATCATATGATGCAATGAAATGAGATATGAAGTCAGAAAACTCATTTATAAAGTCTTTATCTGGCTTTGGAGGCCTGTAGACCAAGACACATACTAACGGAGTTGCAGCAGATTCTATTAGTACACATTGCGCTTCAAATGTAGAACATTTTCCAGCAGAGACTGTCCGTATTTTAAACTGATTACTAAAAACCATGGCCACCCCACCTCCTCTACCAGCACATCTTGGAGTGCTAATAAAGCAACAGTTTGATGGACAAAGTTCTCCAAAGATTGATGACTCGTCAGTTCCAGCCCATGTTTCCGTTAGAAATAAAACATCCAGGCCACGGCGGGTAAAAAAGTCATTCAGTATAAACGTCTTATTAGACACAGACCTGACATTAATCAGGGCCATTTTTACGTGATAGTGAACAGTTTGTATCTGTGAATGTCGAACATACTTCAGTGGATGAATGTTATTGAGATTCACACCTCTACTCTGGACGCGCAGTCTCGCAGGAGCGCAATCAGGTGACCGGTTCTGATCCGGGACGATAGGCAGGTGACAGGCGTACCTCGCGTCACACGAACGCCGGGACAGGTAAAGACCATGATTATGGCCAGTGAGAAGTGTGGAAGAGCAGGAGGAGGATTGTACCAGGCAAAATTCTCTCCTAATCCTCACCCGGATACCTCCGCGAATTCCCCTCTTTCTGCGACGTTTCCGCTGGTGGATGATACAACACGGTAGCCGGCGAACACACGCCGCCGAGGGATGAGAGAACGTAGAGTAGAAATCATGCGTGATGGAGCAGGCTCTAGATCGAGTCTCCAAAGAACTTCTGATGTGCAGCAATATTTGACGATCGTACGTTATAAGAGCATCAACATAATGTATTAATATCAGTATAAAAACCCCAGATAGGCAGAACGGCGATCTGGTATTTAAAAGCTGACGGGACAGACGGCAAGCCGACAGACACACTGGCGCCATCTTGGACACGTCAGCCAAAAAACAAAGTAGCGCCTAGACTTTGGAATAGCTAACCCATGTAGGCCTATGTCAGGGATGCTGATTCCGTACACGTTTTTAAAAAACAACTTAAGACACACTTGTTTTCCATGGCGTATCCCTCTTGTTCAAATATTTTTTATTATTATTGTTAATGTGTGTATTGTTATTATTAATATTGTATTTATTTATTTTTATACCTTGATGTTGAAAAGCACATTGGTCAACATGTTTGAATAGTGCTATACAAATAAAGCTGACATTGACATTGACATAAAGACATGGATGAGCGAGTTTGGTGTGGAGGAGCTTGACTGGCCTGAGTCCTGACCTCAACCCGACAGAACAAAGATAATCCATACATAATATCAAATACTTTGTATCAAAGAATAAGATATTGAGACCTGACTTCTGAATATTACGTAACGCAGAGCATCTAATAGACTTCTGCGTTATGGGCTGAACTCATTACAGCATCGAGCCCCGAACTTTCTGCTACATCGCTTTAAGTAGAACCCAGACCAGACCGAAACCTCTTTCACATGGAAACACATGATAACAAATGGAATTTAAATTGAATCACTCTCCCATTTGTCTGGATTGAAAGAAGAGACCAAATGGCTCCAAAAGCCACACCCATCATAATATGCAAAATATCTCTAAGCTCTAAAAACTCTTATTATCTTCTTGTATACTTCTGTGGGGACGAGATTTTGTACCAGAGACATTTCAAACAATATCAAACACATATAATACTGTATTGTGAGAATTGATATTTAAATCAAATAGATTTTGGGTATATTTCGGGTGATCTCTCAGCATGAAGGGAAGTAGGATGGGGGAGATTCAGGTGAAGGGAAAGACATGCAGATTAAGGCCATTCAGTTGATTCACTCAATGTGACGTCGTCTGCGAAAAGTGTCCTCACAGTCAGAGGTTAAATTGGGCCGGAGCGCACCGGAGCGCAGCTCCGCCTCCTCAGGTCCACAACACACCCTGCTGGAGCTCATCTCCGTCTCCTTCAGCACGAAATATTGTTATTAGACTTTAATTATTGTTCGTCTCCTGGCAAATACAGGCTACATGGAATTATCAGATGTCATTATGCATTAATCGCTGCGTTCTCTGGTTCAGCCCCGCACCCACAGCCATCAGGTAAAACCGTCACCATTCTAGCAGCGGTCTGGAACCTCTCTCACACTTTACCAACATATATAACATTTACTAACATGATCGATAAAAAGATTAGACACACGCATCAACAGAGATCCGTTCTCTGCAGAAAAAAGCAGCCAATTACAATTCCCTTGTTGTACAGCCTACCGAAGTTAATGACAAGTTTATGATAATAATATTCAAGTTGTGTGTTCAGTGCTGTTCGCGAGTGTCACGATAAAATAAATAATAAAAGCATGATAAGTCACGAAAGACAACTGAATTACTGACAGGATGCTGTGCGCGCGCTCCGAGCGCAACACGGACAAACGGTCAAGCATAGCTACTAGCCTTTGTCTTCGGCTGTGCCTAAATGGCCAAATAAACACAGAAATATATCAAAATGTCAAGTCGAGTATTCACATAAACATAGTAGATGTAAGCACTGTGGGCGTTCACACACACGAAGAGGATTTATACTCATCAGTTGGTCAACCTCACAGTGAAAGCCCTGCACAATTAATTCCATATTGCAACTTATTTATTGTTTGCTGCATAAAAAAAAAAAGCTTTTTAATAATAATTTTATATAATTTTTTACTGTGGCTCTTTTGAAAAAATGCATTTACCAAAAATGAAAAAAAATAAATAAATGGCTCTTTGGTCAAAAAAAGTTCCCAACCCTTTTCAGGTACACAGACGAAAATGAAAAGACTAAAGCTCATCTTTAGGGGGGTATTGTCAAATAATCTACTGCCCACTGACATGGTTTTGAAAGTTATTTATTATACATTTTTTGGCCTTCAAACTTATTAAAAATGCACATAATGTAGATCAGAGAAATCAAAATTTTCACGGGGGAGCATTCACCCTAACCCCCCTAACTACCTCAAATTTGGGACCTCACTGATTTTAAAAAACCTGCTTATGGCCCTAAGTGAACTGTAAAGTATTTATCTTTGTTTGAATAACTACTCAACCCTACCTTACACATTAATACTGGAAAAAGAGCCCCTTTGGTGTAAAAACACATTAAGTATTTTTCCCGCGCGATTTTGAATGACCGTAAACAAGGGCTCCCCCTCCCTACAAAAGCCAATTTAACCACTGCTCACAGTGAGTAATTGTCCTCCACCAGACATTTTGGCATTATGTAAGTTTTCTCAGTCTTTCAGTGGGAGAAATGAATGGAAAAATACTTCTGGAACCAACACTGCTGAAAAAGCATGCAGGCCCTAATGCACTCTATGGCGAGTGGACATGGCAGAATGCGTGATGTCCTTAGAGATTGTGATTACAATACACTCTATGTTGTTTGTAAAGAGATTTGAGTAACATTTGCTTATTAAGGCATTCATGTACTGTAATATGTCTTTGTAAGTCTTTGTTTGGTGACTATTACGATGCTGATGAATAGAGTTCACAGTATAGAGTTATGCAAGTGCTGGTACACAGTTTATGTGTGTTCATTGAGCATTAGTGTCTGATTACAGTTTTTTACAATCACTATGACATTTTTTTCAATACTTTTAACACATTTCCTAAACTCTTAAAGGTCCCATGGCATGGCATTTTTCTATTATTTTATAATGTTTCCTGAGGTGTACTTGATTTTTGTATTTTTTTTTGTGATTTTTGTGTATGATTTTTACATCATAAAATGTCACAATTTAGAAATAAAAGGCTTTTTTTCAATACTGATGTTTGCCCTGTGGCTGAATGCCCTGTTTCAAGAGGCGTGTCTGCTGTGAGACTTCAGTAAAAACGGCCACTGTTGTAATTGGCTGACATCTTTGCATTTGAAATGAGCAGAGGGGGCGTGGTTTAACGAGGTCTACCAGGCACGAGCAGGCACGAGCTGCTGCCAGAGAGACGGATGGACCTGAGTTCACTTCTCATAAGTTCTCTCAGCATGTCTCAGTTCAGTGAACTGTTGTTGTTACTAGAATATACAGTACTTCAGGTTATTAGTTTATTTCTAGTCGGAGGGGCTGTCACTCATGTCAGAAAGTTAGTAACTTTAGTAAATTATGGATCAGCGCTTACTCGAGACGCGAACCGTTTAGAACGATTCAGTCCGATTTGGTGAACTGATTCGGTTCACTAAAAAGAACCGGTTCAAAAGAATGATTAGTTCGCGAACCAGACATCACTAATGTACCAGAGACGGAGCGATTGCTAACAAAGATATTTATAGTAACTACTGATTTGTGAGAGCGCTGTCAGCGCAAGTTTATTGTGTTTGTATCTGAGAGTTCTGAATAAACACTAGTCCCAGTCACACCGAGTCCGTCTTCATCATTATTCTACCAACTTTGTAACACATGCAATGTACCATTGTACCACATGTACCATTACAGCTGTCGAGATGAACGAGTTACGAGTAAGTGTTGATTATAGCATTATTTTTTAGATATGTTCCAATCATATGAAAAGCGTCAGTGACGCGCATTGAGTACACAGCGCAAACAAAGACACAACAGCAGTAATCGAATGTAATCCAGTTTATTGTGGGGAAAGCTGGCTAGCCCGGATATGCTCACGCTTATCCCCCTTCTGCGCTTAATCTCGCGCCGCGTTTGGTGCCTCCGCTGTGGGCCAGATGCAGTACTGGGGGTCGGTGATGTTGAAGGCCGACCGGTCAGTGCAGCCCGAGCTTCGGCGTGCGTGAGGTTTATCTCTAAAGAGATGTGAGTCTGCTGATGTTGAGCAGAAACGACTGTATGCACATTTTAGGATAGAAGATTTCAAAAGATAGAAAACAGAAGCCGCTGCGTGTGCACGAATAATAAATAATTAGCTGCACATACGAAATCACTGATCACAGATTAGAAGAAACTGAAAAAAGACTTCTGTTTTCATTTGTACATCCAAACACTGAGAAACTGCCAGCATTCACTCGTTCACAAGCCATGATCTCTCAAGCGTTTGCATGGGCGTGCCAGATTCTCTGGGTGGAGGAAAGGGAGGTAACCGTTCCTGTTTGACGTCAACACAGGAGACTTCAGGATTGGCTAGTCTGGCCTGTCATTTTCTCAAAGGCAGAGAAAGACAGCCAGAACTCGGTTAACACCGATCAACATTTCTATCTACTTGGGGACAATATTCAGGCTAGGGGAACTCATATTAATGTTGAAATACCTCATAAAATGACAATTTCATGCCATGGGACCTTTAACACAGTTAGCACGACATCTGTCTGTGTAGGCTATACAATTAACACATTTATTGTTGCTTTTACACAAAATGCATATAGTTAACACAAATTTAAAATGCTTGAACTTCTTTTACACACAAGCTCAACCAAGACCAAAACAATGAATTTTTACTGCCAAATTTACCAATGCTTTAACACTGTATGTCAGAACAGATAACACCTTGTTCTAAACCCTAACCCTATAGGCTAAAGTCAAGGTAAACAGCTGTTTATATTGAGAATTGTATTTTATTCCATTGGTACTGATAGCTGATTGAATTTGTGCAAATATATAAATCACAGATGATTCCCATCTAGGAATTGTTCAGGTATTGATGTTCTTTCAATCTTTCAAAAGATGTTCTGGTATACAGTAAAAGAGGGCCTATTTGGGCTGCTCTTGTGTGAAAAAGGAATAATATAGAGCAACACAAAGAAAGTCATAAAAAGAGCTACTGTCATAAACCACAGGCTATCATACAGAGTGGCTGTTGAATGAGTACAGCCAAAACTCAGCCGGGGCACAGTGGCATCCATTATTAGGACATTGTATAAGGGCATCTCCTACTGCAAAGTGTCATTAATTTTACCATGTATTACAGTGACTGTATGCCTCTGGTCCCTAACTGTATTTTGTCTATCTAAGGATTCAACATACTCCCTCAGGGGGCAGAGGAAAGCTCCTAAATGAAGAACAGGCATTCTATAAAGCTACTCTGAGATGGGTCATTCATTTTTTGTATTGAATTTCTGCAGCAAAAGAAACAAAAAATGCATGCATTAACTAAACCCAACAAAACAAAAATGTGTAGTCTTCAAAAGACACACAATCTATGATCAATAAAATATACTGTCTATTGTATAAGGGCAGACCTGACACAATTTTTTTTTTGCAAAACACTGTGAAACGAAATCTAATTTCTTGTTGTGATGAAAATAAAAGACCATATGTGCCACCAGAAAACTCTTGTCTCTTGTGTGTGCAGCATACATTTTTATAATTGTTCTCCTACATATTGATCATGTTATTGGTTGTTATGACTCATCACTTAGACTGGGATCCATTTGCATGCTATATTGAAATAGCACGGTCGTACAGGCAGGGTCAGACAGGGATGAACAGGAAATAACAGGGGCAGGCAGAAAACATAGTCAGATAACAGGCAATAGGTCAGGGCAGGCAGATAACACTCTCAGAAGAATAACCAGGCAGGGATCAATGGGCAGGCAGCAGGTATAGATAGACAGGAGCAACAGTAGTCGGCAACAAGCAGTCAAACAGGATATAGAAACGCTCAGAAATGTCCACCTAGGCAAAACAAGACTTCGCGGTGCACTGAGGTGAGTGGCAGTCCTTTATAGTCCGGGTGATGGGTAACAGCTGGCGAGAAATCAGTCCAAGGTACGGGCTATTGGGAAATGTAGTGCAATAGTGTGTTAGTATTCTGGTGATGGCTCCCTCCGGTGGCCAGAGGAGGGAGTCACGGAGTCCGTCACTCTGACATTGGTATTGTGACATGGTGTGAAAATTAATGTATTTATTATTATTATTTACAAATTGCAGCACCTGTAATAGGCTACTACAAATTGGAAATACACCTATATATATATATCATTCGACTTACTTTCCACAAACTGTGTATTGTAGTACTTTGATCACAGCTTTTAAAGGACAACATAGAAGTAAACATATTATTATGTCTATTATGTTGTCTTGACTACAAAAAAGTATTGAACATTTCCACTGTTATCAGGCCTATACGCTTTGAACAGAAATTGCACTACACTCTTCCGGAAAGTGCTGGCTTAAAATAACGCTGAGTTGAGGGGAACCCCCTGCGATGGGTTCTCAGGATGTAATTCATAAATTTAGTCTGTCTTATTTGTCTTCTCTCTTTCCTCTTTTCATTCTTATTGTTTCTCTCTGCTGGCGTCTCCTCTGTCACAGTGCTGCACTTTTCCTCTCACTCTTTCAAACCTGCTCTGCTTAGACAAGCAAACATTTACAGATGAAACTGCCTCCCTTCCAACACAATGACTCAGAGTTTATTATGTTTCTGAAAGAGACGAGCATGGGAAGCATAAACCTGCAGCCTCTCACAATCTCCAGCAATCTGTTCAGCGAGTAAGACTTCAGTTGCACTTCAGGCTTGCACAATTCTCTGCCAGAAACTGATCTGGTACCTCCTCACCCCTCACTACTCTCGATGGCGGAACAGTCAAGGGGTACGTGGAGATCCCCCCGGTGGAGAGGGACGTCGTGATGCAACTGTGTCTGTGTCCGCTTTCTCTTGACCGGGTAATCCGTGTGTCCTATCCAAGGCTTGTAAGTTCTTGTCCACTCTAACAAGCAAGGCTTACAGAGCTTGTGGACAGGCTGTTTTGGCTTTGCATGCCATGGCACTTTTACAAGTGCATTAAGCCCAAGTGCTCATGGACATGCACGAGGGTAGGCCTGACCCAGAGCTTTTGCGAGAGCTCTGTGCGGTGACAGACCTCGCACTCTGGGCGACGAAAGTCACCGCACGTTCAAACGGTCAGGCGATGTCCACATTAGTGGTCCAGGAGTGCCATCTCTGGGTCAACCTGGCGGAAATGAGGGAGACCGATAAGTATCGGTTCCTGGACTCCCCCATTTCCCAGGCTTGGCTATTCAGCGTCTCGATCGAGAGCTTTGCCCAGCATTTCTCGAATGCACAGAAGCAGACAGAGGCGATCCGACACATCCTGCCCCAGCAGGCTGCTGCCGCCTCCACTCCCGCTAAGCCCAAGCAGCAGCTTCCACCTGGGCAACATCATGGAGCTGGTTGTAGGAAGGCTGCCCAGCCCGTCCAGGCCGCTGCCAAGCCAGGTGGCAAGCGGAAGGCTAAACGACCCTGGGTCGTACTGGTCCGTACGAACAGCACTGTGGCCGCTGCGTACATCAACCATCAGGGTGGTCTACACTGCCGTCGCATGTCGCAACTCGCCCGCCATCTCCTCCTTTGGAGTCAGAAGCATCTGAGGTCGCTTCGCGCCACTCACATTCCAGGCTTGCTCAATCATGCAGCTGACGAGCTCTCACGACAGCAAGTGCTCCCGGGGGAGTGGAGACTCAATCCCCAAGCAGTCCAGCTGATTTGGAGGCGCTTCGGGACCGCACAGGTAGACCTGTTTGCCGCCCCGAACACGTCGCACTGCCAGTTGTTTTACTCCCTGACCAAGGGGACCCTCGGCACAGATGCACTGGCACACAGCTGGCCCCGGGGCCTGCGCAAGTATGTATTTCCCCCAGTGAGCTTTCTTGCACAGACACCTCGGGGAGGATGAGGAGCAGGTCCTGTTAGTTGCGCCATATTGGCCCAACCGGACCTGGTTCCCGGAACTGAATTCCTGGACTGGATCTGTTTCAACTTTCAGCATCATTACTCCAGTCTTTAGTGTCATATCTTTCAGAAATCATTCTAATACGCTGGTTTAACACTTAATTGTTATCAATTATTATTGGTGCTCAATAAAAGTACTTTTTTATTATACTATTTTTTTTTTCTTGCTGCTTAATATTTTTGTGGAAACTGTGATAGTTCTATTTCAGGATTCTTTGATTAATAGAAAGCAGCATTAATTTGAAATAGAAACCTTTTGTATCATTATATATTATATACTTGTCATGTCTTCAATCTGACCTGTCGTGTTTTGTTTTGACAGTTCGCCATGTGCTCTGCTGTCATTGTGGCGTCTCCCCACCCCCTTGTTATTCCATCAGCCTTATCATTCACCGCTATCACCTGTCATTTATCAGACTTTCTTAATTATTCCCCTATTTAATCATCTCATGTTTGCTGTCTTGTGCCAGATTGTTTGTGTTTGTTACCTTGCGCTCCGGCCAGCCATTCTCTTGTCTTGTCATAGTGACATCGTGTTTGTTTCCCGTTTTTGAGGCTCCAGCCTGTTTGAGTTCCTGTTAGTGTTCCTCTCTCTCCGTCTGCCGCCCAGACTGTTCTCTCGCTGTTCCTGCCTGGATCTCTCCCGTTCCCCGGCTCTGGTTTGTCTCGCTCCAGTTTCCCGTCCCTCGCCCACCAGCTGTTGCTCTCTCTGCCGGCCCGCCCACCCGGGCACTGCGATCTTCATAGCGGTCTGCTTCTTCAGCCTACCTGAAACCCGCACGGAACCGTGCTGCCAGCGTCCCCTGCTGGCTTTACTTTACTCTTTTGTTGACTATTTTTGCCCAGTTGAGTGCAAAGAACAATTGAATCTTGTCCTGATCCTTGACAGAACAATCTGGCCATGATGGATTCAGCAGACACAGACCAGGTCCGGACAGCACTCGCCCAGCAAGGTGCCCTTCTAGGCCAGCAAATTACCCAGCTTACCACCACTTCACGGGAGGTAGAGTTTCTGATAGCTCAGGTGGCCGATCTCAACGCACGGGTTATAGAGCTCCAGCGGGGAGCCCCGGGGCCTCAACCTACCAACCCTCCTGTTCAATCTTCTCCTCAGCATGAGCCCGAACCTCATGCCAACAGTCCACCACCTTAAGACGGGGATCCTAACTCCTGTCGGGCATTTTTGTCTCAATGCTCTCTAGTGTTTGCACTACAGCCCCACCGCTACGCCACCGAAGACGTGGCGTACGTCCTAACTTTGCTTACTGGTAAGGCCCGTGAATGGGGTACTGCCGTCTGGGATGCTCAATCTCCTTTTTGTCGTTATTTTGAGGACTTCCGTGAGGAAATGATCAAATTGTTTGACTGATCGGCAAGGGGTGATGAGGCCGCTTCCAGGCTGGTGCGGCTCTCGGAGGCAGGTCGTTCCGTCACAGATTATGCTATCCAGTTCCAAACCTTGGCGGCCACCTGTGATTGGAATGAGGGCGCCCTGCACTCCAGGTTTCTAGAAGGGCTGGATGACAGCATCCAGGATGAAATTGCCAACAATGAGCTGCCCCGTGACATTGATTCCTTGGTTGACCTGGCTCTTCGTATATAAGCTTGGATCCTTCGTCGGCGCCAGCGGCGGTCCGTTAACCCATTTTGGAGGTTGGGAGAGGGCTCACTTCCCCAAGTCACCCCGTCCAGTCTTCACCCCTCCCCACAGACCCTGAACCCATGCAATTGGGACGTCTCCGCCTCACACCTCAGGAGAAGCAGGATCGTCTGGCTCGAGGTTTATGTCTGTACTGTGGGAAACCTGGGCACTTTGCTATCAAGTGTCCTTTAAAAGCCAAGGCCCACCAGTGAACCGTGGACTCCTGGTAGGCGCATCTCCTTGTGTTAATTCCCTTTGTTCTCGCACGCTGTTTCCCGTCTCCGTCCAGCATGAGGGCTCCTCCAACTCCTGGCAGGCCCTCGTGGATTCTGGGGCTGAGGGCAATTTTCTGGACAGCGCTATCGCTAAGCAGTGGGGCATTCCAGCTATCCCTCTCTCCTCGCCTATTCCGGTGCTGGTCAGCTTATCTCCACCATTACCCACACCACCCCTCGCGTAAGTTTAGTTGTCTCTGACAATCACCGGGAGGATATTGAGCTGTACCTACTGAATTCCCCGGGTGCCCCTGTCATCTTGGGGAATCCGTGGCTGGTGCAGCACAACCCTCACATGGATTGGTCTGGGAGTTCTGTGTTAGCTTGGAGTCAGTTTTGTTTAGCGTCTTGTCTTGGTGCTGCTTCTTCTGGTTCCCCATCGGCCGAATTATTGTGCTATTGACCTCCTCCCAGGCACTTCTCTGTTCAAGGGTCGGTTATATTTCCTTTCTGGTCCTGAACGAGAGGCCATGGACAGGTATATTCAAGAATCTCTCAATGCCGGTCTCATCCGCCCCTCTTCCTCTCCCACCGGGGCAGGGTTCTTCTTCATTGGGAAGAAGGACGGCTCCTTGCGCCCTTGCATTGACTACAGAGGGTTAAACGACATTACTGTTAAGAACAGGTACCCCCTACGTCTCATGTCGTCTGCTTTTGAGTTATTGCAGGGAGCTCAGGTCTTCACCAAGTTAGACCTCCTCAATGCATACCATCTGGTGCGGATTCGTGAGGGGGATGAGTGGAAGACAGCGTTTAATACCCCTACAGGACACTTTGAATACTTGGTCCTACCTTTTGGTCTGACTAACGCTCCTGCTGTCTTCCAGGCCTTGTTCAATGACGTGCTGAGGGACATGGTAAACAAGTTTGTCTTTGTGTATCTGGATGATATTCTCATCTTTTCCCCTTCCCTACAGGTGCACACTACGTCCGCAAGGTCCTTCAACGGCTATTAGAGAATCAGCTCTTTGTTAAGGCGGAGAAGTGCGAGTTCCACTCCAAGTCGGTTACATTCCTGGGGTATGTCATCTCAACTGATGGGATCAGGGCTGATCCCGCTAAGGTAAGGGCCGTAGCCGAGTGGCCAGTCCCCAACACCCGTAAGGCTCTGCAGCGGTTCCTGGGCTTCGCCAATTTTTATAGGCGCTTCATCAGGAACTTCAGTCCGGTAGCTGCACCCTTAACGGCTCTCACCTCCACCAAAGTACCTTTCAGATGGAGTAGTCAGACTCAGGAGTCCTTTGATGTTCTTAAGTCCCGTTTCATCTCTGCTCCTGTTCTCTCTATTCCAGATCCTGATCGGCAATTCATTGTCGAGGTGGATGCCTCCGATGTTGGGGTAGGCGCGGTCCTGTCTCAGCGGAGTCATAAAGACAGGAAGGTGCACCCTTGCGCCTTCTTCTCCCTTCTCTTTAACTTCACCCTCTCGTACCGGCCGGGTTCCAAGAATGTCAAGCCTGATGCCCTCTCTTGTCTGTTCGAGGCTCCTGGGGAGGGGGCGCCGGCCGAGGCCATCCTTCCCAAGGGGGTGGTGGTGGGGTCTCTCTACTGGGACGTCGAGAGGCGAGTGGAGGAGGCCGGTCGAGGAGTGGAAGTGCCAGAGGAGTGCCCGGAGGGTTGGCTGTTTGTGCCGGTTGCGTTGCGTCTTGATGTCCTCCGGTGGGGCCACGAATCCAGGTTGGTCTGTCACCCAGGAATTCGGAGATCGCTGGCTGCCATCCGCCAGCGGTTTTGGTGGCCTTCCATGGCCCCGGATGGCCATACCGTATCACCAAGGTTCTGAGTCCAGTGGCGATTAGGCTCAAGCTTCCCTCTTCACTTGGTCGGGTTCACCCTGTTTTTCATGTATCCAGGGTCAAGCCTGTGTTTAGGTCACATCTTAACCCTGTTACTACTTCCCCTGCCCCCCCTCCCCCTCGCTTGGTGGATGGCTTTCCTGTTTACACTGTCAGGAGACTGTTGGATGTCAGATGCCAGGGCAGGGGCTTCCAGTATCTAGTGGACTGGGAGGGCTACGGTCCGGAGGAGAGGAGCTGGGTTCCGGCTCGGGACATCTTGGACCAGACGCTGGTCGAGGACTTCCGTCGGCGACGAGGTGAGCCCCTCCCTAGGGCGCCTGGTGGCGCTCCTCGGGGAGGGGGGTACTGTCATGTCTTCGATCTGATCTGTCGTGTTTTGTTTTGACAGTTCGCCATGTGCTCTGCTGTCATTGTGGCGTCTCCCCACCCCCTTGTTATTCCATCAGCGTTATCATTCACCGCTATCACCTGTCATTTATCAGACTTCCTTAATTATTCCCCTATTTAATCCTCTCGTGTTTGCTGTCTTGTGCCAGACTGTTTGTGTTTGTTACCTTGCGCTCCGGCCAGCCATTCTCTTGTCTTGTCATAGTGATATCGTGTTTGTTTCCCGTTTTTGAGGCTCCAGTGCCTGTTTGAGTTCCTGTTAGTGTTCCTCTCTCTCCCTCTGCCACCTAGACTGTTCTCTCGCTGTTCCTGCCTGGATCTCTCCCGTTCCCCGGCTCTGGGTTGCCTCGCTCCAGTTTCCCGTCCCTCGCCCACCAGCTGTCGCTCTCTCTGCCGGCCCTCCCACCCGGGCGCTGCGATCTTCGTAGCGGTCTGCTTCTTCAGCCCACCTGAAACCCGCAAGGAACCGTGCTGCCAGAACCCCCTGCTGGCTTTACTTTACTCTTTTGTTGACTATTTTTGCCCAGTTGAGAGCAAAGAACAATTGAATCTCGTCCTGATCCTTGACAATACTTTTCTGTCACTTTTGATCAATGTAATGCATCCTAGTTGAATGAAGATATTTCCATTTATTTATTTAATTATTTATTTAAAAAAAAGGATCTTACCCCAAACTTTGAAATGGAAGTATATCACAGTTCCCACAAAAACATTAAAGGGGTGGTAAACCACGATTTCACTATTCTAACTTTAGCTAACGTGTAATGTTGCTGCTTGAGCATAAACAACATCTGCAAAGTTACAACGTTCAAAGTTTAAAGCAAAGGGAGATATTTGCTTTTAAAGAAATCAGTTTCTAAGGACTACAGCAAACGGCCGCTAGGGACTACTACACATTCACCCAGGTTTTGCTGACATCACCAGGCCCAATATTTACATAAACCCCTCCTCCGGGGAATATGAAATAAGGGGGGGTGAGGCCATTTTGTATCGCGGCGCTGTTGTGGTATAGTAGGCTGGAGTGTTGTTGCCGCGATGCCAAGGAAACGCTGTTATTTTCATCCGGATTGCAGGTCTGGGGTACTTGCTCTGTTCAGCCTTCATAGGGACGGGGGTGCGTTGCAGAGCGTTTAACATACAGCATGTTATATGCACGTGTGTTTGAGTCAGCGGGGAATCAGGCACGCGCAGGGCTCCCTGCAGCACATCCACGGAGGAGAACATCCACCGTCTTCGCGATTTCAATGTCAGATTTGCACAACGTCAGCTGCGTGAAAAAAACACTGCCGGTGCGTGGATGCATGACGCGCGCGCTGCACATTTCACGGAGGACAACACAAACTTCCACAAACTTCGCGAGTTCAATACAGGATATGCACAACGGCTTGTCCTGAAAGCTGGATTTACAAACAGAAGCTGTTCACGGGCCACAACCTGTAAGTCTGATTTATTTTTCATCGATGTGTTTTCCTGTAATATGTTGTAGCAAGGAAGTAAACAGATGACAACGCTGTTCTGCAAACCAGTCTGTTAAATGCTCATTCATACTTAACGTTATCCGACGAACACCTATCGTTACAAACACTAACGTTAAAATCTCAACAGCGAACCTGGCATTAGTGTAAATGATTCTTTGATTAGAGCTTTTATGTATTGTTTATCTACAGGCATGCTAAACATGGTTCTGTGTGTGATTTGGCTAACTTACTAGTTTAAGCCAGTGCTTAGTGTTTGTTTTGGGTTAGTTCTTGTGACAGATATTTGGCTATAATCGTTCTAAAAATACAAAAGTTAAAGTGCCATTCAGTAGCGATCATTATAGATCCGCAGTCTTTACTCTTGAGGACTGAACAGGTTCTGCTCGATCATCTTCACTCAAATGTTCTGGGTCTGATTCGGGCTCAGATTGGTATGGTTTTATTGACGCCGTTGTTTCTAACACTGACCAAAGCACAGCCTCCGATAAAGGTAAGGGCCGTGACGTTTCCGACAAACGTGCACTAGGCGTTTAGCGAATCACAACACACTGGGCCAGCTAACCAATCTGAGCCCATCGCGTATTTTTGAGGGACTGGCTTCATACAACCCGGAAAGCATCAGACCATTTTACAAGGAGGGACAGAGCAGTGTAGAATAAAGGTCAAATATATGAAAAATAAGGCAATTTTTTTTCAAATGAAGCATGAACACATGTTACAGTGCACCCCACAAACACAGTCAAGCCTTCAAAAGAATGTGTTTTACCACCCCTTTAAGCAGCAAAAACTTTGAAATGTTTCTTGAGCAGCAAATCAGCATATTAGAATTATTCAAATATAATGATATCCATTCTGTTATTGATCTTTTTGGGTGAGGTTAGTAGTATATCTTGAGTGTATGTGGTGTATTATCCCATGTGATCACTTTTGATAATGTTTTTCTATTGGTACAATGTGCATAACCCTATAATGCATACTATCTACTGTGATTAAGCACGTTTGCTGTTGTCGCTCTAGTGTCCATTAGTGATCCGTTACATAACACCAAATTATCAACTATCATATTGTAAGGAACTCACTGCAAGGAAATTATATCACTGCATTTCTAAGAAACATGACACATATCATTATGTCATCAGGGTCAAGACAATATCCAAAGGGCGGTTCCTCTTGGGGGAAAAGCTAACCTAACTTTTGTTTCAACTTCTGCGCTGACGTCCCTTCTGTAACGTTGAGCTTCACCTGATGTGGTTCATCACCAAGGACAGAGGACACATGAGCAGACCAGAGGAAGACGCCACAAGTCAGGCAACAAATCACAAGATTCAGCTGCCGTCGCTTTAGTATCGTTTGACTCGCATTCAACAGACAGTAGCCTGCGTGCGATGTGAATGATCTAATCTGTTAACATGGGCGCCGAAACGATCGCGGCACTGCTGCTTCTGCTCCTGCGATGCGCTGCCGCGCCGCCTCTGCGTGCGATGTGAATGATCTAATCTGTTAAGGCCCGGGTATACTTCACTCAACGCACCCGGACGCGTCACGCGCGCAGCCCTGTCCGCGCGTCTTTCAAAGTATACCACACAACGGATGCGCGCGGATGATCGCGTTCGACACATGCGCGGTAAAAAAAGTGTCTATGCTCTACCAGACATCGGAGGACAGCACTGAGTCCTGTCATCAACGGGACATTCGCTGGGCATGATCGAAGAAGAACTGTAGTGCATCCAACATTGCAACATAGTTTGGAAGAAACACTGAAGAATCAAAAATTCTCTCTTTTTTTCAAGTGTGTTGTTTTTAAACCGGTCTTTGCACACTCTTCTTCGACGGCTGAACACTGTGCTCAATACTGTGCGTATTGCCACCTAGTGGACTCTTCTGTACTGCTGGCGCATGCGCTGTTGCACGCGGACCGTCCGCGCGGTCTGAAAATTTGGGCTGTGCGGGGACGGGGAGTGCGGCCGGCCGCGAACCCTCCGAGTGACGAAAATTACGTCATGCGGGCGGTGCACGAACGCGGACGGCCGAAGTATACCCGGGCCTTCAACATGGGCGCCGAAAAAAATACGCACTGCTTACGCCCTGCTAGCGCGCCTGCCACACTAAAATCAAGCACGTTGGCAATACAACTAACTTCACGAACCATGTTTATCGTTGGCATCCTGAGTTGGCTTCAACAACAACAACAACACCACAAAAAGGCGATACATCCCAGCCAAGAATTGACGAGTCCCTAGTGTCAACGTTACTGTGTGTGTTGCACTGAATATTTTTATTGCTGGGTGCCTGGGTGGTGGTTGTTGTTACAATAGTGTGACTGTAATTACGGATTAATATTTGCACAGGAGTTCATGAAGTGCCCTGTCTTAGAGCAAAAGAGCAAACTTAGAGCAAATTACTGTAATTAGTAATTACTGCAGAGTTATTATGTTTTTCACTTTAGAATACTGATCCAAATAATTAGTAATTCCTTAAGAAGGATGTAGGAACACTTGAGTCATTACTAGTGGGTTACCATTACCTTCACTTTGGAATTAATTATATATTATCCATTATTTATTTTAATTATGAACCTGTATACAGTAGTTCTTAGTAGTCCTCTGGAAGTTATGAAAAATAGTAGTTACCGATTAGCTAATATTGAACTACCACATTCGACTAAGCACTATTACTTACTAATTTATTAATCAGAGTTTCTTGTTAGTTAATAGTAGTTACTAGAATGGTAATATTGTGTTACTCATTTGTTCTTCTGTAGTTATTCAATAATGAAGGAACAATATTCTAAAGTGTTACTGTTTGTTCTGTGTGGAATACCAAAGTCAGAGATTTCCCGACATCCACAGAGAAAGGGGGGTCTTGATTCCAGGAGGCTAAGAGGGTCAGAAAGCAGCAGAGCCGGGGGCCATTGCTGTCCTGAGAAAACACGCAAAGATTCAATGCGGAGGTGGACTGCAAACATTAGCTGAGCTGAGAGGTCATCTGGCTTTATTTAGACGAAAGCAATATGGTGAGGAGAAATAAATTGTTAGACCATTAACTTTTTGTGTGAACAACAGAATACAAAAGAGAGTTGTGAAATGTCACAAACCAACAAATCAAGTTCAAATAACATAATTTACCAAATTTCCTATTACAAAAGAAAATAAAAAAATGATGTATCATCTAAAACATCGGAGGAACTCAAGATGAAGTTCCTGTTTTTAAGGAAGTGACAGACAGTGTTCATCCGTAGAGCTTCAAGGTAGACAGCTACGGTAAGTCTTCCTTTGTTTTAAATCATGTGAAACTACAGTACTCAAAAAAAGAAGCTAATTAATTCAGCTCAAATTGAGTTTAATCAATATGATGGAGTTTTTCAAAAGTCAACTTCTGTATAGGTGAAATTTAGAATAATGCTGCTTTCAAACATGTTTATTTATTAATATTTAGTATTGGTATTATTGATTGGTAACACTTTACAGTAAGGTTCTATTTGTTACCATTACTACGTTATTTAACATGAACAACAATGAACTGCCCTTCTACAGCATTTGTTGAATGTTGATCTCAGCATTTACTAATACATTATTAAGATCAAAAGTTGTATGCACTGTGAACTAACATGAACATTTATAATAAATATATTTTTATAACATTGATAAATGTTAATAAAGGCTGTACAAATATATTAGTCATATTCATGTAAAATGAGACCTTATTGTATTATTGTTAGCATTTTATTTGGCTACAGACTAGAAGTGAAACATATATGGTCTCACGTTTTGGCACTGCATGTAACAAATCTAGTGAGCATCTAATGATACAAAAAGAAATATCTAAATATTTACAAAAAGTAATGAATAAAAGTGAGCAAAAATTATACTCATGGGTCAATGAGGTGAGAAATAGTTTGCGTGGGTGTGCTGAGCTGTGACATTAAGTGTAGTCTAAGAATTCAGGACAGGAAGCTGAACTCAAATCTATTTTTGAAACTGTCAAAGTATGAGTGATAAAGAGGAAATTAGTTGCAAAGAAAAAGTTGATTCTCTTTTAAGAATATTGAAAGAACTAGTTCAGTTCAGTGACGTGACATAACTGCCAGATTCTGTAAGTAACAATAACTGTAAGTAACTATAAAGTTAGTTTATTCTTCTCCCAGTTCACCGGCCACACTTACATGTATTTTGGGAGAAACTGATTGTGGTGAGCAGCGAGGCCGAGGGACCGTGAGGGCGGGACGAGGCGGCGCTTATCAGAGAGGATGAGCGCCAGCTGCGAGCCGCAGCGATCTCGGCCCTTGCGGAGGAGTGAGGGAGTATAAAGGAGGAGCGACGACAGTGAGGGACGAGAGAGGACCAGGCCTGGAATTTGCGTTATGTTTTATTTTAGTTGTGTTATCCGCTGCAGTCGTCCGTGAGGGGCTGCAGCCTTTATTTTCACTTTGTGTTTGTGTGTAGGCGGCAGTCGGCCGTGAGGGGCTGCCGCCGCCATATTTATTTTGTCTTTATTTTTGATTAAATACTTTGATTGTTCGCCGGTTCCCGCCTCCTTCTTCCCGTACAAACAACCTTTACTACACTGATGAATTCATGTGATGTAAATCTGGCTGACAGGACTCTCTGAACGGCGCGAGCAAACATGGCGGTGCCCATTTCACGTTATAGATCAAGATAATTTATAAAGGTTTTTAAAACACTCACTTACACGTATTTACACACATGCATGATCTTGCGTTATTTTCTTATCATTCTCACGTGTGTTTGGTTGTGAAACATAGTTTGCGGAACGGACAGAGTTGTCAGTGATTCTTCCATCGTGCAGTGTGAACACAACAGCGACTGAATGCTACTCCAGATAGTCATGCAGTGTGAAAAGAACTGAGATCTGATGACTTTTAAAATCCTGCAGTGCTCGGAATAACTCTCATTAGAGTACTGTTAGTAGAATATTAGTTTAGGCTTAGGGTTCGGGTAAGTAGAACAAGTTGACATGTAGTTGCAAAGTTACTTATAGTTAGTGAATGTCTGTTGAGGGACCATCAAAATAAAGTCAAGTCAAGTCACCTTTATTTATATAGCGCTTTTTACAATACAGATTGTTTCAAAGTAGCTTTACAGTGATAACAGGAAAATAACAAAGTTTGCAACAAAGCCGCTCTGGAGAAAACAATGTTGTCATCGTTCAGCTCAGCTCAGTTCTCATACAATAGTGTCAATGCAGGCAGATCAGTAATACAGTTGAATATTTAGTGTCCCCAACTAAGCCAAATGCCAAAGGCAAAAGAGGCGACGGTGGCAAGGAACCAAAACTCCATCAGGTGACAGAATGGAGACATTTTTTTGGGGAGAATCCAGGCTCAGTCGGGGTGCCAGTTCTCCTCTGGCCAACAAACAAACAGTCCATGATTATGATTAAGGCAACATTTCAGGTCAGAAGTCAGATTGAATCAGAACATGAGAGATGGTGGTCCAGTGGGTTAAACCATGGAGCTGATATGCAGAAGGTTGCTGGTTCGATCCCAGTGGTCACCACCAGTGTGTCCTTGAGCAAGGCACTTTACTCCACGTTGCTCCAGGGGGATTGTCCCTGTAATAAGTGCACTGTAAGTCGCTTTGGATAAGCGTCTGCCAAATGCATAAATGTAAATGTAAACATTCAGAATATTTGTCCAGACTGCTAGTTGACACGTTATTGCAAAGTTACTTAAAGTTAGTAGAATATCTAAAGTGCACTATCGAAATAAAGTGTTACCTATTTTTAAAGCATGTATTAGTCTTGTGTTAATGTTAGTAAAAATCGAATTGTTCATTGCTTATGTTAGTTCACAGTGCATTAACAAATGAATACATCTTTGGATTTTTAAAATATATTAGTGATGAATAAAGGATGAAATTAACAATAACTAAGATTAATAAATGCTGTAGAAGTATTCTTTATTGTTAACTAAAATCGAATACTTTTACTGTTAGATAATGTTAACATATAAAACCTTATTGAAAAGTGTTAGTGGTATTTTGGAAAATGTCCCTTTTTTGTATAGTAAAATTCAACCTCTCTTCCAGCAGATAAAGATCTGCCTCATGTCTGGGTCGCCATCTAGCTCGATCATGGACCAGAACACAACCAATTCAACTCAAGGATCTTGTGAAATGCCAGCTCGTATATTCTTTATATCTGTATACTCTCTGATTTTTCTGGCAAGCCTGGCACTCAACAGCATTGCAATATATGTGTATTTTTGTAAAGCTACAAAACAGTCCAGCATCACAGTCTATCTCAAGAATCTGGTTATAGCTGACTTGTTTGTCTGCCTGTGTTTGATATTACGCATTGCCAAATATGCGAGCACTTCAGCGGAAATTCAGCTTATCTACTGTAACTTTGGTGCTCCAGCTTCCTACCTCAACATGTACTCCAGTATTCTCTTCATGGGCTACATTGCTGCAAACAGGTATGGATGTTCGTCCCGTCTATCCATCCATCTGTCCGTCTGTTCGTCGATCCATTAATCCATACATCCATTTATCCTTGTAATAAATAAACGTTTGAATATATACAGATACAGTAATGGCCAAAAGTATTTCCAAAGATTTTTTTTAATCACCCTTTTTGATTAAATGATCAAATTATGAGGGAAATATTTTATATTTTGTGAAGGAAAAACAAATCTCTAAACTTGATTAAGATATTTATCCAGAACAGGCCAATGGGCCATTGGTGTGCGAGATTTGCATCTCGCGCTCCGCCCCGCGCCGCGGGTATAAGTAGGAAGCGAGAGCATCGCACTGACGTTTTTCACTGAGGAGCCGAACTAGTGAAAAGGAAAACGCCACAGTTACTACCACTTCCAGCGCCCAGCGAGAGCCCCTCAGACCCCGTTCTGATGCGGGCAGGGAGATTCAAGCAGGGAGAGTCACACTGCTGTTCCGCAAAGCTCATTCAGCAGACTTATTGGATAACGCTGGGAAAGCGTGCCAGGAGGACGCTGCGGGAGCCACATCATGCCCGGAGGGAGTTACCATGTGGAGAGAACACGTATGGGCTGGCCGTGGGCAGCACAACATACGGAAGTCCCAGAGGTGGCCCTGGCCTATACAGGTGGGGGACGACACCGTACTGAGACGGCAGAGGAACTCTGCCAAGGGAAAGACACGAGCTCGCCGTAGGGAGCTGTACCGTGGAGAATACACGTATGGGACCGCCGTAGGGGTCACGACATACAGAACCCAGTCTGACACAAGTTCCACCAATGCATACAAGTGCCAGACCTGGCGTCGGACGCTCCGCCACATCCGACTGCCGAGGGGTGCGGAGGACTCAACAGGGTTCGCCAATCCTGGGGAACTCGACTGGAGAAAATAAGCGCACGTATCCGTTCCATGGGGAAGGGAATGGTGCAGCAAGCCGACACTTAGAACGGGCACTTCAGTGAAGCTGACTATGGGAAGCGAGCACACGAGAAGCAACCGGTTCTACACGTGGGCTATAAAACCTAGCGAACGTGTTAGGTGTCGCCCAGCCCGCAGCTCTACAAATGTCTGTCAGCGAGGCGCCACGAGCCAGCTCCCAGGAAGAAGCTACACCCCTGGTGGAGTGAGCTCTAACCACGAGCGGGCAGGGCACGTCTTGGGAATCATACGCCAAGATGATGGCATCCACTATCCAGTGGGCCATCCTCTGCTTGGAGACAGCCTTTCCCTTCTGCTGTCCTCCGTAACAGACAAAGAGCTGCTCTGAGGTCCTAAAGCTTTGCGTTCTGTCAACATAGCACGCAGAGCGCAAACTGGACAGAGAAAAGCCAGGGCTGGGTCTGCCCCCTCCGAGGGCAGCGCTTTCAGGCTCACCACTTGGTCCCGGAAGGGAGTAGTGGGAACCTTGGGCACATATCCAGGCCGGGGTCTCAGGGTCACCTGAGAGTCACCTGGCCCGAATTCCAGACACGATTCGTCGTCCGAAAATGCCTGCAGGTCCCCTACCCTCTTAACTGAGGCCAATGCAATCAGGAGGATTGTCTTTAGAGACAAGATCTTAAGCTCCACTGACTGTAAAGGCTCAAAGGGCGCCCTCTGCAGTGCGGTCAGCACCAGAGTCAAGTCCCAAGAGGGTATAGAGGGAGGGCGAGGCGGATTTAATCTCCTCGCCCCCCTCAGGAACCTGACGATCAGATCGTGCTTGCCTAAGGACTCACCATTAATGAGGTCATGGTTTGCGGCGATAGCGGCAACATATACCTTGAGGGTGGAGGGAGACAGCCTTTGCTCCAACCCGTCTTGAAGGAAAGAGAGCACAGATCTGACCGAACACTTTCGGGGGTCTTCTCGGCGAGAAGACCCCCCGGGGCCAGCTGAGTGCCAGTGCATCCGTGCCGAGGGTCCCCTCGGTCAGGGAATAAAACAACTGGCAGTGGGTCGCGTCGGGGGCGGCAAACAGATCGATCTGTGCGGCCCCAAAGCGACTCCAGATCAGCTGGACCACCTGGGGGTGGAGTCTCCACTCTCCGGGGAGCAACGGTAACCGTGACAGCTCGTCGGCCGCACGATTGAGCGGGCCCGGAATGTGAATGGCACGAAGGGACCTCAGATGCTTCTGACTGCACAGGAGGAGATGGCGGGCGAGTTGGGACAAGCGGCGGGAGCGTAGACCACCCTGTTTGTTGATGTATGCAACAGCCGCAGTGCTGTCCGTCCGGACCAGAATGTGCTTGTCTTTGAACGACCCTTTGAGGCGGCTGAGAGCAAGACGAACTGCCAGCAACTCCAGGCAATTGATATGCCATTGCAGTTGGGGCCCCGTCCACAGACCCGATACTGTTGTACGTGGCACCCCAGCCCGTGGATGAGGCATCCGTGGAGACAACAGAATGCCTGGACACTTGTTCTAGAGGTACTCTTGCCCGTAGAAATGAAGGGTCTGACCACGGGCTGAAGGTTTGGCGGCATCTCGGCGTCACTTGGACACGGAGGGACCCGCTGTGCCACGCCCATCTCGGGACTCGGTCGTGTAGCCAGTGTTGAAGCGGTCTCATATGACGCAGCCCTAGCGGCGTTACTGCGGCTGCTGCTGCCATATGCCCCAGGAGCCTCTGAAATTCTTTCAGTGGTACCGCCGTACTGTGTTTGAACGTATTCAAGCAGCTCAACACCGACTGGACGCGCTCCTCGGTGAGGCGCGCTGTCATGGCGACCTAGTTGGAATTGCAAGCCGAGTCTGATGGTACAGATGACCCAGCGAGACGGGCTGGGGAGCGCTAGCCAGGCCCCCAGAGACCGAACAAGCGGGGTCATCGGTACCACAGACGTACCCGCAGCAGGGCAGCGAGGCGCAATGCAGGGACCCCAGGACGACATGGGAGTGGTCCGTGTAGGGGTCTGGGTCTGACACACGACCTGCATCTGCTGAGGGGGTGTGCGAGTGTGGGAAGGCCGCTTGAGGGCGTTCCCACAGCCGGCACCCCCTGCTGGCGATTTGGAGAGGCACCCGAGGCTGACAAGGCATGGGAGCGTTGTACACCGCCAAGCGCGCTCTCCAAATGAAGGAGGGGCTGAGCGTGGCAAGGCTTTGTGGCGTTGCACACGGTCTGCCTCACCTCCTTCCTCAGCGGGGAACAAGAGCGGCGAGGCATAGCGTCGCGCACTGTCGTCCACACACCGCTGAGAAGAGGGGAATGAGAGTGGCGAGGCTTGTAGCGTCACACACGGCCATTCTCGCCCTCTTGTGGGGAGGGGAATGAGAGCGGCGAGGCTTGTAGCGTCACACGCTGCCATTCCTGAACTCCCGAGACCAAGCGATATTGGAACTGCTCTTCTTTTTTTTATATATATATATTTTTTATTTTTTGGGTACCACTGGCTGTTTTTAACCCCAGTGGCGGAACAAAATTACTAATGGTTTTCCACCCGGCCCTCCTACGGGGGAATAATAGTTCCGAACCAAATCCGGGTCAATGGTGTTTCTGGACCAGGGTGGACATCGTCTAGCCAAGGGCCAGCGCAGTGCGCAGCTCAACCTCGGCTCAGAACTACCCTCTTGCACTAAGCAGGGCAGAGGTGGCCTGCCCGTGGCACTGCCACCCCACCGATGAGGGTAGTGAGAGAGAGGAAAACTTTATACAGATTATGGCCCTATTGGTGTTCCATATTTTTGCACCAATAGTTCCACAACGCAAAAGCCTTCCAACACACATCCGGGAAAGGCAAGGGGCAGGCAAGCAGATTTATGCGTTGCACTATGCCCCAGCAACCCGGGAAAGCATGGCTGTCAAGTATGAATCGGATTCAGCACGAGCGCCCACTATTATAGTGGGAATCTCAGCATCATCTTCATTTTCAACACATAAGCGATTGACATCTCTCCTCTGCTAGAGCCCCAAATGAAACGCTAGGTCCCCTTTTTAAGGACCAGCAATCCCATCTGTAAGCTACCAGCAGACACGTGAGACAGTGGGCGTGGCCGTGAGACGGCACATGGCGTGCTGAACACTCAAGCCCTTATGAAAAAGGCAAGACGAACAATGCGCCGACGGGGCTATGCTCTCATGAGAGAGCATAGACCACCCACAAACACAGTCTCAACATGCGGAGGCGCCGAGTGACGCGTGCTGAGCTGCCGTGGCAACCTGCGCTGTCACCCGGCACCCAGATGGCACACGCGCGCTGAACACTCAAACCCTCACGCGGAAGGTGAGATGACCAGCGCGTCGACGTGATCCTGTTCCCCTGAGAGAACAAGGATCACCCACGAACACGGTCTCAACATGTTTATGCGAGAGGGATCGTGGCCGTCAGGACAGGAAACAACCGCATCCAGAAACGCACGGGTGGAATGACGTCTTGAAAAAGACGCAGTGTCACTCCCGAGTTGCTCTTTTTGTGAGGAAACGCTCTTTTCAGAAGTGCTGAAGCACCCAGGACAGACCGCGGCAACACACAGGAGATAGTGCAGCCTGTTTTTGCACTCAAGGAAATGCCCACCGATACCAATGGTGCTGTTTAAACAGCAAATGTTTCACTGCAGCTGAGTTCTCGCGGTTGTACTGGAGAAATGCCGTCACACCAGCAAAGCGTCCTCAAAGTTCTCTGTTGAATCTTCACTGATAGGTAAACAGGAAGTTTTTGACTCTTCATCTATGCCGTTCGGCTCCGAAGTAAATGACGTCAGTGCGATGCTCTCGCTTCCTACTTATACCCGCGGCGCGGGGCGGAGCGCGAGATGCAAATCTCGCACGCCAATGGCCCATTGGCCTGTTCTCTAAATCTCGAAGCTGGTAGGGGCTCTCTAAAATGATCCCAATTCGTCGGTATTACCGATGTACGTCGTAGTGACCGACTGAAAGTGAAGAACAAAAAAGCTCACAGGAGAAAGCATACATTGACTAAAACTGTTATTAATATTTCATTGGTTCTCGATAATTTTTTGCATTTGTTCATTATTTTTATTTTTATTTTTTTATGAGAGCCTGGCCAAAAATTACGTTGACACAATTTGGCATGTGTTATCACAAATAAAAATAAAACAACTGACTTCAAGCACAACTATACAATGCTTACAAAGTCTTACAAACACATTTGACTAATATTTAAATAAAGTATGTGAGTATGTCATTTTTCATAGGCCAGACATCACTTTTGGCCACTACTGCATTTAAAAAAATATTACACAACTAAAGAAAAGGCTAATCTAATTAGCAGTTCAACATATGATTATATTTAACTTCAGCAGCAAGTCATGGAACTGCAAATGTCACATACAGCCTTCTCTGTATTCTTTGAATTCTTTGCTCCTTTGTTTCAGGTACATGAAGATTGTACGGCCACTGGAGACTCACAGATTGCAAACAGTCCGCGCGACCCGCTACATCTGCATAGTGACCTGGGCTCTCCTGTGGTGCTTTATTTGTGTCTGCATTGTTTTTGTCAGTACTGATAAAGAAAACACTCCCCACAGTGGTTTCAACTGTGAAAGCTTTCATAACAGCTTGCTGAAACGGATCTACTTAGTCGTGCAGATCGCTGCCTTTTTAATGTTTTTTTCTGTTCTGGTATCCCTGATTCTGTTTTACTGGGTGATTGTACAGAAGCTTCGTCAAGCTCAGCGCACTTTGCCGGAGCAGCCTGGGAACACTAAGCTCAGCAAGTCAAAACGTAACATGCAAGTACTGGTGCTGGTTTTCTGTGTGTGTTTCGTTCCCTATCATATGGTGAGACTGCCATACGTGTTCATCAGTCCCCGGATGCAAGACTGTACAGCAGCTCAGGCATTCAACATCCTAAAGGAGCTGACCGTCCTGCTTGCAGTACTAAATGCCTCCTTGGATCCACTTATTTACTTTGTCTTTTGCAGGACCTTCAGGGCCCAGCTTAACCTTCAAAGATTTCAACAAAGGAACTAGTAAGTTGAGTGAAGCTGAAATGTGTGATTGCTGCACTACTTGCTGCAAAAAACTGAAAAAATTAAAATCCAGCTAACATTTCATGGTGGGGCCAATGTAGCCAAGATATGGGCGTGAAGTATGGGCCCTACATGGATATTTTCATGAGTTCCATGTCAACCCTATCTGAATTAGTCCCAGTATGGGCCTCAAATTGGTTTGTCAATGGGTTCAATGTCACACTCATTTGAATTAGCTCCAATATGTGCCCCAAAAAGGCTTTTCCATGGGTTCCATCTCAGCCCTATCTGAATTAGTCCCATTGTGGGCCCACATGGGTTTGTCCATGGGGTTCCATGTCGCCCCTATCTGTTTTAGTCCATACTGTCCTAATTCAGAGGTGTTCTAGGGCTGGCATGAAACCCATGGACAAACCCATGTAGGGCCCATACCTCAGGCCCATATTGAGCCTACATTGGCCCCACCATGAAATGTTGGCTGGGAACAGATTCACATCCCCCATATTTGATATATATATATAAACAAATATAAAGTGATGTCCAGCCTAGGTAAATTGACCTCTTCACTATTTATCTAAATATTATTATTATTAATAAGCTTAAACTGTGCCTGACAAACACAACATCCATATTTAAGTCCCCTTTCAACTCCCACTGAATCCTCACATGGAGAGCTAATAATAATACATCAGGAAAACTCTTCAGACAACTGTAAAGTGGTAAATGTTATTTTGTAAATGATCTCGAGTTGTATTATATACTCTAATGTGTTATTAGATTTGTAAAACTAATTTGTTACTAAGTATTTTGTTACTTTTTATGTTAGAAGTATTTGTTACTTTAAGTTATTTAAGTTATTCTGTTTAAATTTAAATGCTTACATGGCACTTTTAAGTTGAACTCAGGTATGTTTATATTTTATTTTATTGTTAATGAATCTGGAGGAGCTATGTTAATAATTCAACAAAAAAAATGAAATTTTGTCATATTTCCCTAATTCTCATGTTTTTCCAAAATATAATTTTCTTTTGGAAAACAAAAGCAAATATTTTTGCAGAATGTCTAAGCTTTTCTCCATACATTCACACAGTCAAGCTCCAGAAAGGACAAAAGAAATAAACTTTAAATATTGCACTATAAAACTTTTTTCTATTCTTTGATGAATATAATGTTCAAAAGAACAGCATTTATATGAAATAGAAATCTTTTGTAACAATGTAAAAGGCTTTACTGTCAATTCAATGCATCCTTGCTGAACAAAAGTGTTAATTTCTTTATGACCCCAAACCTTTGAATGGTATAGTGTACATTATGCTCACCGTTCGCATTACCTGTTTAATTTAGTTTTCTATATTATTTTTTCATTATTTTTTTTAAATATTGTCTTAGTCTCATATTTTGTTGTAGTCTTGCACTGTTCATTGAGTCTCAGAGAAGTGTTATTTCATTCACCTGTATATGGATGTTCTGACAATAAAACTCTTTTGAATAAAAAAAAGTTTATTTTATTGAAACACAGCTAGTAACTTCATTGACTCGATTCTACGTCGCCACACCCCCACCAGAAGCCTTCGTTCAACCAAGGAGCGAAGGCTTGTGGTACCTTCACAGAGAGGCAAAAAATCCCTTTCCAGAACATTTTCATTCAACGTTCCCAGCTGGTGGAACGATCTGCCCACCACCATCCGAAATGCGGATTCATTGACAACATTCAAAAGTCAACTAAAAACTCATCTCTTCCGTGAGCACTTAACCTCCTAAAAAAAATAAAAACTTTCCTTTCCTCTTTTCCTCCTCTTTCCCGCCCTACTCTAGCCTGTGCAACACTGAGACCAAGTATTTCAGGCACTTGTTGCGCTCACTCGACTCTTCACGACCAATCGCTTATTGTACCCCCAAGTTGTAAGTCGCTTTGGATAAAAGCGTCTGCTAAATGTATAAATGTAAATGTAAATTGACTCACTGATTCATAACGCTTCGAAGCTTCATGATGCCGTGTTTTGAAATCGTCATCACTATGTAAGTCGTTATTTAGGGTTTTTTTGCGCACAAAAACTATTCTCGCCGATTTATAAAGTTATTTTAGAACTACTGTAGTGAGATGGACTTTGTAACAACGTCTTTAGTACCTTTTAAGGGTCTTGAGAGTGTAAAGTGCCATTGTGCCAATGGAGGCCTTTCAGAGCCATCAGATTTCAACTAAAATATCTTAATTTCTGTTCCGAAGATGAACGGAGGTCTGACGGGTGTCGAACGACATGAGGGTAAGTCATTAATGACAGACGTTTCATTTGTGGGTGAACTAACCCTTTAAAATATAAAACAAAAAAGCCGAATAGGGTAATGTTATATGTGCTATATATAAGCTAGATATACATGTATGAAAATTCTGTCATGCTTCATGTTGTTTCAAACTGATATGACTTTCTTTTTTTCTGTGGAACACAAAAGATGTTAGACAGAAGCTGTTGAGGTTCGCTTTTGGGGGCGAAGCCTACCAATTTCAGGTTCTTCCATTCGGCCTAGCCTTATCACCCCGCACATATACAAAATGCATGGATGCAGCACTGGCTCCATTGCGACTCCAGGGCATTCGCAATTTGAATTATATTGACGATTGGCTGATATTAGCTCATTCGTGAGAGATGGCGCTTCAGCACAGAGACATCGTGCTAGCTCATCTAGTTTCTCTCGGGCTGACACTCAACACCAAGAAAAGCGTTTTTTCTCCTGTCCAGAGAACGACTTATTTTGGCTTCGTACACTAACTGTGTGGCTCAGACCTTATATTGGGTCCCACTCTAGACGTACCTTGTCGTCACAAACTGCTAACGACGGACGCTTCCCTGACGGGCTGGGGTGCGTTCTTAAGTGGTCGTCCAGCCCAAGGGGAAAGGGAGGGTCATCAGCTCGATTGGCACATCAATTGCCTCAAGTTGATGGCTGTATTTCTGAGATAACCAGTGTTGTTCACTTCACATGCCTGATTGGTGTATACAGTTGTTCCTCAATAAGGTTTTATTATTGTTCTGGTTTCAACATCATGAGATGTTGTCCTTTTTGCCTCAAACTGTTCCAGATCTTCATGCTGAATCATCAGTAATGGTAAATGGACTGCATTTATATAGCGCTTTTAACAGACCTACGGCCATCCAAAGCGCTTTACATTTGCCTCACATTCACCCATTCATACACTCATTCACACACCGACGGTGGTGTCAGCCATGCAAGACACCATCCAGCTCGTTGGGAGCAGCTGGGGTTAGGTGTCTTGCTCATGGATACCTCGGCACTTGGTCAGGTGGAACCGGGGATCGAACCACCAACCTTCCAGTTTGTAGACAACCTACATGAACCACTGAGCCACTGCCGCCCCTCAGTAGGGCGTCACTGTCACATGACGCAACTGTATTTTACTTCAAACAGGGTTGCTCTGATGACTTGTGTGTTTTGTCAGGTGCTTGTGGCTGCTCGAGGCTTAAAAACACACTACGAAAAGAAAGGATGCTGTTATTTTACTGCTGAGGTAAGATAATTGTATTTTGTGTTTTTTGTATTTTTATTTCAACCATGATCAGAATAATGATCAACATAGTGATGCTTTGAACAAATTCAATTCAATTCAATTCAATTCAATTCAAATTTATTTGTATAGCGCTTTTCACAATACACATTGTTTCAAAGCAGCTTTACAGAAAGTGCATTTCATAGATGTACAGTAAAAATGTTAGAAAGACAATGTTAAAGAATAATGTTCGAAAAAGTTAATCAATCGTGTATTAATTTAGGCCATAACAACGCTGGCGTTGAGTCGTCTCTTCACAGGCTTGGAGTCGTCTCATCACAGGTGTCGGGGCATCCGAAGTCTCCATGAGAGGCTGGATACAAACTGGAGCTGATGAACTATTTACCTCGGGACTAGTGTCCCGAGATAACAACAGAAAGGCAGATGGGAAATGATTAGCGTAGCTGCTGTTCAGAATATTATATTAATGCTTTTGATCCGATTTAACTGTAGTATAAAAAGATAATTATAATGTGAATGCTTGGCTAAAGAGATGCGTCTTTAATCTAGTTTTAAACTGGGACAGCGAGTCTGAACCTCGAACAATATCAGGAAGACTATTCCAGAGTTTAGGAGCTAAATGTGAAAAAGCCCTCCCTCCTTTAGTGGACTTAGATATCCTAGGAATGACCAGAAGCCTAGAGTTTAGTGATCTTAAAGAGCGCGATGGATTGTAGGGCGATAGAAGATCCGTTAGATACACTGGAGCTAAACCATTTAGTGCTTTATAGGTCAGTAGCAATACTTTGTAGTTGATACGGAACTTCACAGGTAACCAGTGTAGAGATGATAAAATTGGTGTTATATGATCATATTTTCTTGACCTAGTAAGAACTCTAGCAGCGGCATTTTGGACTAACTGTAGTTTGTTTATTGAGGATGCAGGACAACCAGCTAATAAAGCATTACAGTAATCTAATCTCGAGGTCATGAATGCATGAACTAACTTTTCTGCATCAGAAATAGATAGCATGTTACGTAGCTTAGCAATGTTTCTAAGATGGAAAAATGCCGTTCTTGTAACATATGAAATATGATTTTCGAATGTCAGGTTGCGGTCTAATATAACACCCAGGTCTTTTACTGTAGTGGATAAAGTGACAGGACATCCTTCCAAGGTAAAATTGTATTGCGAGAGGTTTTGTGGGCAGTTTTTTGGACCAATAAGTAACACCTCCGTTTTATCTGAATTTAATAGCAGAAAATTACACGTCATCCAGTATTTAATATCTTCAACACACGCTGTCAGTTTAGATAATTTAGCGTTTTCATCCGGTCGTGATGAAATATATAATTGAGTGTCATCAGCATAACAGTGGAAATTAATTCCATGTTTTCTTATAATATTACCAAGTGGCAGCATATATATAGAGAATAGCAGAGGGCCTAACACGGATCCTTGCGGCACCCCATAGTCTACTGACGTCATCTTTGATTTTTCCCCATTTAGACAGACAAAATGGTAGCGGTCTGATAAGTACGATCTAAACCAGTTTAATGCCTGTCCCTGAACACCAGTATAATTTTGAAGTCGATCTAAGAGTAGTTTATGATCTATAGTATCAAACGCAGCACTAAGATCGAGTAGAACTAGTATTGAGATACAGCCTTGTTCAGAAGCTAGAAGTAAATCATTTGTGATTTTAACGAGTGCAGTTTCTGTGCTATGATGCGGCCTGAATCCTGATTGAAATTTTTCATAGATATCATTTTCTTGCAAGAAAGCGCACAATTGAGCGGACACAACTTTTTCTAGTATTTTAGACATAAATGGAAGATTTTAAATTGGTCTGTAATTTGCTAGGTTATTATGATCTAATTGTGGCTTCTTAATGAGAGGTTTTATGACTGCCAACTTGAATATTCTTGGAACATGACCTAAAGAATGAGTTAATAATATTGAGAAGAGGCTCTTCCACTACAGGTAACAATTCTTTCAGTAGTTTAGTGGGTATTGGATCTAATAAACATGTTGTTGGTTTAGATGCAATGATAAGTTTATTTAGCTCTTCCTGTCCTATAGTTGTAAAGCGGTGTAGTAGTTCTTGACGGGCGATAGTTGCGGTTGAATCATAAGACATCATTAAAGATTGTACATTTACAATTTTGTTTCTGATGCTTTCTATTTTCTCAGTGAAGAAATTCATAAAATCATTACTACTAAACTGTAACGGAATATTTTGCTCAGGCGATGTTTGTTTATTTGTTAGTCTAGCCACGGTGTTAAATAAAAACCTTGGGTTATTTTGATTATTTTCTATTATTTTGCGGAGATGCTCAGCCCTGGCTGCTTTTAGGGCATTTTTATAACGTGACATACTATCTTTCCACGCGATTCTAAAGACCTCTAAATTTGTTTGTTTCCATTTACGCTCTAAGTTACGAGTTTCTCTCTTGATAACATGTGTAGCACTGTTGTACCATGGTGCTTTAGTTTTCTCTCTAACCTTTTTTAATCTAATTGGTGCAACAATTTCTAATGTGCTAGATAAAATCGTGCTCATACTGCTAGCCATTTCCTCTAGTTCATCTGTTTGTTTGGGTTCACTCAGCAGCTGAGCCAGATCAGGTAAGCTATTTGAGAATCTATCTATAGTGGTTGGAAGGATTGTTCTGCCTGGTCGATAACGTGGCGCAACATGACAGATTTCAGCAGTACGCAGTATGCAAGTTACCATGTAATGGTCAGTGACATCATCACTTTGCGGTATAATATCTATGTCGGTTGGGTTGGTTCCATGTGATATAATTAAATCTAGTGTGTGATTAAGACGATGAGTGGGACCAGTGACGTTTTGCTTAACCCCAAAGGAGTTTAATAGATCTGTAAATGCAGCCCCTAATGCATCATTTGTGTTATCTACGTGTATGTTAAAATCTCCAACAATTAATGCTTTATCGACGTTGACCAATAGATCTGAGAGAAAGTCTGCAAACTCTTTTAAGAAATCAGCATAGGGCCCTGGAGGTCTATACACAGTAGCCAAGGCTAGAGATAATACGGATTTCTTTCTTACATTTAAGAGCATAACATTTAGCACTAGTACTTCAAACGAATTAAACCTGTGACCTGTTTTCTGAGTAACATTAAGAATATCTCTATAGATTGTTGCAACACCCCCGCCACGACCAATCAGACGGGGCTCATGCTTATAACAGTATCCTGGCGGAGTAGACTCATTTAGACCGAAATAATCATTTGGCTTAAGCCAGGTTTCAGTAAGGCAAAGTACATCGAAACTATTATCTGTGACCATTTCATTTACAATAACCGCCTTAGGTGTGAGCGATCTAATGTTTAGAAGACCTAGTTTTAGAAATTGTTTTTGTTCACTAATATTGAGATTTTCTGGTTTAATCACAATTAGATTTTTCCTAGATCCTACAGTAGATTTAATGTTTGATCTCACTAAACGAGGAATAGACACAGTTTCTATATAATGTTCTACACAGTTATGTTCAGACACAGTTTCTATATAATGTTCTACATTGGTACTTATGTCAGTTAAGTTAGGACAGCAAAGACTGTGATCTGGACTTTGACTTACTAGTCATATGGTGGTGTGCAGCGCTCTGGAGATGTTGTCCGACAGAAGAGCCGCTCCGATTCTGCTGGGGTGAAGGCCATCAGGACGGAAGAGCCTAGGTTGCTCCCAAAACAGATTCCAATTATTTACAAAGAGCAGCTTCTGTTCATTACACCATGACATTAACCATTCATTTAGAGCAAATAATCTACTGAACTTTTCATGTCCTAGTCGGTACGTGGGAAGAGGTCCAGACACGATGATCGTTGCTTCAGGCGATGTTCTGCGCACCGTCTCGATCAGGCTCTTGTAGTCCTTCTTCAGAACCTCCGTCTGCCGCAGCCTGGTGTCGTTCGTTCCCGCGTGCAGCACGACAGCTCCGATGCGCTCGTCACCGTTCAGGATCTCGGGAACCTGCGCAGCGACATCGAGAACACGAGCACCAGGAAAGCAGTGAGTGATTACCTTGCCTTTACCTGAGGTAGCGTGGACATGTCGGACGATGGAAGTACCGATGACCACAGCGTCGCGTTCCATCTCGCGAAGAGGGGAGAAGCGGTTCCGGGTGGAGATCTCGAAGACCGGGAGGGGCGGAGAGGTCCTAGCTCTGGTCCTGGCTCGCGTCTTCCGCTGTGGAAGCACCCAGGGTCGTGTCGGCGCCGGAGTGAACGAAACCAGGGATGATGATCGCGTCCTGGGTGCTTTGGTCCTGTGCAGAGAAACACACGGAGTAGACGAGGTCGGAGTCAAGAGGTTACTAACCGCATCGGCGCGTGATGTTTCAAGCGCTGATCGTCGCTCTCTCAGCACGGCTCGTCTCTCTAGTAGATCGCTAATCTGCTTCTCCAACGACTCCAACTCCAACTGCACCGAATGCAGCTCGAACGTGTCCTCGCCTGCACTCAAAGGTAACATTAGACACACATCCGAGTTATTCGTCATTGTAGCAGATGTGCTGCGATGACGAATTGTCGGTTTCAGTGGTGACCGGTGTAAATAAGTTACCACGCGTGCAATGCTAGCGGGCTACCGGTGTAAATAAGTTACCACGCGTGCAATGCTAGCGGGCTACCGGTGTAAATAAGCTACCACGCGTGCAATGCTAGCGGGCTACCGGTGTAAATAAGCTACCACGCGTGCAATGCTAGCGGGCTACGGTTAGTAGCGGAAGTTCGGATATAAGTAGTGATATCAAAGCAATCCGATTGTTTTTTATAGAGAATCGTATCGGAGATATATTCACACGCTGTAAATAATAGAAAATAATCGTTTGTAAGCGAGTGATAAGGAGAAAATCAAGGATTATGAATCAATTCGACGGAGCTCTAACATCAACAACGCGCTCACAACCCGCGCATGCGCCTGAGGGAAACGGAGGAGAAAAACAGCGCAGACGGCAAGAAAAGCCGTTATACCTTTTATTTTACGTTATTTGTATATTTGTTTCATAAACACTGCATCCGTAGGGGGCTGCCATTGTTGCTTCGCGGGCTATGTGACGTCAAAACTCGTAACTGGGAGTACTTATGCCGCGTTCCAGGCAACTCGTAACCCGTGTTTTTCCAACCTTCTACCCGTGAAAGTGGACTGGAACGGCAGTCAAACCCGTGACTTCCCACCCGTGAACTCGTACTAAATCGATGTACTCCCAGTTACGAGTTTTGACGTCACATAGCCCGCGAAGCAACAATGGCAGCCTCCTACGGATGCAGTGTTTATGAAACAAATATACAAATAACGTAAAATAAAAGGTATAACGGCTTTTCTTGCCGTCTGCGCTGTTTTTCTCCTCCGTTTCCCTCAATCAAGCAAGGAGTAAGCACCTTTGGCAATAGAAATGATTGTAAATGAGCATGCACCCCGCACGGTCCGCCATGCTTTGTTTACATCTAACTACCACACAATTCCTTGCGCTCAGGCAGTTTGGTGTGACTTTGCCTGGAACACTACAAAGTCGTGAGTCGTGGTTTGAAGTTGTAATTTACGCGCTCAAAAACCTGCCTGGAACGCAGCAATAGATCAAGTACGAGTTCACGGGTGGGAAGTCACGGGTTTGGCTGCCGTTCCAGTCCACTTTGACGGGTAGAAGGTTAGAAAAACTCGGGTTACGGGTTGCCTGGAACGCGGCATTAGTGTTATACAGATGTGTGACTGTGTGGTTTGTTCCCGCCCCCTTTAATCAACGCAGTTTCGCCAGGCGCCACCTGATGAAACACTTTGAAGCTTCATTTAGCCATAGCCACGTGACACGGGTGTTTCGAATCACAGTTCGGAGCAGTTTTTTTTTACTGTAATGTTTTGTTTGTTTGCTCAGCATGCCCATGTGCTTTTGTCCACAGTATAGTTCATGCTTGAGCGTTATGTTTTCTTTTGTTAAGTTTATTTAGGTTGCTCTAGCTAATTTATTTTGTTTAATTGTAAATTGAGTTTGTTTGGATTTGTAATACTGAGATTTTGTGGCCATTTCCACCCTTCTGTGTTTCTTTATTTGACCTCTGTAACCCCGTTGGCCGTGTCACTGCACAGGTAATAGTGTGGCGAATTGTACCCAGCCTGTGGCAGTGCTCCATATACCATCAGTGAAACAAATGGTTACAGGTTTGAGTGGTTTTCCTTGTTTGTTACGTTTTGTTAATTTTGTCTTTTGTATATCCGTTTCTTTAAAGTGGTTACCCATTTATTTGAATGTTTATTTGAAAATTTGATTTGGTAATTTGTGTTCCAGGCTGCTTCTGGTAACCACGAGCCCTGCGAATTATAAATGTAATTTCTTGCTGTGTGCCTGTGCCAGCCGTGATTTACCTCTTTGATGTGCAAGATATAATGAACCTACTCAAACTTTTTATCTTGGCTTAATAAAGAACTTTTGTATTTTTTTAACTCCACGTCTCAGAGTCTCTGTCCACGGGGACATCGAACCTGTGTCCTTATTAGGATATTTCCCTGGTTTTGGTGACCAGGGTGGCGTATATTTTTTTAAAAAAATTTTTATAGCAATTTAGAATTTTCTTCTAAAGCATTTAAAAAAACACTAACCACCTTTTTTCTCTCTTTTTAGGTTGTTCCTACTTGAAATGACTATTGTTTTCATCTGCATGTGAGTGACACTTCTTTGGGTTAAAGGGTTAGTTCACCCAAAAATGAAAATTCTGTCATTAATTACTCACCCTCATGTCGTTCGACACCCGTAAGACCTCCGTTCATATTCGGAACACAAATGAAGATATTTTTGTTGAAAGCTGATGCTGAGAAAGGCTTCAGATAGGCCTCCATTTGCATTCAGTACATTAACCCACCAAGACCCATAAAAGGCACTTAAAACGTCGTTACAAAGTCCATCTCACCACAGTGGCTCTACAATAATTTTACGATGCGACGACTAGTTTTAAAAAAAAAAAAACAATCAAAATAACACCTTTATCCAACTTGTTATTGTCTTCCGTGTGTGCCTCCGCGACGCATGCGCGAGAATATGACGCAGATCCGGCGTTCGGACACATGACCCAGAAGCGATTTGTTTACAAGCAGAGGAAGACGCGCGTATCTAAGCTGTTGGATTCTACATTGATCGTGCTTTAGGTCTCGGCGTAGTTCTCAAAATGGGGCTTAAGTGTGCATTTCATGGATTCCCGAACGCTGGCGCTACGTCATATTCTCGCGCATGCGTCGTGGAGGCACACACGGAAGACAAGAACAAGTTGGATAAAGGATTTTTTTTTTTTTTTTTCGCACCAAAACTATTGTCGCATCGTAAAATTATTGTAGAGTCACTGTGGTGAGATGGACTTTGTAACAACGTTTTAAGTGCCTTTTATGGGTCTTGGGAGTGTAAATGTACTGAATGCCAATGGAGGCCTATCTGAAGCCTTTCTCAGCCATCAGCTTTCAACAAAAATATCTTAATGAAAAGTAATTAATGACAGAATTTTCATTTTTGGGTGAACTAACCCTTTAAACTGTCAGCTGTGACTAAACTTATTTTAAGAGAGAAAAAATAGAAATGAGAAGTGGATTAGGAAAGTAAATTTTGACATCCCTGAATCTTTTACTACACACAGTCATCACATACGTGTGTGTGTGCGCCTGTTGCTCAGCTGGTTCAGCATGATGCTGGCCAAATATAAATAAGCTATTTCAAATATATATGTGATTAATATATTGTGATATATTCTCAGAACGCACTTTAATTTTTATGCACTGTAGGAATGTGTGTTGTTTAATTTATATGTATGTGATAAAATACTGGGTTAATATAGTTTTATTAATACTGCAATGCTGAGTGTTAATAGATGACCTATATATTGTTTGATTTCTACATGATTAAAATGTAATTGTATGAGCAATTCAGCGTGTAAAAGAATGCATCATTTATTACATTTATAAAATAAAAATCCAAGCAGCACACTTTTCAAGAAAAGAAAAATCACAAAAAAGCTTTTGCTTTATTACATGGTAGATTCTGTTTATAATTCAGAAGTACTGTGAAACTGTGTTGTCATAAAAACAGAAAAACCCTAATTCACAGACATCTTACACAACAATAATAGACTGCACACGTCAGAATCATGACCTCAGCATATTTAAAGCTCCATGGGAAAGAGAAAATGCTTTTTTTTATCCTATAGTGGCCACAAGAGGGCCACATGTTTCATTTCTATCCTTATACCTCTAACAATATGTCTGTGGATTAGAGTGCGTATCGGGCCGCATTTTTCTGTCCGAGCCCGGCCCGTGTCCGTAATAACCCGGCCCGTGTGAGTAGTAACCGTCCCGACCCGAGCCCGACAGGCATTAAGATATTTATGTCCGAGCCCGAATGTAGCGCACAGACTCTTCATAGTTGTGAAATTGCTGTTTTGTTTTGTACCGGCAGTGATAGGGTTAACAAAGGGAGTTCAGAGGGGCGGAAACAAATACGGAAGACGGGTGCGCTTGAGTGAGAGTGTGTTCATCTTCATTCTGATTAAAAGTTCGGAAACCTCCCTTGTCTGTCATTCTTCAGACATTACACAATTTTTTTTTGCATACTAATGACACGTACGTTTGTTCGTGTGGAAAGCCCGCTTTTATTAAGCAACTGTAGAGTGACTTACTGTGTGTGGCTGCTTCACTATAAAAACGTAGCAACGTTAACCGTTAACTAGCCTTTACATATGTGGGCTGGGGGAGGAAAATAGAGCTTTTATAAAAACGTAATTCAAAAAGATTTGTCAAACAATTTTACTTATTTAATTAATAAAGATAGTTTAATCATTTTAAATACAAATTAACTTTCATTCATGTTTTACACAAGGTTTTGCGTAGTCCAGGATTGGTTAAATTATTTGATTGGATATAAAATATGCAAATAATTCATGAATTCATGAATCATAATACATTTTAATACATATTTATCTTACGTATTTTGATTGATATTAGGTTAACGTTACCCTAGATGTGTTGTGAATGTTACGTTTTGCTTATTGGATGTTTATAGAATCATTTGTGAATGTGATGCATGTGTACATCAAAGAGAAAATTAAGTGCATTTCCAGCTCTGAACTCAGTCCCCAAGTAAATTCGGTTATTAAATAAACACATAGCAAAACGAGTTGTGTGGTGTCCCCGCCACTTTTCAAAGCAAAGTTACGCCACTGGAGAGATGGGTTCTGAATATTACATAACGCAGAGCATCTAATAGACTTCTGCGTTACAGGCCGAACTCATTACAGCATCGAGCCCCGAACTTTCTGCTACATCGCTTTAAGTAGAACCCAAACCAGACCGAAACCTCTTTCACATGGAAACACATGATAACAATGGGAATTTAAATTGAATCACTCTCCCATTTGCCTGGCTTGAAAGAAGAGACCAGGCTCCAAAAGCCACACCCATCATCTAAGCTCTAAAAACTCTTATTATTACGTCGCTGTCCGATGAAAACCACGTATGTCCATTTTGCCGATTTTGAGATTTTTCGACGGATTGAATGTCCAGGTTCATTTCCATATACAGTATGCTTCACATATCTAAATGGCCAATGAAAAGTTGTGAAATCATGTCATCTGATTTTCACGTATATCCATTTGGTGTCAAAGCTGTCAATCACGCCGCGTATCTCCCGCCCAGTGGAAGCATCTCGCCGGTCTCGTGAAGTTTCATCGAAGCTCAGCACTGGATAGCCGAAAGTACGACATTGAAGCTCTCCACAGTTTAGTTCTAATCTAGTTCTTCACAGATTAGTTTGCTTGCTAGTGTGTAAATAAACTCGGTCTCATTGATAAGATTCAAACTTTTTTTTTCTTAGTCAAACTGATCAAATTATAGCCTCTAATGCTACTGTCATGATTGTCACTAGAACATGCCTCACTCATACTGCTATCACCGCTTGCCAGAGGCTGAGAATGTCCAGCACGTATTCCTCTGTCAATATGAAACGCGACTTGGCCATTCTAATTAATGATCGGAAGAACGCGTATCGACCACCGTTACTGTAAAATATGCACTTATGTCCATTTAAACTCAATTTTGGTCAAATGTGAATTATATCATTACACTGGCAAGAATATGGTTACATGTAAAGATGCCGTACCAAGTATGACAACGCTACATTCAACTGCTTTTGAAATAGTGTTTTTTTCACTTCCTGAAAAGTAACCGTTTTGGACATACGTGACTTTCATCGGGCAGCGACGATATAATTCTTGTATACTTCTGTGGGGATGAGATTTTTGTACCAGTCGCACTGAGACATTTCAAACGATATCAAACACATAATACTGTATAGTGAGAATTGATATTTAAATCAAATAGATTTTGGGTATATTTCGGGTGATCTCTCAGCATGAAGGGAAGTAGGATGGGGGAGATTCAGGTGAAGGGAAAGACATGCAGATTAAGGCCATTCTCAGTAGATTAAGGCCATTCTCAGTTGATTCACTCAGTGTGACGTCGTCTGCGAAAAGTGTCCTCTCAGTGAGTAATTGTCCTCCACCAGAAATTTTGGCATTATGTAAGTTTTCTCAGTCTTTCAGTGGGAGAAATGAATGGAAAAAATACTTCTGGAACCAACACTGCTGAAAAAGCATGCAGGCCCTAATGCACTCTATGGCGAGTGGACATGACAGAATGCGTGATGTCCTTAGAGATTGTGATTACAATACACTCTTTGTTGTTTGTAAAGAGATTTGAGTAACATTTGCTGATTAAGGCGTTCATGTACTGTAACATGTCTTTGTTTGGTGACTATTACGATGCTGATGAATAGAGTTCACAGTATAGAGTTATACAAGATACTTTAAGTGCTGGTACACAGTTTGAGTGTGTTCATTGAGCATTAGTGTCTGATTAATGTAATGCTAATGTCAGTGAGTTGTTTTCATTGACATCATGTATATCAGGGGATTGTGTAACGGGAGTTTCCACTTTCATATGAAGAAGTCACACTGCGAGTCATTGCAAAACACTGAAACAAAATCTAATTTCTTGTTGTGATGAAAATAAAAGACCATATGTGCCACCAGAAAACAGTCTCTTCTGTGTGTGCAGCATGAATGATTATAATTGTTCTCCTACATATTGATCATGTTATTGGTATGGTGACATGGTGTGAAAATTAATGAATTTATTATTATTATTATTTACAAATTTCAGCACCTGTAATAGGCTACTACAAATTGGAAATATGCAAATATATATCATTCCACTTACTTTCCTCAAACTGTGTATTGTAGTACTTTGATCACAGCTTTAAAAGACAACATAAAAGTAAATATATTATTATGTCTATTATGTTGTCTTGACTACAAAGAAGTATTGAACATTTCCACTGTTATCAGGCCTATACGCTTTGAACAGAATCAGCGCTACGCTCTTCCGGAAAGTGCTGGCTTAAAATAACGCTGAGTTGAGGGGAACCCCTGCGATGGGTTCTCAGGATGTAATTCATAAATTTAGTCTGTCTTATTTGTCTTCTCTCTTTCCTCTTTTCATTCTTATTGTTTCTCTCTGCTGGCGTCTCCTCTGTCACAGTGCTGCAATTTTCCTCTCACTCTTTCAAACCTAGCAAACATTTACAGATGAAACTGCCTCCCTTCCAACACAATGACTCAGAGTTTATTATGTTTTTGAAAGAGACGAGCATAGGAAGCATAAACCTGCAGCCTCTCACAATCTCCAGCAATCTGTTCAGCGAGTAACACTTCAGTTGCACTTCAGGCTTGCACAATTCTCTGCCAGAAACTGATCTGGTACCTCCTCACCCCTCACTACTCTCGATGGCGGAACAGTCAATGGGTACGTGGAGATCCCTCCGGTGGAGAGGGCCGTTGCGATGCAACTGTGTCTGTGTCCGCTTTCTCTTGACCGGGTAATCCGCGTCTCCTATCCAAGGCTTGTAAGTTCTTGTCCACTCTAACAAGCAAGGCTTACAGAGCTTGTGGACAGGCTTTGCATGCCATGGCACTTTTACAAGTGCATTAAGCCCAAGTGCTCATGGACATGCATGAGGGTAGGCCTGACCCAGAGCTTTTGCGAGAACTCTGTGCGGCGACGGACCTCGCACTCTGTGCGACGAAAGTCACCACACATTCAAACGGTCAGGCAATGTCCACATTAGTGGTCCAGGAGTGCCATCTCTGGGTCAACCTGGCGGATATGAGGGAGACTGATAAGTATCGGTTCCTGGACTCCCCCATTTCCCAGGCTGGGCTATTCAGCGTCTCGATCGAGAGCTTTGCCCAGCAGTTCTCGAACGCACAGAAGCAGACAGCTGCCCCAGCAGGCTGCTGCCGCCTCCACTCCCGCTAAGCCCAAGCAGCAGCCTTCACCTGGGCAACATCATGGAGCAGGTTGTAGAAAGGCTGCCCAGCCCGTCCAGGCCGCTGCCAAGCCAGGTGGCAAGCGGAAGGCTAAACGACCCTGAGACGGGCCACCCGGAGATGGAGGGAACAACTCTTCAAGAGGGGGTAAGAAGGTCACAGAGGTGGCCATTCACTGCATGAAAAGTGGGATTTTCGACCCCGTAAACGCCTGTATACTCCCGGAAATCTCCCTAATTTTCGTCAGTTTTCGACAATTTAGAGGCAGCGAACGTCGCATTCGTCTGTGCCACAAATTGTTGTAAACGAACCATGACGTAGGTGGAAAGCCCCCCCGCTGAGAGAGCCCGCGGAGGTGCGACGCCTCTAATTAGCATATGAATAGCAGCGAAACCAGAGAGTCAACAGCCAGACTTGAATTTACTCACTCACTATTGGCTGAAGCCACTACATTTAAAAAAGAAAAATCCCTCGTGATTGGTTGACAGATCACTGCAAACCAATCATTATTGGTCCCCCTGGCTCATTATAAATGTAAACCCCAATAATAATAATAAATATATAATTTATGTTGTAATAATTTGTTTTATATTAATGTTATTGTGCTATGAAGTATTCATACCATCAAGGAATATATGGGAAAATTATACGGACCGTGCCGTTTATTCAAACAAGGGGCTTCATTTATAAGCATACAGCTGTTCATTCAAAGAAAGGGCTTAATTTATAAAACACAGCGGTTTACTCAAAGAAAGAGCTTTATTGTTAAACACACAACTATGTACAGTGCAGCAGTAATGTCTCGTAATGTAATGTAAAGTTCGTCAAGCTCCAGGCTGCGAGAGGGCGGTGGCCGCACAATCCATCCAGACACCCCGTCAACAAAGCCGTCTTCCTCGTCAAACATGAGTTCAATGGTCGCGGACTTCCAAATGTCCACCTCATCCAGCACACTCTCGCTTCCAGCAACTGTAATACAATCCATAAAGACAATAAGCAACCTGAAAAATACTCACATTGACAAAAAACGGATCTAATATAATAAATCTTACCCTTTTTCTTCTTGATCGACTCCGAGCTAAACTTCGCAGTTTCCGCCTGCGATGTAAGTTCAGGTTGTTTGTATCTGAAGCTCCGGCGTGTCGATTCATAATACGTCTTACAGGCAGCTGGAAAACAATTACATGAGACTGGTATTAATAAAAACAGTCACGGTAAAATTAAACAAGGAATGAGAAAAACAGAAGTTATACTTAAGTTACACACAATGTCGTCGTGATCAGCGGTTAAATCTGGACTCGCGGAAATCGCTCCAAGCAGATAAGAGCTCACGGCTTCGTTATGAGGCGAGGATAGTCTGTGTAAACAAAATGTGCAGTTTTAAGCTCGGATCTATTAACGCATCCATTTCCTTATACAGCTGAATAAAAGCATATTCTTTATATGATATCGTAACGTTACATTACCCATGCTGTGGTTCATAGCGCCTGCAGTTTGCCTCAGAGTTGTGAAGACGAAGACAACCTCCTGAAAATGAGTCCAAAAAGTTTGTCGCGTCCATGCAGAGATTGAGTTGAAGACGGTGTCCTGTCATTGTTGATCGCGAAAAAGGAAAGCAGCAAAAAACATAGGAAATGTAAAAAAAACAAAAAAGCTTAAAGCTCGTCTTCTACGCGTCATGGCCATGACCTCGACCTCGCACGTCATTGGACTAGGGCTCTAATATGGAACGTGCCCGGGGCCAAATCTCTTTATACGAAACGCGTGACTTAAGGCCGTTTCAACACGCCCTGTTTTCCGCGTCAACGCAGCATTTTTTTACGTGTTTCTTTTGTATGTGTAGACACGCACATTCTGGTCGTGTAACAGGCATACACACACAGTCGACGCACAGTTTTAACATGTTAAGAAGACACATTTGAACGTGTTTCTTAACGCGCACATTCTGTACATGTCGAAGTGTAATTTTTTTTTTTTAAAGCAGACTTACCTTTAGATGTAGCCTAGGCTATGTATATTAATATAAGATATTAATTAATTGCTTAACTGACTACTGTGCTAGAGTAAAGTAGCCTAATGTTGCAATGTATATTAAGTAAATGCTTAATATTATACAATTATTATAATTTATCTATATGGGTTATTGTTGGTTTTTTAAAGTTAGGCTATATATAATTTCTAAAAGTATAGGCTAATTTACACAGCACATATTTATAACTGAAAACACACACTCACACAACTTTATTCACTTTCACATAATAATATTTTTGTAATTTGGTGTTTAGTTTGTTGTATAGTTTGTTTATACTGTTCTGTCTCTGTTTTGTTTCCAGGAACATCTGATGAGTGCTATAATAAAATGACTTCATTATATTTAAAATATGTTTTGATATTCATTTTATTTATATTATTAATATTTTATTTACCCATAAACGTGTCTTTAGGAAGGCATAAGTTATAGAGACAAGAATGACTTTTGCCATTTAAATGCCACATTAATTTACTGAGGACCCATACAGCCAATGATCATGTGTGAAAACACATACATAAATTGATCACTTAGAAATCAAAACTAAGGTTTGAGAAAGAAAGAATATGCATACAACAAAATATATTGTTTCATAGCAGCTTCAGTAACAAGTTCAAAACAAATTCTGCTGTAAACCGGCTCTAACAAGCCAATATAGTGTCAATATTCAGCTCAAGTGACTTCAGTGTTGATTCAGTTCAGTTGATTTCAGTTCAACTGTAAATTCTTCAGTTGTGCATTGTGTGTAGTTAGATATATGCAAAAACAACATTTTTGGAAATAGTTAAAATAGTTTTGCACAAAGTGTTGCTTTTGCAAGAGATGTCTGATGTTTTGTGTGTAGAGTTACAAGAAATGGAGCCATATTTTCAGAAATTGTGTGTAAGCAATTAGATAAAACTGTAAATGAATCCAGTTTATTTTAGTTCAGGACTCATAGTCCAGGTGTTAGTAATCTGTGCTTAATCTTTGTTCCAGGCAACAATTTTTTAACTCACGATTAACTAGATTAAGGCCTACTCTTGGCATAATTTAAACCCTGTCCAGGAAACCACCTCTTGAAAATCTGCATTGATAATTCATAAAATGTGGTGTGAGCTCAATTTAAATGACAATTACAGAAAAACACAATCTGACTTAACTATAAACACACAAACTTGTACTTTTCACATTTATGATTAATAGCCATTTAAAAAATCATTCACAGTGCTGGGTGGAAAAATTTATTTTGGTATGTAAACTGTATGCTTTACTTGATTTATTTGTGTGCTTTGGTTCATTGTCTTGCTGTCTTCACTGCTGTCCTGTATTATTATTTTTTTTTACATAACATTGGTTATTGCTAATGACATATAGAGTAATTAATCTACACTGTGAGCCCGGACAAGTTGAATCTACTTAAAAAATTGGAGCAAACTGGTTGCCCTAAAAATGTAGTAATGTGAACTAAAACGAGTACATTTAACTTACATTTAAGTTAACATTTTAACTTAAACTTTAAACTTGTTTTAGTCCAAAAAATTCAGAACCTAGATAAAACTCCCCCTGCTGCTACTCTGATTTGCATTTGTGTAGCTCACAGCATCTTCATTTACATGATAAAGCCTCCCCTAGAATTAAGGGGAGGGGGGGTCATGGGGGGACAACTGCCAAGCAAGGCCCACGTCAATTTACGTCAATTTACGGCAGTTTTCGGTGTTGCCTGCAAATTGCCGTGCACAGTCGTAAACCTGAAGTTTCACGGCAATCTACAGTGTCACATACTGACGAAAATCCCACTTTTCATGCAGTGATTGCTCCCATGAGAGAGCGTGGTGTTCACATTCTCAACTGCCTCTATGACTGGCTCATATTAGCCCAGTCAATAGAGCAGTTGTGCGAACACAGGGACATGGTGCTCTTTCACCTCAGCCAGTTGGGTTTCAGGTCAACTTGGAAAAGAGCAAACTCTCCCCCATGCAGAGGATCTATTTTCTCTGTATGGAGTTGGATTCACAGAGGAGCGCGTTCAGTTGGTGTTGAGCTGCTTGATTTCGTTCAAACGCAGAATAGCAGCCCCACTGAACATTTTTCAGAGGCTCCTCGGGCATGGGGCATCTGCAGCCGCAGTGATGCTGCTCTGATTGCTTCATATGAGGCCGCTTCAGCAGAGATGGGTAGAGTGGCACGTTCCGGGTTCCAAATTACCTCACACTGTCGCCAAACGTTCAGCCCGTGGTTGGACCTTTTGTTTCTACAGGCAGGAATTCCCCTACAACAAGTGTCCAGGCATGCTGTGGTCTTCACGGATGCCTCTGCCACCGGCTGGGGGGCCATGTACAACGAGCTTGCAGTTTCGGGTCTGTGGACGGGGCCTCAACTGCAGTGGCACATTAACTGCCTCGAGTTGTTAGCAAAATGTCTTGCGCTGGGCCGAACTGGTCCGTTCGTACAGAAACTGTGGCCGCTGCGTACATCAACCATTAGGGTGGTCTACGCTCCCGTCGCATGTCGCAACTCGCCTGCCATCTCCTCCTTTGGAGTCAGAAGCATGTGAGGTCGCTTCGCGCCACTCACATTTCAGGCTTGCTCAATCATGCAGCTGACGAGCTCTCACGACAGCAAGTGCTCCCGGGGGAGTGGAGACTCCATCCCCAAGCGGTCCAGCTGATTTGGAGGCACTTCGGGGCCGCACAGGTAGACCTGTTTGCGGCCCCGAACATGTTGCACTGCCAGTTGTTTTACTCCCTGACCAAGGGGACCCTCGGCACAGATGCACTGGCACACAGCTGGCCCCGGGGCCTGCGCAAGTATGCATTTCCCCCAGTGAGCCTTCTTGCACAGGCACTGTGCGAAGTCAGGGAGGACGAGGAGCAGGTCCTGTTAGTTGCGCCATATTGGCCCAACCGGACCTGGGGCCTCATTTATCAACGGTGTGTACGCACAGATATGTGCGTAGTGAGTGCGTAAGAACAGTTTCACGCAAAGCATGGGATTTACCAACTTGTACTTATACGTAGAAATGTGTGTAAATTTAAGCACACATCTGAGCATGCTTACGCAGATAATCTAGTGGTAGAATAGCGATACTACACATAAAAAAGCATTTAAGAGTGTCACAGTATGCATTAAGCAATCTACATATGTCCTGTATTTTCTTTTATTATAAAACACTAAATGTATATATATATATTGTAATTGTAAACACAATGCGTAATTGGTATCAAACCCTATAAAAGACAGCTGTGACAAATGTTGTATGCAATTATTTCCTTGGACCCAACCTACATCCCGTTCCCTTACCGAAATCCTCAACAAGCCGAAATAAAATGGGGCTTTCAAGCTATCTATCGCCAGATTCCCAAACATTATTGGAGCCATAGACTGCACCCACATCGCCAGAAAAGCACCATCAACCAACAAATTGAATGATGTAAATAGAAAATCGCTTCATTCTGTTAATGTGCAAATCATTTGTGATGCAAATTTGTCGTTGTTAAACGTTGTTGCATGACTCATTCTGTGTTTGTGAAGTTCCTCTTCTTTGCCAATTGTGGTGAGGAAAAAAACACAATCACATGATTTTTGAAGGGATGTGTTGTCACCACATATGGTTCATTGGAGGTGTTTCCGAATGCTAATGACTGTGAACGTGAACGAGCATGGTACTTACGCACATGGGGGATTTATCAACAATGATTGCTTACTCAGGGGCGTAAGAACTGTGTACGCACATTTGATAAATACGGAATTTCTTGTACTTAGGCACATTCTAAATTTCATTCGTAGGACAAAATATAGAACCTTTTATACGCACTGTTGATAAATGAGGACCCTGGTTCCCGGAACTGAATTCCCGGACTAGATCTGTTTCAACTTTCAGCATCATTACTCCAGTCTTCAGTGTCATATCTTTCAGAAATCATTCTAATATGCTGGTTTAAAACTTAATTGTTATCAATTATTATTGGTGCTCAGTTATCAATAAAAGTACTTTTTTATTATACATTTTTTTTTTTTTTGCTGCTGCTGCTGCTGCTTAATATTTTTGTGGAAACTGATAATTCTATTTCAGGATTCTTTGATTAATAGAAAGCAGCATTTATTTGAAATATAAATATTTTGTATCATTATATATTATTATATACTTTTCTGTCACTTTTGATCAATGTAATGTATCCTAGTTGAATGAAGATATTTCCATTTGTTTATTTAATGATTTATTTAAAAAAAAGGATCTTAATAATAATAATAATTTGTTACATTTATATAGCGCTTTTCTAGGCACTCAAAGCGCTTTACATATAGAAGGGGGAATCTCCTCAACCACCACCAATGTGCAGCACCACCTGGATGATGCGACGGCAGCCATATTGCGCCAGAACGCCCACCACACACCAGCTGATTGGTGGAGAGGAGACTTGGTGGAGAGTGATGAAGCCAATCTGTATATGGGAATGATTAGGAGGCCATGATGGAGAGGGGCCAATGGGCAAATTTGGCCAGGATGCCGGGGTTACACCCCTACTCTTTATCAAAGGACATCCTGGGATTTTTAATGACCACAGAGAGTCAGTACCTCGGTGTAACGTCTCATCCGAAGGACGGTGCTTGTTACAGTATAGTGCCCCAATCACTATACTGGGGTGTTAGGACCCACACAGACCACAGGGTGAGCACCCCCTGCTGGCCTCACTAACACCTCTACCAGCAGCTACCTGGTTTTCCCAGTTGGTCTCCAATCCAGGTACTAACCAGGCTCAGCCCTGCTTAGCTTCAGTGGGAAACCAGTCTTGGGCTGCAGGGTGATATGGTGATACAAATCTTACCCCAAACTTTGAAATGGAAGTATATCACAGTTCCCACAAAAATATTAAGAAACAAAAACTTTTCAACACTTGACAGTGACAGTGACACCTGGAGGGGCGTGATTGGGAGGAACGGCCCCCTGATCTGAACCCGAGTGGTGTTCAGTTATTGGACTTCTGTGCTAGTCACGGTTTGTCCATAACGAACACCATGTTCAGGCATAAGAGTGTCCATCAGTGCACATGGCACCAGGACACTCTAGGTCGTAGGTCAATGATCGACTTTGTGGTCGTTTCATCTGACCTGCGGCCGTATGTCTTGGACACTCGGGTGAAGAGAGGGGCGGAGCTGTCAACTGATCACCACCTGGTGGTGAGTTGGATCCGATGGCGGGGGAGGAAGCTGGACAGACCCGGTAGACCCAAGCGTACTGTAAGGGTCTGCTGGGAACGTTTGGCCGAGCCCCCTGTCAGAGAGATCTTCAACTCCCACCTCCGGCAGAACTTCGACCGGATCCCGAGGGAGGCTGGAGATATTGAGTCCGAATGGACCATGTTCTCCACCTCCATTGTCAAAGCTGCCGCTCGGAGCTGTGGCCGTAAGGTCTCCGGTGCATGTCGAGGCGGCAATCCCCGAACTCGGTGGTGGACACCGGAAGTAAGGGATGCCGTCAAGCTGAAGAAGGAGTCCTATCGGGCCTGGTTGGCTTGTGGGACTCCTGAGGCAGCTGACATGTACCGGCAGGCTAAGCGGACTGCAGCCCGGGTGGTTGTGGAGGCAAAAACTCGGGCCTGGGAGGAGTTCGGTGAGGCCATGGAAAAGGACTATCGGCTGGCCTCGAAGAGATTCTGGCAAACCGTCCGGCGCCTCAGGAGGGGGAAGCAGTGCCCTACCAACGCTGTTTACAGTGGCGATGGGCAGCTGTTGACCTCAACTGGGGATATCGTCGGACGGTGGAAGGAATACTTTGAGGATCTCCTCAATCCCGCCATCACGTCTTCCATTGAGGAAGCAGAGGCTGGGGGCTCAGAGGAGGACTCGTCCATCACCCGGGCTGAAGTCACCGAGGTGGTCAAGAAACTCCTCGGTGGCAAGGCACCGGGGGTGGATGAGATCCGCCCTGAGTACCTCAAGTCTCTGGATGTTGTGGGGCTGTCTTGGCTGACACGCCTCTGCAGCATCGCGTGGCGGTCGGGGACAGTGCCTCTGGGATGGCAGACCGGGGTGGTGGTCCCTCTTTTTAAGAAGGGGGACCGGAGGGTGTGTTCCAACTACAGAGGGATCACACTTCTCAGCCTCCCCGGGAAAGTCTATGCCAGGGTACTGGAGAGGAGAATACGGCCGATAGTAGAACCTCGGATTCAGGAGGAACAGTCTGGTTTTCGTCCGGGCCGTGGTACACTGGACCAGCTCTATACCCTCTACAGGGTGCTGGAGGGTTCATGGGAGTTTGCCCAACCAGTCCACATGTGTTTTGTGGATTTGGAGAAGGCATTCGACTGTGTCCCTCGCGGCATCCTGTGGAGGGTGCTCGGGGAGTATGGGGTCCGGGGTCCTTTGCTAAGGGCTGTCCGGTCCCTGTACGACCAAAGCAGGAGTTTGGTCCGCATTGCCGGCAGTAAGTCAGACTTGTTCCCGGTGCATGTTGGACTCCGGCAGGGCTGCCCTTTGTCGCCGGTTCTGTTCATAATTTTTATGGACAGAATTTCTAGGCGCAGCCAGGGGCCGGAGGGTGTCAGGTTTGGGGACCATGCGGTTTCGTCTCTGCTCTTTGCGGATGACGTTGTCGTGTTGGCCCCTTCTAACCAGGACCTTCAGCATGCACTGGGACGGTTTGCAGCCGAGTGTGAAGCGGCTGGGATGAGGATCAGCACCTCCAAGTCCGAGGCCATGGTCCTCAGTCGGAAAAGGGTGGTTTGCCCTCTTCAGGTTGGTGGAGAGTTCCTGCCTCAAGTGGAGGAGTTCAAGTATCTAGGGGTCTTGTTCACGAGTGAGGGGAGGATGGAACGGGAGATTGACAAACGGATCGGTGCAGCTTCTGCAGTAATGCGGTCGATGTACCGGTCTGTTGTGGTGAAGAAAGAGCTAAGCCGTAAGGCGAAGCTCTCGATTTACCGGTCAATCTACGTTCCTACTCTCACCTATGGTCATGAGCTTTGGGTCATGACCGAAAGGACAAGATCCCGGATACAGGCGGCCGAAATGAGTTTTCTCCGCAGGGTGGCTGGGCGCTCCCTTAGAGATAGGGTGAGGAGCTCAGTCACTCGGGAGGAACTCGGAGTAGAGCCGCTGCTCCTCCACATCGAGAGGGGTCAGTTGAGGTGGCTCGGGCATCTGTTCCGGATGCCTCCTGAGCGCCTTCCCGGGAAGGTGTTTCGGGCATGTCCAACCGGGAGGAGGCCCCGGGGAAGACCTAGGACACGCTGGAGGGACTATGTCTTCCGGCTGGCTTGGGAACGCCTCGGTGTCCCCCCGGAAGAGCTGGAGGAAGTGTCTAGGGAGAGGGAAGTCTGGGCATCTCTGCTTAGACTGCTGCCCCCGCGACCCGGCCCTGGATAAAGCGGAAGAAGATGGATGGATGGAAACTTTTCAACATTGGTAAGAAATGTTTCTTGAGCAGCAAATCAACATATTAGAATGATTAAAATTTAACGAATAATATCCATTTTGTTATTGATCTTTTTGGGTGAGGTTAGTAGTAAATCTTGAGTTTATGTGGTGTATTATCCCATTTGATCACTTTTGATAATGTTTTTCTATTAGTACAATGTGCATAACCCTATAATGCATACTATCTACTGTGATTAAGCACTTTTGCTGTTGTCGCTCTACTGTCCATTACTGACCCGTTACATAACACCAAATGATCAACTATCATATTGTAAGGAACTCACTGCAAGGAAATGATATCACTGCATTTCTAAGAAACATGACTTATATCATTATGTCATCAGGGTCAAGACAATATCCAAAGGGCGGTTCCTCTTGGGGGAAAAGCTAACCCAAGTTTCGTTTCAACTTCTGCGCTGACGTACCTTCTGTAAAGTTGAGCTTCACCTGATGTGGTTCATCACCAAGGACAGAGGACACATGAGCAGACCAGAGGAAGACGCCACAAGTCAGGCAAAAAAAAAAAATAATTCACAAGATTCAGCTGCCGTCGCTTTAGGATCGTTTGACTCGCATTCAACAGACAGTGAAGCAATTTCCAATTGACATATTTTCACTTTCAGTTTTTACAAAAGCAAACACGCAGCTCCAAAACCTTACAAAAACCTCGAAAGCTTACAATGATTTCAGTAATTACTGCAGAGTTATTATGTTTTTCACTTTAGAATACTGATCCAAATAATTAGTAATTCCTTAAGAAGGAGCCATTACTAGTGGGTTACCATTACCTTCACTTTGAAATTAATTATATATTATCCATTATTCATATTAATGAACCTGTATATAGTAGTTCTTAGTAGTCCTCTGGAAGTCCTCTACTACTAAACTACTAAAAATAGTAGTTACCGATTAGCTAATATTGAACTACCACATTCGACTAAGCGCTATTACTTACTCATTTATTAATCAGAGTTTCTTGTTAGTTAATAGTAGTTACTAGAATGGTATTATTGTGTTACCCATTTGTTCTCATTTGGGATTATTCATTAATGAAGGAACAGTATTCTAAAGTGATACTATTTGTTCTCTGTGGAACACCAAAGTCAGAGATTTCCCGACATCCACAGAGAAAGGGGGGTCTTGATTCCAGGAGGCTAAGAGGGTCAGAAAGCAGCAGAGCCGGGGGCCATTGCTGTCCTGAGAAAACACGCAAAGATTCAATGCGGAGGTGGACTGCAAACATTAGCTGAGCTGAGAGGTCATCTGGCTTTATTTAGACGAAAGCAATATGGTGAGGAGAAATAAATTATTAGACCATTAACTTTTTGTGTGAGCAACAGAATGCAAAAGAGAGTTGTGAAATGTCACAAACCAACAAATCAACTTAAATTTTAAGTTAAATCAACCAAATTTCCTATTACAAAAGAAAAAAAAAATCCTGTGTCATCTAAAACATCGGAGGATGTTTTTAAGTTCCTGTTTTTAAGGAAGTGACAGACAGTGTTCATCCGTAGAGCTTCAAGGTATACGGTAAGTCATCCTTTGTTTTGAATCATGTGAAACTACAGTACTCAAAAAAAGAAGCTAATTAATTCAGCTCAAATTGAGTTTAATCAATATGATGGAGTTTTTCAAAAGTCAACTTCTGTATAGGTGAAATTTAGAATAATGCTGCTTTCAAACATTTATTTATTAATATTTAGTATTGGTATTATTGATTGGTAACACTTTACAGTAAGGTTCTATTTGTTACCATTACTACATTATTTAACATGAACAACAATGAACACTAGCTACAGCATTTGTTGAATGTTGATCTCAGCATTTACTAATACATTATTAAGATCAAAAGTTTTATGCACTGTGAACTAACATGAACATTTATAATAAATATATTGTTATAACATTGATAAATGTTAATAAAGGCTGTAAAAATATATTAGTCATATTCATGTAAAATGAGACCTTATTGTATTATTGTTAACATTGTATTTGGCTACAGACTAGAAGTGAAACATATATATGGTCTCACGTTTTGGCACTTCATGTAACAAATCTAGTGAACATCTAATGATACAAAAAGAAATATCTAAATATTTACAAAAAGTAATGAATAAAAGTGAGCAAAAATTATACTCATGTGTCAATGAGGTGAGAAATTGTTTGTGTGGGTGTGCTGAGCTGTGACATTAAGTGTGAAAAATGAATAGGGCAGGAAGCTGAACTCAAATCTATTTTTGAAACTGTCAAAAGTATGAGTGATAAAGAGGAAATTAGTTGCAAAGAAAAAGTTGATTCTCTTTTAAGAATATTGAAAGAACTAGTTACAAATGAAAAAGCCATGTGGATCGCTTATATGCTGGTTTTACTGACAAAAGATGAGAAATTTTTTTTATTTCGTCAATTGAAATACATTTACATTTGACAAATCAATTGGACAAACACAGTACATTTTACAGCCCTGATTCGCATGTATGTACTTATTATAGCAGTTACATTAACCCTTTGATCGGTACGGTCCCACATGTGGGATTTTATTTCGGTGCCCCTGAGAGTACGGTCCCACATGTGGGATTTAAAATGTTCTGTGACGTGACATAACTGCCAGATTCTGTAAGTAACAATAACTGTAAGTAACTATAAAGTTAATTTATTCTTCTCCTAGTTTACCGGCCATTTACTTACATGTATTTCGGAAGAAACTGATGAATTCATGTGATGTAAATCTGGCTGACAGGACTCTCTGAACGGCGCGAGCAAACATGGCGCGAGCCCATTTCACGTTATAGATCAAGATCATTTATAAAGGTTTTTAAAACACTTACTTAAACGTATTTACACACATGCGTGATCTCGCATTATTTTCTTATCATTCTCACGTGTGTTTGGTTGTGAAACATAGTTTGCGGAACGGACAGAGTTGTCAGCGATTCTAGCTATTGTGAAGTCAACCCGCCGATCCATCGTGCAGTGTGAACACAGCAGAGACTGAATGCTACCCCAGATAGTCATGCAGTGTGAAATGAACTGAGATCTGATGACTTTTAAAATCGTGCAGTGCTCGGCATAACTCTCATTAGAGTACTGTTAGTAGAATATTAGTTTAGGCTTAGGGTTCGGGTAAGTTGACATGTAGTTGCAAAGTTACTTATAGTTAGTGAATGTCTGTTGAGGGACCATCAAAATAAAGTCAAGTCAAGTCACCTTTATTTATATAGCGCTTTTTACAATACAGATTGTTTCAAAGTAGCTTTACAGTGATAACAGGGAAATAACAAAGTTTGCAACAAAGCCGCTCTGGAGAAAACAATGTTGTCATCGTTCAGCTCAGCTCAGTTCCCTTTCAGTCGGTCACTACGACGTACGTCGGTAATAACCGACGAATTGGGATCACTTCAGAGAGCCCCTATCAGCTTCGAGAACTTAAGAACAGGCCAATGAACAATTGGCGTGCGAGATTTGCATCTCGCGCTCCGCCCCGCGCCGCGGGTATAAACAGGAAGCGAGAGCACCGCACTGACGTCATTCACTTCGGAGCCGAACCGGCGTTTGAAGTTGCAGAGACTGCTTTCCTGTCTTTTCAGCGAAAGAGAATTCATCAGAACAGAGAAGAGGATCGTGTGCTGGTGTGACGGAGCTTTCCAGCGGGACCGCGAACTCAAGCTGCTAGAAGGAACAAACTGCTGTTATCACAGCAATCTGTTGGTATCGGTGGGCGTTCCATTCTTTGAGTGCAAACACAGGCTGCACTATCCCCTGTGTGTTGCCGCGGTTTCCCTGGGTGCTTCAGCACTCTCTTAAAAGAGCGTTTCCTCACAAAAAGAGCAACACGGGTGTGACACTGCGTCTTTTTCAAGACGTCATTCCACTCGTGCGTTTCTGGATGCGGTTGTTTCCTGTCCTGACGGCCACGATCCCTCTCGCATAAACATGTTGAGACTGTGTTCGTGGGTGATCCGTGTTCTCTCAGGGGAACGGGACCACGTCGACGCGCTGGTCATCTCGCCTTCCGCGTGAGGGTTTGAGTGTTCAGCGCGCCGTGTGCCGTCTAGCTGCCGAGTGACAGCGCGGGTTGCCACGGCAGCTCAGCGCGCGTCACTCGGCGGCTACGCATGTTGAGACTGTGTTTGTGGGTGGTCTATGCTCTCTAATGAGAGCATGGCCACGTCGGCGCGCTGTTCATCTTGCCTTTTTCATAAGGGCTTGAGTGTTCAGCGCGCCGTGTGCCGTCTCACGGCCACGCCCACTGTCTCACATGTCTGCCGGTAGCTTACAGATGGGATTGCTGGTCCTAAAAAATAAATAAATAAATAATAATAAAAAAAAAAAAAGGACCTAGCGTTTCGTTTGGGGCTCTAGCAGAGGACAGATGTCAATCGCTGCATCGGAGAGAGGGCTGTTATGTGTTGAAAATGAAGATGATGCTGAGATTCCCACTATAATAGTGGGCGCTCGTGCTGAATCCGATTCATGCTCGACAGCCATGCTTTCCCGGGTGGCTGAGGCATAGTGCAACGCATAATTCGCCTTGCCTGCCTCTTGCCTTTCCCGGATGTGCGTTGGAAGGCTTTTGCATTATGGAACTATTGGTGGCAAAATATGGAACACCAATAGGGCCATAATCTGTATAAAGTTTTCCTCTCTCTCACTACCCTCATCGGTGGGGTGGCAGTGCCACTGGCAGGCCACCTCCGCCCTGCTTAGGGCATGAGGGTAGTTCTCAGCCGAGGTTGAGCTGCGCACAGCGCTGGCCCTTGGCTAGACGATGTCCAGAAACACCATTGACCTGGATTTGGTTCGGGACTGTTCTTCCCCCGGAGGAGGGCCGGGTAAAAACCATTAGTAATTCTGTTCCGCCACTGGGGTTAAAAACAGCCAGTGGTACCCAAATATATATATATAAAAAAAAAAAAAAAAAGAGAAGAACAGTTCCAATATCTCTGGGTCTCAGGAGTTCAGGAATGGCAGCGTGTGACGCTACAAGCCTCGCCGCCCTCATTCCCCTCCCCACAAGAGGGCGAGAATGGCAGTGTGTGACGCTACAAGCCTCGCCACTCTCATTCCCCTCTTCTCAGCGGTGTGTGGACGACAGTGCGCGACGCTATGCCTCGCCGCTCTTGTTCCCCGCTGAGGAAGGAGGTGAGGCAGACCGTGTGCAACGCCACAAAGCCTTGCCACGCTCAGCCCCTCCTTCATTTGGAGAGCGCGCTGGGCGGTGTACAACGCTCCCATGCCTTGTCAGCCTCTGGTGCCTCTCCAAATCGCCAGCAGGGGGTGCCGGCTGTGGGAACGCACTCAAGCGGCCTTCCCACACTCGCGCACCCCCTCAGCGGATGCAGGTCGTGTGTCAGACCCAGACCCCTACACGGACCACTCCCATGTCGTCCTGGGGTCCCTGCATTCCGCCTCGCTGCCCTGCTGCGGGTACGTCTGTGCTACCGATGACCCCGCTTGTTCGGTCTCTGGGGGCCTGGCTAGCGCTCCCCAGCCCGTCTCGCTGGGTCATCTGTACCATCAGACTCGGCTTGCGATTCAGTTCGCCCGGCGTCCGCCCAAGTTCGGGGGCGTTCACTTCACGTCTATTGGGTGGGTGGATGCCCCCGTGCTTCGGGCGGAGATCGCTGTCCTACTGGCGAAGGACGCGATAAAGCCGGTCCCTCCAGCCGATATGAAGTCCGGGTTCTACAGCCCGTACTTCATTGTACCCAAGAAAGGTGGCGGGTTACGACCGATCCTGGACCTGCGTTACCTGAACCGCTCCCTCCACAGGATGCCGTTCCGAATGTTAACCCAGAAACGCATCTTCAGATGCATCCGTCCCCAGGATTGGTTTGCAGCGATCGACCTGAAGGACGTGTACTTTCATGTCTCGATTCTCCCTCGACACAGACCGTTTCTACGCTTTGCTTTCGACGGACGGGCATACCAGTACAAAGTCCTGCCCTTCGAGCTGTCCCTGTCGCCCCGTGTCTTCACGAAAGTCGCGGAGGCGGCCATTGCTCCCATGAGAGAGCGTGGTGTTCGCATCCTCAACTATCTCGACGACTGGCTGATTCTTGCCCAGTCACGGGAGCAGTTGTGCGAACACAGGGACATGGTGCTCCGGCACCTCAGCCAGTTGGGTCTTCGGGTCAACTGGGAGAAGAGCAAACTCTGTCCCGTACAGAGGATCTCTTTTCTCGGGATGGAGATCGACTCGGTCGCCATGACTGCGCGCCTCACAGAGGAGTGCGTCCAGTCGGTGCTGAGCTGCTTGAGTACGCTCAAACGCAGTACAGCGGTTCCACTGAAACATTTTCAGAGGCTCCTGGGGCATATGGCAGCAGCAGCCGCAGTAACGCCGCTAGGGCTGCTCCATATGAGACCGCTTCAGCACTGGCTACACGACCGAGTCCCGAGATGGGCGTGGCACAGCGGGTCCCTCCGTGTCCAAGTGACGCCGAGATGCCGCCAAACCCTCACCCCGTGGTCGGACCCTTCATTTCTACGGCCAGGAGTGCCTCTAGAACAAGTGTCCAGGCATCATGTTGTCTCCACGGATGCCTCACCCACGGGTTGGGGGGCCACGTACAACGGGCTTGCAGTATCGGGTCTGTGGACGGGGCCCCAACTGCAATGGCATATTCAATTCAATTCAAATTTATTTGTATAGCGCTTTTCACAATACACATTGTTTCAAAGCAGCTTCACAGAAAGTGCATTTCATAAATGTACATTGAAAAATGTTAGAAAAGAGAATGTTAAAGAAAAAATGTTAGGATAAGTTAATCAATCATGTATTATTTTAGGCCATAACAACGCTGGCGTTGAGTCGTCTCTTCACAGGCGTCGAGTCGTCTCATCACAGGTGTCGGGGCATCTGAAGTCTCCATCAGAGGCTGGATACAAACTGGAGCTGACGAACTAGTTACCTCGGGACTAGTGTCCCGAGATAACAACAGAAAAGCAGATGGGAAATAATTAGCATAGCAGCTGTTCAGAATATTAATGCTGTTGGTGCGATTTAACTGTAGTATAAAACTTAATTATAATGTGAATGCTTGGCTAAAGAGATGCGTCTTTAATCTAGTTTTAAACTGGGACAGCGAGTCTGAACCTCGAACAATATCCGGAAGACTATTCCAGAGTTTAGGAGCTAAATGTGAAAAAGCCCTCCCTCCTTTAGTGGACTTAGATATCCTAGGAATGACCAGAAGCCTCGAGTTTAGTGATCTTAAAGAGCGCGATGGATTGTAGGGCGATAAAAGATCAGTTAAATACACTGGAGCTAACCCATTTAGGGCTTTATAGGTCAGTAGCAATACTTTGTAATTGATACGGAACTTAATAGGTAACCAGTGTAGGGATGATAAAATTGGTGTTATATGATCATATTTTCTTGACCTAGTAAGCACTCTAGCAGCTGCGTTTTGGACTAACTGCAGTTTGTTTATCGATGATGCAGGACAACCAGCTAATAAAGCATTACAGTAATCTAGTCTCGAGGTCATGAATGCATGAACTAACTTTTCTGCATCAGAAATAGATAGCATGTTACGTAGCTTGGCAATGTTTCTAAGGTGGAAAAATGCCGTTTTTGTAACATATGAAATATGACTTTCGAAAGATAAGTTGCGGTCTAATATAACACCCAGGTCTCTTACTGTAGTGGATAAAGCGACAGGACATCCTTCCAAGTTAAAGTTGTATTGTGAGAGGTTTTGTGGGCAATTTTTTGGACCAATAAGTAACACCTCCGTTTTATCTGAATTTAATAGCAGAAAATTACACGTCATCCAGTGTTTAATATCATCAACACACGCTGTCAGTTTAGATAATTTAGCGTTTTCATCTGGTCGTGATGAAATATATAATTGAGTGTCATCAGCAAAACAGTGGAAATTAATTCCATGTTTTCTTATAATATTACCAAGTGGCAGCATATATATTGAGAATAGCAGAGGGCCTAGCACGGATCCTTGCGGCACCCCATAGTCTACTGATGTTATCTTTGATTTTTCCCCATTTAGACAGACAAAATGGTAGCGGTCTGATAAATACGATCTAAACCAGTTTAATGCCTGTCCCTGAACACCAGTGTAATTTTGAAGTCGATCTAATAGTATTTTATGATCTATAGTATCGAACGCAGCACTAAGATCAAGTAGAACTAGTATTGAGATACAGCCTTGGTCAGAAGCTAGAAGTAAATCATTTGTGATTTTAACGAGTGCAGTTTCTGTGCTATGATGCTGCCTGAATCCTGATTGAAATTTTTCATAGATATCATTTTCTTGCAAGAAAGAGCACAATTGAGCGGACACAACTTTTTCTAGTATTTTAGACATGAATGGAAGATTTGATATTGGTCTGTAATTTGCTAGGTTATTATGATCTAATTGTGGCTTCTTAATGAGAGGCTTTATGACTGCCAGCTTGAATATTCTTGGAACATGACCTAAAGATAAAGACGAGTTAATAATATTGAGAAGAGGCTCTTCCACTACAGGTAACAACTCTTTCAGTAGTTTAGTGGGTATTGGATCTAATAAACATGTTGTTGGTTTAGATGCAATGATAAGTTTATTTAGCTCTTCCTGTCCTATGGTTGTAAAGCGGTGTAGTAGTTCTTGAGGGGCGATAATTGCGGTTGAATCATAAGACATCATTAATGATTGTACATTTACAATTTTGTTTCTGATGCTTTCTATTTTGTCAGCGAAGAAGTTCATAAAATCATTACTACTAAACTGTAACGGAATATTTTGTTCAGGCGATGCTTGTTTATTTGTTAGTCTAGCCACAGTGTTAAATAAAAACCTTGGGTTATTTTGGTTATTTTCTATTAGTTTGCGGAGATGCTCAGCCCTGGCTGCTTTTAGGGCCTTTTTATAACGTGACATACTTTCTTTCCATGCGATTCTAAAGACCTCTAAATTAGTATGTTTCCATTTACGCTCTAAGTTACGAGTTTCTCTCTTGATAACATGTGTAGCACTGTTGTACCATGGTGCTTTAGTTTTCTCTCTAACCTTTTTTAATCTAATTGGTGCTACAATTTCTAATGTACTAGAGAAAATGGTGCTCATACTGCTAGTCATTTCCTCTAGTTCATCTGTTTGTTTGGGTTCACTTAGCAGCTGAGCCAGATCAGGTAAGCTATTTGAGAATCTATCTATAGTGGTTGGAAGGATTGTTCTGCCTGGTTCTGCATATCAATTGCCTAGAGTTGCTGGCAGTTCGTCTTGCTCTCAGCCGCCTCAAAGGGTCGCTCAAAGACAAGCACGTTCTGGTCCGGACGGACAGCACGACGGCCGTTGCGTACATCAACAAACAAGGTGGTCTACGCTCCCGCCGTTTGTCCCAACTCGCCCGCCATCTCCTCCTGTGGAGTCAGAAGCATCTGAGGTCCCTTCGTGCTATCCACATTCCGGGCCTGCTCAATCGTGCGGCCGACGAGCTGTCACGGTTGCCAGTGCTTCCCGGAGAGTGGCGACTCCACCCCCAGGTGGTCCAGCTGATTTGGAGTCGCTTTGGGGCCGCACAGATCGATCTGTTTGCCGCCCACGACACGACCCACTGCCAGTTGTTTTATTCCCTGTCCGAGGGGACCCTCGGCACGGATGCACTGGCACACAGCTGGCCCCGGGCTCTGCGCAAATATGCGTTTCCCCCAGTGAGCCTTCTTGCACAGACACTGTGCAAGGTCAGGGAGGACGAGGAGCATCTCCTCTTGGTAGCTCTGTACTGGCCCAACAGGACGTGGTTCCCGGAACTAGTGCTCCTCGCGACAGCACCTCCTTGGCCCATTCCTCTGAGGCAGGACCTTCTGTCTCAGAGACGGGGCACCCTATGGCACCCGCGTCCAGACCTCTGGAAACTCCATGTCTGGTCCCTGGACGGGACGCGGAGGTTCTAGGTGACCTACCGCAAGCGGTAGTCGACACCATCGCTTCCGCCAGAGCCCCCTCTACGAGACGGCTTTATGCGTTGAAGTGGAACCTGTTCGTCGACTGGTGCTCTTCTCGCCGAGAAGACCCCCGGAAGTGTTCGATCGGATCTGTGCTATCTTTTCTTCAAGACGGGTTGGAGCGAAGGCTGTCTCCCTCCACCCTCAAGGTATATGTTGCCGCCATCGCCGCAAGCCATGACCTCATTGATGGTGAGTCCTTAGGCAAGCATGATCTGATCGTCAGGTTCCTAAGGGGAGCGAGGAGACTAAATCCTCCTCGCCCTTCTTCTATACCCTCTTGGGACTTGTCTCTGGTGCTGACCGCACTGCAGAGGGCGCCCTTCGAGCCTTTACAGTCAGTAGAGCTTAAGATCTTGTCTCTAAAGACAATACTCCTGATTGCATTGGCCTCAGTTAAGAGGGTAGGGGACCTGCAGGCATTTTCGGTCGACGAATCGTGCCTGGAATTCGGGCCGGGTGATTCTCAGGTGACCCTGAGACCCTGGCCTGATATGTGCCCAAGGTTCCCACTACTCCCTTCCGGGACCAAGTGGTGAGCCTGCAAGCGCTGCCTTCGGAGGAGGCAGACCCAGCCCTAGCTTTGCTCTGTCCCGTCCGTGCTCTCCGGACTTACGTGGACAGAACGCAAAGCTTCAGGACCTCAGAGCAGCTCTTCGTCTGTTACGGAGGACAGCAGAAGGGAAAGGCTGTCTCCAAGCAGAGGATGGCCCACTGGATAGTGGATGCCATCGTCTTGGCGTATGAATCCCAAGACGTGCCCTGCCCGCTCGGGGTTAGAGCTCACTCCACCTGGGGTGTAGCTTCTTCCTGGGCGCTGGCTCATGGCGCCTCGCTGACAGACATTTATAGAGCTGCGGGCTGGGCGACACCCAACACGTTCGCTAGGTTTTATAGCCTGCGTGTAGAGCCGGTGGCTTCTCGTGTGCTCGCTTCCCATAGTCAGCTTCACTGAAGTGCCCGTTCTAGTGTCGGCTTGCTGCGCCATTCCCTTCCCCTGGAACGGATACGTGCGCTTATTTTCTCCAGTCGAGTTCCCCAGGATAGGCGAACCCTGTTGAGTCCTCCGCACCCCTCGGCAGTCGGATGTTGCGGAGCATCCGACGCCAGGTCTGGCACTCGTATGCATTGGTGGAACTTGTGTCAGGCTGGGTTCCGTATGTCATGACCCCTACGGCGGTCCCATACGTGTATTTCCACGGTACAGCTCCCTACGGCGAGCTCGTGTCTTTCCCTTGGCAGAGTTCTCTGCCGTCTCAGTACGGTGTCGTCCCCCGCCTGCATTAGGCCGGGGCCTCCCCTGGGACTCCGTATGTTGTGCTGCCCACGGCCAGCCCATACGTGTTCTCCACATGGTAACTCCCTCCGGGCATGATGTGGCTCCCGCAGCGTCCTTCGGGCACGCTTTCCCAGCGTTATCCAATCAAGTCTGCTGAATGGGTCTTGCGGAACAGCAGTATGACTCTTCTAGCGTGAATCTTCCCGCCCGCTTCAGAACGGGGTCTGAGGGGCTCTCGCTGGAAGCTGGAAGTGGTAGTAACTGTGGCGTTTTCCATAGGGATCCCAATTCGTCGGTTATTACCGACGTACGTCGTAGTGACCGACTGAAAGGGAACGTCTCGGTTACGTATGGTAACCCTCGTTCCCTGAAGGAGGGAACGGAGACGTACGTCCCGTCGCCACAGTTCCTTCCATCACTGCTTGGCCGAGTCACTGGTTCGGCTCCTCAGTGAAAAACGTCAGTGCGGTGCTCTCGCTTCCCGTTTATACCCGCGGCGCGGGGCGGAGCGCGAGATGCAAATCTCGCACGCCAATTGTTCATTGGCCTGTTCTTAAGTTCTCGAAGCTGATAGGGGCTCTCTGAAGTGATCCCAATTCGTCGGTTATTACCGACGTACGTCTCCGTTCCCTCCTTCAGGGAACGAGGGTTACCATACGTAACCGAGACGTTCTCATACAATAGTGTCAATGCAGGCAGATCAGTAATACAGTTCAATATTTAGTGTCCCCAACTAAGCCAAATGCCAAAGGCAAAAGAGGCGACGGTGGCAAGGAACCAAAACTCCATCAGGTGACAGAATGGAGACATTTTTTTGGGGAGAATCCAGGCTCAGTCGGGGTGCCAGTTCTCCTCTGGCCAACAAACAAACAAACAGTCCATGATTATGATTAAGGCAACATTTCAGGTCAGAAGTCAGATTTGATCAGAACATGAGAGATGGTGGTCCAGTGGGTTAAACCATGGAACTGATATGCAGAAGGTTGCTGGTTCGATCCCAGCGGTCACCACCAGTGTGTCCTTGAGCAAGGCACTTTACTCCACGTTGCTCCAAGGGGATTGTCCCTGTAATAAGCGCACTGTAAGTCGCTTTGGATAAGCATCTGCCAAATGCATAAATGTAAATGTAAACATTCTGAATATTTGTCCAAAGTGTTAATAACATTAACAAATGTAAACGAATACATCTTTGGATTTTTTAAAATATATTAGTGATGAATAAAGGATGAAATGAACAATTACTAAGATTAATAAATGCTGTAGAAGTATTATTTACTGTTAACTCAAATTGAATACTTTTACTGTTAGATAATGTTAACATATAAAACCTTATTGAAAAGTGTTAGTGGTATTTTGGAAAATGTCCCCATTTTGTATAGTAAAATTCAACCTCTCTTCCAGCAGATAAAGATCTGTCTCATGTCTGGGTCGCCATCTAACTCGATCATGGACCAGAACACAACCAATTCAACTCAAGGATCTTGTGACTTATCTGAAATGCCAGCTCGTATATTCTTTACATCTGTATACTCTCTGATTTTTCTGGCAAGCCTGGCACTCAACAGCATTGCAATATATGTGTATTTTTGTAAAGCTACAAAACAGTCCAGCATCACAGTCTATCTCAAGAATCTGGTTATAGCTGACTTGTTTGTCTGCCTGTGTTTGATATTACGCATTGCCAAATATGCGAGCACTTCAGCGGAAATTCAGCTTATCTACTGTAACTTTGGTGCTCCAGCTTCCTACCTCAACATGTACTCCAGTATTCTCTTCATGGGCTACATTGCTGCAAACAGGTATGGATGTTCGTCCCGTCTATCCGTCTATCTGTCCGTCTGTTCGTCGATCAATTAATCCATACATCCATTTATCCTTGTAATAAATAAACATTAAAACCATATTTTAATTACAATTAAATGTATTTGTATAATTGTAATGATAATGAAAATAAATTTAAAACTGATTTGAATATATACAGATACAGTAATGGTGAAAAGTATTTCCAAAGATTTTTTTTTATCACCCTGTTTGATTAAATGATTGATCAAAATATGAGGGAAATATTTTATATTTTGTCAAGGAAAAACAAATCTCTAAACTTGATTAAGATTTTTATCTGACAAAATTATTTGACATACATTGACTAAAACTGTTATTAATATTTTATTGGTTCTCGATAATTTTTTGCATTTGTTCTTTTTTTTTTTTTGTATGACAGCCTGGCCAAAAATTACGTTGACACAATTTGGCATGTTATCACAAATAAAAATAAAACAACTGACTTCAAGCACAACTATACAATGCTTACAAAGTCTTACAAACACATTTGACTAATTTTAAATAAAGTATGTGAGTATGTCAATTTTCATAGGCCAGACATCACTTTTGGCCACTACTGCATTTAAAAAAATATTACACAACTAAAGAAAAGGCTAATCTAATTAGCAGTTCAACATATGATTATATTTAACTTCAGCAGCAAGTCATGGAGCCGCAAATGTCACATACAGCCTTCTCTGTATTCTTTGAATTCTTTGCTCCTTTGTTTCAGGTACATGAAGATTGTACGGCCACTGGAGACTCACAGATTGCAAACAGTCCGCGCGACCCGCTACATCTGCATAGTGACCTGGGCTCTCCTGTGGTGCTTTATTTGTGTCTACATTGTTTTTGTCAGTACTGATAAAGAAAACACTCCCCACAGTGGTTTCAACTGTGAAAGCTTTCATAACAGCTTGCTGAAACGGATCTACTTAGTCGTGCAGATCGCTGCCTTTTTAATGTTTTTTTCTGTTCTGGTATCCCTGATTCTGTTTTACTGGGTGATTGTACAGAAGCTTCGTCAAGCTCAGCGCACTTTGCCGGAGCAGCCTGGGAACACTAAGCTCAGCAAGTCAAAACGTAACATGCAAGTACTGGTGCTGGTTTTCTGTGTGTGTTTCGTTCCCTATCATATGGTGAGACTGCCATACGTGTTCATCAGTCCCCGGATGCAGGACTGTACAGCAGCTCAGGCATTCAACATCCTAAAGGAGCTGACCGTCCTGCTTGCAGTACTAAATGCCTCCTTGGATCCACTTATTTACTTTGTCTTTTGCAAGACCTTCAGGGCCCAGCTTAACCTTCAAAGATTTCAACAAAGGAACTAGTAAGTTGAGTGAAGCTGAAATGTGTGATTGCTGCACTACTTGCTGCAAAAAAACTGAAAAAATTTAAATCCAGCCAACATTTCATGGTGGGGCCAATGTAGCCAAGATATGGGCATGAAGTATGGGCCCTACATGGATTTGTTCATAAGTTCCATGTCAACCCCATCTGAATTAGTCCCAGTATGGGCCTCATATTGGTTTGTCAATGGGTTCAATGTCACACTCATTTGAATTAGCTCCAGTATGTGCCCAAAACAGGCTTGTCCATGGGTTCCATCTCGGCCCTATCTGAATTTGTCCCAGTATGGGCCCACATGGGTTTGTTCATGAGTTCCATGTCAACCCTATCTGAATTAGCCCCAGTGTGCACCTAAAGTTGGTTTGTCCATGGGTTTCATTTAACCCTTATCTGAATTAGTCCCAGTATGGGCCCACATGGGTTTGTCCATGGGGTTCCATGTCGCCCCTATCTGTTTAAGTCCATACTGTCCTAATTCAGAGGTGTTCTAGGGCTGGCATGAAACCCATGGACAAACCCATGTAGGGCCCATACCTCAGGCCCACATTGAGCCTACATTGGCTCCACCATGAAATGTTGGCTGGGAACAGATTCACATCCCCCATATTTGAAATCATTGCTTTAATGACAGTGCTTGAGCTGCATGAACTCCACAAGTTTGTGTGAAACCTGCTCACCATGTTCTCCAGCATCATCTTTTCACAGCTTGTGCTTTAATGGAAGCAAGAACATCTGACTGTCTGTACTGTTCACTTGATCAATATACTTGTTTAATTAGTGATATAACAGTAGAGCTGAAATGTAATGTATATATATATATATATATATATATATATATATATATATATATATATATATATATATATATATATATATATATATAAGGTAAATTGACCTCTTCACTATTTATCTAAATATTATTATTATTAATAAGCTTAAACTGTGCCTGACAAACACAACATCCATATTTAAGTCCCCTTTCAACTCCCACTGAATCCTCACATGGAGAGCTAATAATAATACATCAGGAAAACTCTTCAGACAACTGTAAAGTGGTAAATGTTATTTTGTAAATGATCTCGAGTTGTATTATATACTCTAATGTGTTATTAGATTTGTAAAACTAATTTGTTACTAAGTATTTTGTTACTTTTTATGTTAGAAGTATTTGTTACTTTAAGTTATTTAAGTTATTCTGTTTAAATTTCAATGCTTACATGGCACTTTTAAGTTGAACTCAGGTATGTTTATATTTTATTTTATTGTTAATGAATCTGGAGGAGCTATGTTAATAATTCAACAAAAAAAATGAAATTTTGTCATATTTCCCTAATTCTCATGTTTTTCCAAAATATAATTTTCTTTTGGAAAACAAAAGCAAATATTTTTGCAGAATGTCTAAGCTTTTCTCCATACATTCACACAGTCAAGCTCCAGAAAGGACAAAAGAAATAAAGTATAAATATTGCGCTATAAAAAAATTATATTCTTTGATGAATATAATGTTCAAAAGAACAGCATTTATATGAAATAGAAATATTTTGTAACAATGTAAAAGGCTTTACTGTCAATTCAATGCATCCTTGCAGAACAAAAGTGTTAATTTCTTTATGACCCCAAACCTTTGAATGGTATAGTGTACATTATGCTCACCGTTCGCATTACCTGTTTAATTTAGTTTTCTATATTATTTTTTCATTATTTTTTTTAAATATAGTCTCATATTTTGTTGTAGTCTTGCACTGTTCATTGAGTCTCAGAGAAGTGTTATTTCATTCACCTGTATATGGATGTTCTGACAATAAAGCTCTTTTGAATAAAAAAAAGTTTATTTTATTGAAATACAGCTGGTAACTTCATAGTCCCCACTGAGCAATGAAAGAGTTTGTCACATTGAGTTATGTTGAAGCACTGGGAGGAGGAATCTGTTTGTGTACAGAGATATATATTAGTGGAGGAAGCTCCAGCAGTGCTGAGCAAGTGTCCACCCACGAGACAAACTGAGTGGATAGTTCCGATCTCAAAGTCAACACCTCCTTCCTCTGAAATATCATGTGAGGCTCTTCACAACACACTTCTTATTCTCTGTCATGATCCAAGATGACTCAACTCTTCAAGTAAGTTTCTTTTTTATGGTAAAAGTTTATAATCCTTTTTTTTTTTTTTAAAGAGGATATATCAAAGTTATTTTGAGTGTCTTACAATTTACAAATGTCTGAATACAAATGGCACCATATTCAGGCTGAAGACATTCAAATTTTCCTTTTGATTAAAATATAAAACCAAAAGGCAGAATAGGGTAATGTTATATGTGCTATATATAAGCTAGATATACATGTATGAAAATTCTGTCATGCTTCATGTTGTTTCAAACTGATATGACTTTCTTTTTTTCTGTGGAACACAAAAGATGTTAGACAGAAGCTGTTGAGGTTCGCTTTCGGGGGCGAAGCCTACCAATTTCGGGTTCTTCCATTCGGCCTAGCCTTATCACCCCGCACACCCCGCATTTTGATGATGTCACAGACTGTCAAATGACTATCTGTTTTCTATATGATTTCAGAATGGCTTCTTGATCCTGTTACACTGAATGATCTCTTACAAACTGGATTTTCGGGACAAAAGTCCCCTGGTTATTTAAATACTTAAAAAATAAGTAAGACATAGTCCTTTTAATATAACACAGCCAACACATATTTGAAAATGCCAAGAAAACAAATATATTTTTTTACTTGTTATTTTGTACATTTATTTAAGGATGTAATGGCAAAATCAAAGTCCGGACCATTACGCTGAAGGACAATTTTACACTTTGGAACATTATTTCCCCTAAATGTTGACATTTTATTTTGACAAAAGTTATTTGAAATAGTAAAGTAGACAGTTTACTTGCATTTAACATGTTTTTTATGTATATAAAATGACTTTTGTAAACATAATTTGATGCGGACACCAAAATTGTGACATCTTGTCTTTGACCCATATATATATATATATTAGGGCTGTCAAAAGATTAATCGCGATTAATCGCATCCAAAATAAAAGTTTGTGTTTACATAATATATGTGTGTGTACTCTGTTAATTATTATTTATATATAAAAACACACACAAGCATGTATATATTTAAGAAAAAATATTATTTTTATATATAAAACATTTATATTTATATATAGTATAGATTATATAAATGTATGTACAGTATATACATGCAAATATTTCAATATATTTCACATTAATGTATATATATATATATATATATATATATATATATATATATATATATATATATATATATATATATATATATATATATATATATATATGTATATATGTATATATATATATATAAATGTGTATATATATGTATATGAAATAAAAGGCCACTTAAGTGTACTTAAAGAGAGTACACTTTCATGACTGTTAACTGACTTTTAACAAATTAAAGTAACCTTTTAAGTCCACTTTGTAATAATGCCACATTTTTGATAAGACTTAAATTTAGGGTTCAATTCTCACCTTAACTAGTTGCTTATTAGCATGCATATTACTAGGATACTGGCTGTTTATTAGTACTTTTAAAGCACATATTAATGCCTTATTCTGCATGAACATATTACCCTACTACCCTACTAACTATTAATAAGCAGTAATTTGGAGTTTATTGAGGCAAAAGTTAGTAGTGAGAATTGTATCCTAATCTAAAGTGTGACCAAATGTTTTACATTTTAAATCATTGTTTTAATAATCATTTGTGCTTTAAAGTACACTTATTATAATGTGTTGACTAACATACGAAAGCACATGTAAAGTACTATTCAAATTTAAACTGTAGTGTGTTGTTTGAAATTACATTTAAAGTTTATTTATTTTTAATATACTATACTTCATCATTACAAATATTATTAAATACATGAGAGTACCTTAGTCTCACTATATAAATGCAGTAAGTATATTTTAATTTACCATAAATGCTTGTTGGTACATTCAGCACTTTAAATATGTAAAGATGTACTGAAGTCCTACTTAAGGGGATAGTTCACTCAAAAATGAAAATTGTCATCATTTACTCATACTCACTCATACTCAAAAAAAATAAATAAAATAAAATAAATATATATATATATATATATATATATATATATAATGTTTTTTTTGAAGAAGAAGAAGAATGTCGGTAACTCTTATACTAAAGATAAGCTTATTGCATTTTTATAGCAATTTTGAATTTTCTACCTCATTTAAAAAAACACTAACCGCCTTTTTTTTTCTCTTTTTAGGTTGTTCCTGCTTGAAATTACTATCATTGTTTTCATCTGCATGTGAGAATGACACTTGACACTTGAGAACAGCAAACTAGGGAGCTAAACTTGAAATTGGTACTTGATTGTTCCCCTTGTACCCACATAGGGGTATTCTGAGGATCTACACTATACAGCCAATAGATTATTTTCTGAATGTTACTTGACAAATAATAAAATAAAAAATTAGGTAGCACCATCCCTCCTTGACATTTTAATCTTTGGGTTAAACTGTCAGCTGTGACTACTTAACTTATTTTAAGAGAGAAAAAATAGAAATGAGAAGTGGATTAGGAAAGTCAATTTTCACATCCCTGAATCTTTTACTACACACAGTCATCACATACGTGTGTGTGTGCGCCTGTTGCTCAGCTGGTTCAGCATGATGCTGGCCAAATATAAATAAGCTATTTAAAATATATATGTGATTAATATATTGTGATATATTCTCAGAACACACTTTAATTTTTATGCACTGTAGGAATGTGTGTAATTTAATTTATATGTATGTGATAAAATACTGGGTTATTATAGTTTTGTTAATACTGAAATGCTGAGTGTTAATAGATGACCTATTTATTGTTTGATTTCTACATAATTAAAATGTAATTGTATGAGCAATTCAGTGTGTAAAAGAATGCATCATTTATTACATTTATAAAATAAAATAAAAATCCAAGCAGCACACTTTTCAAGAATTTATTTTTTTTATTTATTACACGGTAGATTCTGTTTATAATTCAGAAGTACTGTGAAACTGTGTGTTGTCATAAAAACAGAAAAACCCTAATTCACAGAAATCTGACACAACACTATTAGACTGCACATGTCAGAATCATGACCTCAGCATATTTAAAGCTCCGTGGGAAAGAGACAATTTTTATTCTATAGTGGCCACAAGAGGGCCACTTATTTCATTTCTATCTTTACACCTCTAACAATATGTCTGTGGATCCCCCAAAGTAGACACGTGGTTCTCACTGCAGAGCCAAATGATGTCCAGCTCTGGGTGGAGCTTCACTTAAGCAGGTTTAGAGATAGAGTTATGTTTAGAATTCGGGCGTGGCCGGACCTTCAAGCTCCACCCATTTGCACTGCCAAAATAGTACGTATTGTAGTATATTTTTGCTATATAGGCCACAAATTGTCGGCGGGTATTAGTACAGTTATCATATAGGGCCCTATTTTAACGATCTGAAACGCAAGTGTCAAACCGCGAAGCGCAAGTAACTTTGTGGGCGGGTCTCGGCGCTGTTGCTATTTTCCCGGCGGGATAAATGGCTCTTGCGCCCGGCGCAAATCTAAAATGGGTTGGTCTGAAGTAGCTTCATTATTCATAGGTGTGGTTTGGGCGTAACGTGAATAAACCAATCAGAGAGTCATCCAACATTCCCTTTAAAAGTAGGTGCGCAAGTTCCATTATGGATTGCTATTATTATGGCGTATTTACCAGGCGCACGCCAGGAGCGGTTCACAGCCGAGGAGACTGATGTGCTTGTAAGAGCAGTGAAAGACAGAGAAGTGAAGTTGTAATGTTGTACATTATGGTAAAGGTGATTTCACAGTCTTTTTTTTTTTTCAGTCTTTCAGGTTTTTCAGTCGATTTTTTTCCCTGGTTCTTGATGGACAAACCAATTTGTCAGATGTCCTTATATATATGTCTTGCCACTATTGGGCAAACAGGTCTTATCCTTAATTATTACAATTAGCCTGAATCATTTGTGAGCTAGATTTATGCCTATTTTTTCACATCTTCGTGGCACACCACAATGATTTCCGTCATCTCATGTGTTAATATTTTTTTAGTGTAACAATTTATGATTTGCAAAAATAACTGTTGCATCTGTGTAGATTACATGAGCAAAGTGTATGCGCGTTGTGCACGCTATACATTATGGTCAAGCATGCGCCCTTAAAATAGCATAATGAACAACGCGCAACGCGCCACTGACTTTAGACTACACTGTTAGACATTTATAAGAGATTTTACAGTAACTTACTGGCAACACTGTTGCCAGTAAGTTACTGTATTTGAGATTTACAGTACAATAACCGCATTTCAGTTTACAGTAACTACATGTTACTGTAATTTTGTAATACAGTACTGTTACTGTAAACCTTGGTTAACAGTGCATTAATCCTAATCCTATTCAATAATTAATACTTACTGAATTACATTAATTCTTACATTAATCTATCCTACAGAAGTAATCCAAACAGACAATTATTATGAAATATAAAATTCTTTATTTAAAACATTTTAAGTGCTTTAACTTAAACATGTAAATGTGTGGAAAAAGTTCACTTTAAAACATCCTCGAATCAAATCTTATTTTCAGAAAATCATGTATAAAAGTAATCAGAGTGCATTCAATATCACTTATTTTACATTTTATTTACATTTACATTTATGCATTTGGCAGACGACTTGCATTGCATTCAAGATACACATTTTACATTTTGTCAGGTCTTGCTTTCCCTGGGAATTGAACCCATGACCTTGCTAGCGCCCCACACTATTGTTTGAGCTACAATTTTAAAAACTCTGCAGAAAATAGTTGGTAGAATACTGTAAATAGTTGGTTGAAGAATAATGTAACTTTGGTGCAAAATACACATATACATGAATAAAATATAAACAAAGAGCAAATTAATTCTGAAACAAGTTATCACAACACAACACAAGTTTCATGTCTGTACCGATCTGTGCCATCTTCCACATTGGATGATTTCAAACAGGAACCAGGATTCTGCTCCATTATGGCAAGAAGTCCCTCTAGATAAGAATGATATGAAGTTAGTCATACAATTTGAGTATACACAAACATTTTACACTGTTGGAATTTAATAAAAAATAATAATCCCATTACAATTCATCATAATGGTAAAATACTATTTTATAGACAGTTAACACTTTGAGGTACACCTAGCTCATTGTATGCTGTCTAGTCTAATCCAGTCCTGCAATGCCTTCATGAAGATGTGAAATGAAATGTTCAGTTTTTGTTTTAGCTGGTGATTCAATGTTATGAATATTTTGAAGAATGTACTTTGTAGTGATGCTGAACCTGATTGCATATTAGAGAGGTGTCTCTGTTATTAGCTTAACAAAATTGATATTGAGTAAAAAACTAAAGAAAACTGTTAGTACATAATAGTAGCAGCAGCACAAACTACATGCTCCAAAAAAGTAATATTACTGAATCACCTCAAAATGATTTCACAAACTATTTAATCAAAAACAACAATGTAACCTTTTATTGCAGGATGGATTACATGTATACTGCATTAGCTTTAGTAAGGTATCCTCAAACTTAATGCTGCATTCACACACGGGACGCTTCTCATTTACTTTGAATGGGTGACGTCATGCGTTGCTGAACTGAATTGTGGGGTCCGTCGCGTCGCTTCACTCACGTTGCAAGCGGCAGAAGTTGAAAGGTGTGTTGGACATCAGCTGTGGCTGGATGCAACCAATCGGCGAGAGTAGCCGCGTGCAGGCGGGGAGGAGCTGCAAACAGAGACGTGAAGTCTGACACTTTCTGCTTCACGCAGTGATGCTTGCACTGTGTTTGCACACTTTATCAGCTGAAGTGAAATAAATGCAATATTTGTCAATGCACAGATGTTTCAGAGACATTTTTTGTCATGTAATACTTTATGCACTATTTAATACAGCGTGTGTTGTACAAGAATAAAGTTAACATACAAGCCTAAACTATCAATGAAGTGGGGTCTACGTTTTTCATCAGTTTTATTTTGATAAACATGACAATATAACAACGCAACTACATGAAAAGAGGTTTAACTGTTATAAAAAAGAGATTTGTGCGCATTAGAGGAACTGAAGGTTTTAGAATAAACACGAAACACACACTGAAAAAAACGATTCGTTGGCTGAACAACCATTACTTATAAAACTAAATAGATTAAACACAAAAATTTTATTATTCATAACTTTTCAACCTTTACATAACATATATAGTCCGTGTAACACAAAAATATAAGTTACAAGGTGAACTTAAGTGTATGCATAAATAAAATGGAAAAACCTAATTCACATCAACTAATATTACAATTACGCCAAAATTAAGTAAATCTAGCAGAAAATTATAAGTATATGACTGAGCCACGTGATATGAAATTTCACGTGATATGCCTTTCCAGTCAAAAATTGGAGCCATTTTGTGAAGCACATGTGAAGACGGTGAAAAAAAAGGTAAGCATAACTTTCTATAAACTATAGTTACTTATAAGTCAAATATTCAATATTGACGTTTTAACATTAATAAACACATGTTTATTTTAGTGGGTGAAGATTGCACTTCAGTGAAACGCACTTGATGAAGACGCTAGGGGTGAGTGTAACTTTTTTTTTTTTTACATACTCGTTGATTGCGTTTATGCTCAAGAAATGAATTTTAAACTCACTTCTGAATTGCTACGAATTTGCTTCTACAATTAGACACGTGTTACTAACGAATACTAATGAAAACGTTGAGTTACTTTGTACATGGATGAACGAAAGGATAAACGAGTTTGCACGCGAGCCGTGAGTAAGTTATTTTTCCACCAGTGTGCTTCCATCGAATGTATGGTTAAGTGTTAATAGTGGTCAGTATTTATATATTTTTTTCCCCCGTAGTATATGACCATGCATTGCGTTGGCACTTGGCACGGCATGTATGCATTCAAATTGCATAAAGATACGGACGATTTGTACGGAGGTATTGAGAGGATCCCCCACGGAGAAATATGTAGGCCTACTTTACGTTATTGTCACGTATTTTTAAGTATATTATTATATATGCATATGAGTGTTCAAATGTGAAAATTGTATCTTGCACATTCATATTCTTATGTTCTCTGTACATGGATCGCGGGAAAGGGGGACGGCCTGGGTGCGGGTTACTTTTGAGATCTGGTACAAATATTATATTCAAAAATGCATCATGAACGATTCATAATTAAATAATTGCGATCTCGATTCAAACACACACGCAATATTATCCCTAAATGACAACGACGACTCTGTCTAAACCATCGAAATTATGGTCACAGTAGTATTATTTTTTTGTAGATAGATTTTATTTTATTTGGCTGTTTAATGTTTTCAGAATTGTGGGAGGAACGTGATCTCTTAGGCTATCTGCATATGTCTTCAAAAAATACAGATTATACAGTCAACAATAAAATAATATAGCATCTAATTCATACTATTGGCCCTTATTACAATTTACAGTCTTACTAAACTGTAAAAAGTACAATCTTAAGTGAATATGTTGTCTGCCTTAACAATTATAATGCATCATGCGCTTCTATGCATAACATTGCTCAAATTTATTCAGTAGCCTTTCCCTGCCTTTTTTATTTTTTTTATAAATAAATCAAAATAGTACAAAAATAAATTTCAAAGAAAGTTTTTCTCAATCTTTTCCTCTGGTCAAATAGTATATTTAATTGATTTACACTGTGTGCAGAATTATTAGGCACGTTGATTTTCTGATCATATTTTTTTTTTTCCAGGCACATTTTACCAATTCCAAACCACATTAAACTTAATAACTACTATTCATTTAGTATTTAATAATGTATAAGTGATATATAATTGTTCATGAAGGCTGGACATGAAAAACACCTTTTATAATTATTAGGCATGTTTCCTTTTACAGATAAATTGAGCCAAAAAAGAGATTTAAAGGGATAGTTCACCCTAAAATCAAAATTGTGTCATCATTTACTCACCCTCAAGTTGTTCCAAACCTGTATGAGTTTCTTTGTTCTGCTGAACACAAAAGATGATATTTTGAAGAATGTTTGTAACCAAGCAGATAGAGCAACCATTGACTACCATAGTAGGGAAAAAGAATACTATGGTAGTCAATGGTTGCTCTATCTGCTTTGTTACAAACGTTCTTCAAAATATCATCTTTTGTGTTCAGCAGAACAAAGAAACTCAGGTTTGGAACAACTTGAGGGTGAGTAAATCATGACACAATTTTCATTTTAGGGTGAACTATCCCTTTAACTCAGACTGAAAAGTCAAAAAGTATTAGATGCCCATTGTTTTTTGAGTAATGTATTGTTGTCTTTTTAGGTCAAAGAAGAATTCAGGAGGTTAACAGCTGTTGAGTTGGAAACAACATTCATGGCAAACCTGGATAAACACACGGATGCACTCCTGTCTTTGTTTCGCACCAAGGGAGGAAATGCTGGACAGCAAATTGGTGAAATTTTGACTATGCTAAACCAAGTACGTGGCTACTAGTTTGTTGTAGGGTTGTCAAAGTACTGGTACTTCAGTAACAAGTCGTTACTGAAATGTTAAAAATGTGACCATTATACCAGCATTTCCCCCTGGTATTTTGAGCTCTGTTGAGCAGATTCTGACTAACTTAAATGCCTCTGATTGGCCATTGTGTTTACATGCTCAACAGAGATGTCTGTGATTGGCTACAGTGATCAATGCACGGAAGCCCGCTGATAGATGGCTGCTTTCAAACGCTCATATGTGTATCTGTGTAAGCACTCTGTAAGAAAGAGTGTAGAGAAAGAGAGTGTAAGAAAGATTACAACATGTTTTTAAAGTATTGATCACTGTAGCCAATCACAGACATATCTGTTGAGCATGTGAACACAACGGCCAATCATAGGTGTTTAAGTTAATCCGCTCAACAGCACTCAAAATGCTAGGGGGAAATGCTGGTATTGTCACATTTTTTAAATTTTAGTACCGACTTGGTACCTGAATACTGGTACTTTTGACAATCCTAGTTTGTTGGCATCATTAATTTGTTGTGGTGTATAGCAGCAGAACTTGAGCAGATTTTTCTGTTCTCTTTCTAAATAAATTTTGCTTCTAACTCCATTTGCCATCAGCAGTTACACCGTCAATGGAGATGAGTTGGTCTCTGTAAAATTGGATTAAAAAAGCCGCAATTTTGTTTTATGTACCTTTCAGACAAGTCCTGTCGAAAAACGTAGAGAAGTTGTCATTCGATGCTTAATTGTCTACCTCTCTGAAAATCCTGAGAATCTCATCAAACATTATCAGGTGAGCTTATAAAAACATACAAGAGCCAAGTTGTACTCCAAACCTAAATAAACGACTTGTATAATGGCAATTAATTAATTTAAATCAAATTTGATATAAATCAAATTATAGGCTGTGAGAGACTTAGTACTTTATTTAATATATATATATATATATACAGGGAGTGCAGAATTATTAGGCACGTTGATTTTCTGATCATATTTTTTTTCCAGGCACATTTGACCAATTCCAAACCACAGTAATCCTAATAACTAATATTGATTTAGTATTCAATAATGTATAAGTGATATATAATTGTTCATGAAGGCTGGAAATGAAAAACACCTTATATTCAGGTGTGCAGAATTATTAGGCATGTTTTCTTTTACAGATAAATTGAGCCAAAAAAGAGATTTAACTCAGACTGAAAAGTCAAAAAGTATTAAATGCCCATGAGAAGGATGCAATACTAATGCAATACTAGACATTGCAGTTAAGGCGTGACCATTGGACAGTGAAATGCTCGTTGGGTCAGCAGGGTCACACAAAAACATGTGGCGGAGAAAAGACACCTGTCAACTGCAAAAGAATGAAGAATTAAGGTGAAGAATTAAGGGTGAAACCATCAGGAACCCTTTAGTCTCCAGCGCCACCATTTTCCAAAGCTGCAACCTGCCTGAAGTCTCCAGAAGTGCAAGGTGTCAGGATCTCAGAGACTTCAGTTAGGTAAAGAATCCTAAAAAATGACCCCCACTAGATAAGAATCACAAGCTGAAGTGTTGTAAAATACATGAAGAAGGTTTTTTTATAGGCTTTATGGACAGATAGGTTGAGAGTGACTCTTGAAGGACCAGCACCACATCCTCTAGTACCACTGTTTGAAGAATTCATCTTCCAGAATCTGGCAGTACGTTTTGGGAGTTCATTTTTAGTCCATCTCTGCAAAACGGACTTCAGGATGGACTAAAATAGTCCCCAAAACGTACTGCCAGATTCTGGAAGATGAATTCTTCAAACAGTGGTACTAGAGGATGTGGTGCTGGTCCTTCAAGAGTCACTCTCAACCTATCTGTCCATAAAGCCTATAAAAAAACCTTCTTCATGTATTTTACAACACTTCAGCTTATGATTCTTATCTAGTGGGGGTCATTTTTTAGGATTCTTTACCTAACTGAAGTCTCTGAGATCCTGACACCTTGCACTTCTGGAGACTCCAGGTAGGTTCAGCTCTGGAAAATGGTGGCGCTGGAGACTAAAGGGTTCCTGATGGTTTCACCCTTAATTCTTCACCTTAATTCTTAATTCTTTTGCGGTTAATAGGTGTCTTTTCTTCACCACATGTTTTTGTCTGACCCTGCTGACCCAACGAGCATTTCACTGTCCAATGGTCACGCCTTAACTGCAATGTCTAGTATTGCATTAGTATTGCATCCTTCTCATGGGCATTTAATAATATAAAAATATGATCAGAAAATCAACGTGCCTAATAATTCTGCACTCCCTGTATATATATATATATATATATGTATATATATATATATATATGTATATATATATATGTGTCTGCGTACATTTTTAAAACATTGTCTCATTTTGTTATTTCAATACAATGTATTTTTTGCAACAATCTGAACAATACCAAGTGGTTGCAAGAAAATGTACATTTACTTTTTTATTTTTTATTAAGGATACTCATGGGAACGAGGAGGAACTGGGACAGCTCACATTGAGGATCATCACGAAAAGTGGCTCAACAGATGATCCTTTACAGACTGGGATAGTGCTGGAAGGCATAGAGGTGATGACAGGGTTGGCAGGTGTTGCGAAGGCTTGTGTTTTTCTACTTGGCCTAATTTACGCAATTAATCTGAGTTACCCCAAAGAGCTCAGATACTCATTTGAATTTTTTTAGAAAATTCTACTGGAACTAGACAGTGGCAAACTTTCTCCAAAGGTTTACTCTCTGAAGAACAGGCTTCGTTGCTGAAATAAAATATATTGATGGTGTTGTTCTGACCATTACGACTCCAAATATCTTTGAGTCACAAAACATGTTTATCCATACGCATCTGGTTCTAGTAAAGTGTTAATATGCAAACATTTGATTGCAGTCTTGTTTTATTCTCAGGAAGTTCGTAGCATTTTCCAAAAGTACATTTTTGTTTTGGAAAAATTTGAATATGTTAGGGCTGTTAAACGATTAATCGCAATTAATCACATCCGATATAAAAGTTTGTGTTTACATAATGTGTGTGTACTGTGTATAATTGTTATGCATATTTGAATACACACACATACATATATATATTAAAGAAATAGTTGCATGTATATACTGCATATATATTTATATTATATATATAAATATATTTTATATAAAAAATATACACATGCATGTATGTGTATTTTTATATACATAATAATTATACAAAGCACACACATATATATTATGTAAACACAAACTTTTATTTTGGATGTGATTTATCGTTTAACAGCCCCAGAATATTTAAAAAAGTGATGCAAAGAGTGAAAAAAAAAATCAAGGAAGTGACCTATTGTGAAGATTGCAATCTCTGTCTTACAAAAAAGAAAGAAAGAAAATGCTTTGGTTTTGTACTAGTTTTATTCCTTGCATGTTCCAAAAGTAAATGTTGGAAAAAATATTGCAAAGTGTGAAAAATCAAGGAAGTGGCCTGTTGGAAGTGAGCTTTCATTTGCCGATTTGCCAAATTTTGTTGTACATTCCTGATATGTGGTTTCAGGCTTCACAATTGCTTTGCAACCTGTGTTAAAAAAATAAAGTGAAATGCTTAATTTTGTGATTTGCATGTCTAATTTATTTTAAGACATTGAATGTACTGGAGCAGTGCAGTAAGCACTTAAATTTTTAAGTAAAAAAATATGTTGGATTTACTTAAAATATATATGCACCATTTTTGCATCATACTTTTTAAGTAAACCCAACTTGGAAAAATTGTACCTAAAATTAACAAGAAAACCTTTGTTATATGTACTTAAATATTTGAGTTCACTCAACATTCTTTACTTAAAAATATGTGTAACATGCAAGTATGTGCAAGTTGTGTTTACTTAACATTACTTAGTAGATTCTATCATGTAACATATATTTTTAAGTAAAGAATGTTGAGGGAACTCAAATATTTAAGTACATATAACAACTGTTTTCTTGTTAATTTTAAGTAAAATTATTCCAAGTTGGGTTTACTTAAAAAGTATGATGCAAAAATGGTGCATATATATTTTAAGTAAATCCAACACATCATTTTTACCAGTGCACGTGATCGCTGTCATGCAGAGAATCTGGCCAATCGTGGAACAGCTGTGTCATCATCAAAGTCCGTGCAGTCGCTCTGGAGAAACTGCACCGGCTGTATTAGCCGACTGCTCTCGAATTGCTCTCGTGGTACTTTGATGCCATAGGTCACTGTCACGTGGCGTCGGCGCGGTCTCAGGTCAGACAAAATTTCTAACCGGCATGACGCCCTGTGTGAATCCAGCGTAAGTGTCTGTGTACATTACATATCCTATTAAAAAAGTGTCTCACCTAGTCCAAGTTTTTCCATTCAAACTCCATTAGGTGGCGAAGGCAGGATGACACTCTGTTGTTGATTACAGTTGTCTTCCTGTTCACAACTTCCCCGGTCTTCCGACTCACTCCGGTTTTGGTGGTGCATCTTGTTCCCTCCTCTGGGGTTTTCCTCACGAAAAAAACTTAAAGCAAGAGAAAATTAAGAGAATAAAGATATTTTAAATTTCATCACCCTTAGTGCCTTTGCTTTAAATGTTTTTGGTAACACTTTAGAATAATGGTCCGTCATTAAACGGATAGTTCACCAAAAAAAAAAAAAAGTAAATTCTGTCATTTACTCGCCCTGTTGTTCTAAACCTTTTAAAGAATGTTTGTAAACAGACAATTTTGAGGCACCATTTACTTCCATGGTAGGAAAAAATTACTATAGAAGTGAATGGTGCCTCAATCTGTTAGGTTACAAACATTCTTCATCTTCTTTTGTGTTCAGAAATGTATTCAGGTTTGCACTTGAGCAACATTATTCTAAAGTTTTGCCATGTTTTTTTCATAAATTATATTTCATCTGCCAAAATCATACAAAAATTGTCCAGGACTGCTTCAATTCCAGAAAATAAAATTATAATCTTTCAGTCCTGGACAAACACAGTTTTGGATTATTTTAGTATAATATAATTTATGAAAAAAAACATGGTACATGGCTAGTTACAGCTAAAAAGAGGTGGAAAAACTAAATAATTTTGTGATTCTGTTAAACAGACCCGACTAAAACATACAAGAAAAACTTTGAATTATCAGTAATATGTGGAGAAACAAAGAGGAGTAACGTTACTTACCGTTGTATGAGTTCCAGTGTCGCACAGCACAGGCAGGCTCCTGGTATTCTTATCTAAAATGTAAAATAAATAATGTCAATCCAAATGTAAACTTTGTTTGTTAACGACATTATTTTTGCAACTAACGTTAGTGGCCAACGTTAATTTACTAACTAACGTCGTCCTAAATGTACGCTTAATATGCTCGATAAACAAAATCTTCATTGTATTGGTAAAGTTAATTCAATAAACTCACTAACGTTAAGTCTTTTTAAAAATAAAACGTTAGGTTTATGTTACCTCAGTTTTAGTACCAAAGCTGAAGCAAATGATAACCTAACGTTATGTAAAGTATGTTGTCCGGGCCGTGAGCTCTCTCCTCGGGCAGTAACGTTACACACAACGCTGGCTGCATGGTTCCTAATCTAATTCAATAAACTCATTTTTTTTTTAATAAAACGTTAGGTTTGCCTCAGTTTTTAACAGCAAAGTTTAAGCAAATGATAACCTAACGTTATGTAAAGTATGTTGTCCGGACTGTGAGCTCTCTCCTCGGGCAAAACTTACAACGCTGCACCGGTTCCTAATCTAATTCAATAAATTCATAAAACGTTAGGTTTACCTCAGTTTTTAGCACCAATGCTGACAAGCTAAAATTGGGGTGCAGACAACCGCGGATAGTACAAATCACACTTACCTTGCTTGTTTGCCGTTCTCACGGGGGATGAAAAAATCTTCGCAGGGTGTCCGGACACACATGTTCTCTGGAACCGTGAGCTCTCTCCTCGGGTGAAACTTTCAACGCTGCACTGATGGTTCCTAATATAAATCTAAAGCAAATCCTGTCGATCCCAATTGTGCCAAATAGGCCGTTGTGGTAAATACAGTATTATACTTTATTTTAAAAAAATACAGGAAATCACTGTATTTGGTGTTTGACGTCATAGAAAATACCCATGATGCAACGGGAATTACAGTTATTTACTGTAAAGAGAATTTACAGTATTATACTGGGTGATATATAGTAAATAACTGTACAAATTACAGAAATGTCTAACAGTGTAGGTTTTTTCTGGTCAGTGGCGCAATTGTTTAATGGAACAGCAAAATAGCACCAGGGATTGTTTGCGCCGGAACACGCCTCCTTTTTTGCGCTGAACCGCCCAGGTAGCGCAAGTTCATTCACTAGTTTAGCGACGTGCTTCTGTGGAGGGAAAAGCGCGCTTTGCGCGGGTGCAAAATAGGAATGACACATGCGTCGGTGTACAAAGTCAATTGCGCTGGGTGCAAGAGAGGGCCCATAGTCTTTTGTTTTTTATTATTATTATTATTAAATGATTTTTAAGTTTCTTATAGATGCCTACTTTAAAGGATTAGTTCATTTCAAAATTGTACTCACCCCCATGTCATCCAAGATGTTCATGTCTCTCTTTCTTCAGTCGAAAAGAAATTACGTTTTTTGAGGAAAACATTCCAGGATTTTTCGCCATATCATAGACTTCCATGGCATCCAAAATGTTGAAGGTCCAAATCAACAGTGTTGCCACAGTTACTTTGAAAAAGTAACTTAGTTACTTTACAGATTACTTGATTTTAAAAGTAACTAAGTTACTTTACAGATTACTTGATTTTAAAAGTAACTAAGTTAGATTACAAGTTACTTTATTAGTTACTTCCATCAGTTGCCGACAACACCTCTGCAGCCTCAACATAAAAATGACAACCGTTTTTGACAACACTTTATTGGAAAGTGCATTTTTAACAGTAACGTCAACAATGTATCTCCTGAAATTGTATCTCCAAAAAAAATATTTTGACTAATTTTATCAAATCTAAACATGTTAATGAAAAGGTACAAATTACTTTGTGTTCTTATTAAATACATTTATGAAAAACAATTTATATTTAATTTATATTTATATATGAATATAAATAATTATATGGGCCTACACAAATAATATAAAATTACAAGATTTATATTTTATTGTAAACGTAATGTGCAGCTCTGTAAAGGGAAAACAAATATATGATCGATACATGAGAACAATATATTTTTTAATAATCTTTAAGTGCACAAAACTATGAAAACATATGAAACGCTTCAAAACAAAGCGGCAACAAAACGCTTATGCGCATCCCGGGTGCAGAATGATGCGCTTAAAGCAACATGGAGTCAGAGTGTGCAGAGTGTGCGCGAGTGCACATTGAAAAGTTCACGGCATAAAGAGAAGATGAGCGTTGAGCCCACAAATCCTAGTCTACTATGTAGCCTATATCGGTCCAAACATTCACTGATTATTTGTTTCTTCACAGTTTTAAATTCCGGTTATTGTGCGTGTGATGCTAATTAATAGTTCTTGTGTTGTCACCTGGGTAGCTCGAGCACAACATCTTTCAGAAACCGCTAGATAAACTCCAGGAAGATAAATTATTTTATCAACATATCAAGTATTATAACGGTAATATATCATATTGGAGTGAGCTTTACCGTGCTGCTGACTGGAACCGAACGTGACGTGCAGTTTGAATGCTGAATGGAGAATGACAGCTACAGCGGAGGAAAAGACATTCAGCTATGGAATGGCTTTAGATGACTTTGTAGGCTACTAGCAAATCATAATATACTAATAATGATTGCTGAAGGATAATGTGACAATATATATTTCTGATGATTATTTAATTATCACGACATGCCTAATCTGAGCAAGTGACTGCCTGTCTTGAGTTTTGTCGACAGACGGAGGCGACCGCCTCGTAATCTCTATGCCGGAAATATATATATATTAATATATATATATTATAAAAATATATATTTTTACTAAGGAAAATTACAAAAATAGTAATGCACAGTGACTTGGATAAATTACTTTAATCTGATTACTGGTTTGGAAATAGTAACGCGTTAGATTACTTGTTACTGGAAAAAGTAGTCAAATTAGAGTAACGCGTTACTAAGTAACACGTTACTGGCATCACTGCAAATAAATGCATTTTAAAAGCACTTCAAAGGGCTTCAGAGGCTCTGCGCAATCCCGAATTTTAGTTTTGCAAACAAAAATAAGGAATTGCAAAAGGAAAATAAAGTGGTTTCAAGTGCTCCCTCCGTGTGACATCATCTGCTTGAGACGCAGATCAGCACAGATGAAGGCACCATGGCTGAGAGGCATGCGGGTGGATCGTTTCCTTGTACTCACACTTTTACTAGCATTAAAATGGGCATGGTTTTGTTTTGTTACGACTAAATGTGTATTAAAAGTGCTTGCTTAAAAACTGTTAACTGTCACTGGCCCACCGGTGGGCCCATTTGCCACTGCATGTTTAAAACAATTATATCCTATATTTATCCTGATCTAATGTTGAGAAACTATATATCATTTGAAAGCTTATAAACGTCTCGGTTACGTATGGTAACCCTCGTTCCCTGAAGGAGGGAACGGAGACGTAAATCGGTAATACCGACGAATTGGGATCACTTCAGAGAGCCCCTATCAGCTTCGAGAACTTAAGAACAGGCCAATGAACAATTGGCGTGCGAGATTTGCATCTCGCGCTCCGCCCCGCGCCGCGGGTATAAACAGGAAGCGAGAGCAACGCACTGACGTTTTTCACTGAGGAGCCGAACCAGTGACTCGGCCATGCAGTGATGGAAGGAACTGTGGCGACGGGACGTACGTCTCCGTTCCCTCCTTCAGGGAACGAGGGTTACCATACGTAACCGAGACGTTCCCTTTCAGTCGGTCACTACGACGTACGTCGGTAATACCTACGAATTGGGATCCCTATGGAAAGCGCCACAGTTACTACCACTACCAGCGTCCAGCGAGAGCCCCTCAGACCCCGTTCTGAAGCGGGCGGGGAGATTCACGCCAGGAGAGTCATACTGCTGTTCCGCAAGACCCATTCAGCAGACTGTATTGGATAACGCTGGGAAAGCGTGCCCGAAGGACGCTGCGGGAGCCATATCATGCCCAGAGGGAGTTACCATGTGGAAAGAACGTATGGGCTGGCCGTGGGCAGCTCAACATACAAAAGTCCCAGGGGTGGCCCCGGCCTAATGCAGGCGGGGGACGACACCGTACTGAGACGGCAGAGGAACTCTGCCAAGGGAAAGACACAAGCTCGCCGTAGGGAGCTGTACCGTGGAAATACACGTATGGGACCGCCGTAGGAGTCACGACATACGGAACCCAGCCTGACACAAGTTCCACCAATGCATACGAGTGCCAGACCTGGCGTCGGACGCTCCGCAACATCCGACTGCCGAGGGGTGCGGAGGACTCAACAGGGTTCGCCAATCCTGGGGAACTCGACTGGAGAAAATAAGCGCACGTATCCGTTCCAGGGGAAGGGAATGGCGCAGCAAGCCGACACTAGAACGGGCACTTCAGTGAAGCTGACTATGGGAAGCGAGCACACGAGAAGCCACCGGCTCTACACGCAGGCTATAAAACCTAGCGAACAGAGAAAAGCTAGGGCTGGGTCTGCGTCCTCCGAAGGCAGCGCTTGCAGGCTCACCACTTGGTCCAGGAAGGGAGTAGTGGGAACCTTGGGCACATATCCAGGCCGGGGTCTCAGGGTCACCTGAGAATCACCCGGCCCGAACTCCAGGCACGATTCGTCGACCGAAAATGCCTGCAGGTCCCCTACCCTCTTAACTGAGGCCAATGCAATCAGGAGGATTGTCTTTAGAGACAAGATCTTAAGCTCTACTGACTGTAAAGGCTCGAAGGGCGCCCTCTGCAGTGCGGCGGTCAGCACCAGAGTCAAGTCGCAAGAGGGTATAGAGGAAGGGCGAGGAGGATTTAGTCTCCTCGCTCCCCTCAGGAACCTGACGATCAGATCATGCTTGCCTAAGGACTCACCATTAACGAGGTCATGGCTTGCGGCGATAGCGGCAACATATACCTTGAGGGTGGAGGGAGACAGCCTTCGCTCCAACCCGTCTTGAAGAAAAGATAGCACAGATACGATCGAACATTTCCGGGGGTCTTCTCGGCGAGAAGAGCACCAGTCGACGAACAGGTTCCACTTCAACGCATATAGCCGTCTCGTAGAAGGGGGCTCTGGTGGAAGCGATGGTGTCGACTACCGCTTGCGGTAGGTCACCTAGAACCTCCGCGTCCCGTCCAGGGACCAGACATGGAGTTTCCAGAGGTCTGGACGCGGGTGCCATAGGGTTCCCCGTCTCTGAGACAGAAGGTCCTGCCTCAGAGGAATGGGCCAAGGAGGTGCTGTCGCGAGGAGCACTAGTTCCGGGAACCACGTCCTGTTGGGCCAGTACGGAGCTACCAAGAGGTGATGCTCCTCGTCCTCCCTGACCTTGCACAGTGTCTGTGCAAGAAGGCTCACTGGGGGAAACGCATATTTGCGCAGAGCCCGGGGCCAGCTGTGTGCCAGTGCATCCGTGCCGAGGGTCCCCTCGGACAGGGAATAAAACAACTGGCAGTGGGTCGTGTCGTGGGCGGCAAACAGATCGATCTGTGCGGCCCCAAAGCGACTCCAAATCAGCTGGACCACCTGGGGGTGGAGTCGCCACTCTCCGGGAAGCACTGGCAACCGCGACAGCTCGTCGGCCGCACGATTGAGCAGGCCCGGAATGTGAATAGCACGAAGGGACCTCAGATGCTTCTGACTCCACAGGAGGAGATGGCGGGCGAGTTGGGACAAACGGCGGGAGCGTAGACCACCTTGTTTGTTGATGTACGCAACGGCCGTCGTGCTGTCCGTCCGGACCAGAACGTGCTTGTCTTTGAGCGACCCTTTGAGGCGGCTGAGAGCAAGACGAACTGCCAGCAACTCTAGGCAATTGATATGCCATTGCAGTTGGGGCCCCGTCCACAGACCCGATACTGCAAGCCCGCTGTACGTGGCACCCCAACCCGTGGGTGAGGCATCCGTGGAGACAACATGATGCCTGGACACTTGTTCTAGAGGCACTCCTGCCCGTAGAAATGAAGGGTCCGACCACGGGGTGAGGGTTTGGCGGCATCTCGGCGTCACTTGGACACGGAGGGACCCGCTGTGCCACGCCCATCTCGGGACTCGGTCGTGTAGCCAGTGCTGAAGCGGTCTCATATGGAGCAGCCCTAGCGGCGTTACTGCGGCTGCTGCTGCCATATGCCCCAGGAGCCTCTGAAAATGTTTCAGTGGAACCGCTGTACTGCGTTTGAGCGTACTCAAGCAGCTCAGCACCGACTGGACGCGCTCCTCTGTGATGCGCGCAGTCATGGCGACCGAGTCGATCTCCATCCCGAGAAAAGAGATCCTCTGTACGGGACAGAGTTTGCTCTTCTCCCAGTTGACCCGAAGACCCAACTGGCTGAGGTGCCGGAGCACCATGTCCCTGTGTTCGCACAACTGCTCCCGCGACTGGGCAAGAATCAGCCAGTCGTCGAGATAGTTGAGGATGCGAGCACCACGCTCTCTCATGGGAGCAATGGCCGCCTCCGCGACTTTCGTGAAGACACAGGGCGACAGGGACAGCCCGAAGGGCAGGACTTTGTACTGGTATGCCCGTCCGTTGAAAGCAAAGCGTAGAAACGGTCTGTGTCGAGGGAGAATCGAGACATGAAAGTACGCGTCCTTCAGGTCGATCGCTGCAAACCAATCCTGGGGACGGATGCATCTGAAGATGCGTTTCTGGGTTAACATTCGGAACGGCATCCTGTGGAGGGAGCGGTTCAGGTAACGTAGGTCCAGGATCGGTCGTAACCCGCCACCTTTCTTGGGTACAATGAAGTACGGGCTGTAGAACCCGGACTTCATATCGGCTGGAGGGACCGGGTCTATCGCGTCCTTCGCCAATAGGACAGCGATCTCCGCCTGAAGCACCGGGGCGCCCTCCTTCGGTATAGATGTGAAGTGGACACCCCTGAACTTCGGGGGACGCCGGGCGAACTGAATCGCATAGCCGAGTCTGATGGTGTGGATGATCCAGCGAGACGGGCTGGGGAGCGCTTGCCAGGCCCCCAGAGACCGAGCAAGCGCGATCATCGGCACCACGGACGTACCCGGAGCGGGGCAGCGCAGCGGAACGCAGGGGCCCCAGGACGACATGGGAGTGGTCCGTGCAGGGGTCTGGGTCTGAGGGGACAGGCGAGCGTGGGGAGGCACTTTGTATGCGTCCGCACAACCGACGCCCCCTGTTGGCGAGGAGAGAGGTGTCTGAGGGGTATGAGGCATGGTAGCGTCGCATACCGCCAGACGCGCTCTCTTGGCACCCAGAGATGTTAGAAACTGCTCTTTTATTGAAAATTTGGGTGCAACTGGCACTGGGGCCAGTGGCGGAACAGAAAAATAAATGGGGTTCCCCCGGCCCTCCACCGGGGGAAGGAGTGGTGCTGCAGCCATCTCCTGAAGAGCAGTTTCCTCCATCTCTGGGCGGCCCGTCTCAGGGTCTCTTCCGACGGCGCTTGCCACCTGGCTTGGCAGCGGCCTGAGCGGGCTGGACGTTCTTCCCGCGACCGGCTCCACGCCCACGGCCGGTGGAAGGCTGCTGCTGGGCTGGGGCGGGAGCGGGGGCGGCCGCAGGAGGACGTCCTCGGCGACGGGCAGGCGGAGGTGCTGCAGCCGGCGGCTGGGTGGAGGCAGCAGCGGGCCGCCGGTGCAGGATATGTTTGATGGCCTCCGTCTGCTTCTGGGCGGCCGAGAATTGCTGGGCGAAATTCTCGACCGCGTCGCCGAACAACCCAGCCGACGATATGGGGGAGTCCAGGAACCGGTTCTTATCAGTCTCCCTCATGTCGGCCAGGTTGAGCCAGAGATGCCGTTCCTGGACCACTAAGGTGGACATCGCCTGACCTACGGAACGGGCGGTAACTTTCGTCGCCCGGAGGGCGAGGTCCGTCGCCGCCCGGAGCTCCCGGAGGAGAAAGCCCCGGAAAGCATAGCCGTCAACTCGGGGTCCGACTCAACCGTTGCCACTCTCCCAGAGGGAGGCAGTACAGCTGAGTCCTCATCCTCCGAGGACTGGAACTCCCCCTCCGATGCTGCGATCGACATCTGCTCATCCGCGGGCGCTCCAAAAGAGATGACTGGGCGCCCGTGGGCGGGACCAGCGATCTCTTCCGGTGGCGCCACCGGCAGCGGTGCTTGTGAGGGTTCAGGGACCTGCGTAGGGACACTAGGCGGGTTTGTCCTGAACGTTATCCTCAGATCACCCCGGTCATCCGTCGAAGTAGGTCTATCCTGGTTAAGGATAGCTCTAGATCGAGGTATGGGGAGGGGGACTCCGCCTTCCCGGAGGTAGGTGAGTCTAGATCTAAGCACCGCAATAGTCATGTTCCCGCAGTGAGAACACGAGCTATTCACAAACGCTGCCTCAGTGTGCTGTAAGCCCAGGCACGTGATGCAGTGAGTGTGGCCGTCAGCGGGCGAGAGGGAACGACCGCATCCAGAAACGCACGGGTGGAATGACATCTTGAAAAAGACGCAGTGTCACACCCGTGTTGCTCTCTTTGTGAGGAAACGCTCTTTTAAGAGAGTGCTGAAGCACCCAGGGAGACCGCGGCAACACACAGGGAATAGTGCAGCCTGTGTTTGCACTCAAAATGGGAACGCCCACCGATACCAACAGCCTTGTTGCTGTAATAACAGCAGTTGTTTTTTAAAGTGCAGCTTGAGTTTGCGGTCCCGCTGGAGAAAGCCGTCACACCAGCACAACGTTCCTCTTCTCTTTCCTCTTCTTTAGTAGCTCTGAAATCGCTGATGAAATCAGGAAGCAGTCTGAACTTCAAAGGCCGTTCGGCTCCGAAGTGAATGACGTCAGTGCGTTGCTCTCGCTTCCTGTTTATACCCGCGGCGCGGGGCGGAGCGCGAGATGCAAATCTCGCACACCAATTGTTCATTGGCCTGTTCTTAAGTTCTCGAAGCTGATAGGGGCTCTCTGAAGTGATCCCAATTCGTCGGTATTACCGACGTACGTCGTAGTGACCGACTGAAAGGGAACTCAAGATTCATCCTGTGAAACCAGTTTTGAAATCAGATTTTGCGTTACCATGGAAACTGTACTCTAAATTCTTCTAGCGGCTCCTCCCCTAGTGAGCGTCGTCATGTTTCATATTACAACATTTATTTTAAAAACTTTTTCTAATATTGACAAAACACATATCGTTGGAAAGGTCTGAGTCTCACGGTTCTATATCTGCCAACTGTTTTGTGATATTTGGACAAAAATACATACATTTGTTACAGGAGATTGCATTAAAAAAATCAATGGAATTTCAATGACACCCAGTGGCTATTTGTTGTACAGCGCCTAAACAAAATCTCATGGGAACTTCAATTTTTGTGATATCAACTTCAAATTTGGAACACAAATTGGTTAGACATTTGTCTTTGATTTGATAGTAATTTTAGAGTACAAATTATTTTGTAACATTTATTTTATGTAAAATATAAAATATTTAGTACAGTACATTTGATTTACAGTAAATTTTAACTTTCAAAACCTTTTCATACTTTTATTTTTTTTTAAGTTATTCCACTTGAGCCATAATCTGCTGACTGTCTTCTTTAAAACTTATGTCTATATTCCAAAGCATTCTTGAATTGCAACCATTTAAGTTTGGATAGTGCATTTTCATGTATATTTTCAAAAAGGGGGGTGACAGGTAACAGGTTAAAGGGTCCCTTCAGTGATTTAGCATTAAGCTTTGTATCAGTAGAAACCCCGTGGTATATTCAAATTATGGTACTTTCCCCCCTCATATCCCCCTGACACAAGAGAATTATGCATTTTATTTCTGGAAAAATTCCTCCAATGACGGAAATATCGTCATTTTGCGTCATCGGAGGATTTTTTGGCCAGAGGCTAAAAACTCCAGCCAGTAGAGGGAGCTGTTCCGCATGTTTTCAACCCACCCACAGGGGAGAGATCTCATGCACAGAATGTAAATGTGCTCGGCTCGGCCTCGGACATTCATAACGGAGCAGGGCGGAGCAAAGTGAGTGTTTCAACTTTTCAATGAATTCCTATGAAAGTTTAGCTTCCATTTGCGATCAGAAAACGCGCCAGACTGGACACGCGCTGAGAATGACTCTCGCGCTTACCTCAGCTCTGCTCAGCTCTTACTTCCCTCTTGTGGTGAATGAAATCTGACTCCTGCTGCGTTTGTCCTGTGACTTTCGTTCGGCTCACTCACACTTTATTGAAAAGACCAACGCTATCTCACGACCAATTCGTACATATTTTATGAGGTGGCTAATTCGTACGAATTTGTACGACCTCACTCATACGAATTTGTACGTTCAGTCTAAACCCCAGTGACGGGTAGGTTTAGGGGCGGAGTTTGAGGTAGGTCATTCGTAAGAATTCATACGAATTTGTCAACTCTTGGCAACTCGTCAAATACGTACGAATTAGCAAAAATCGTACACATTCGTACGAGTGAGGTCGTACAAATTCGTACAAATTAGCCACCTCGTAAAATATGTATGAATTGCCGTGAGATCAGGTTGGAAAAGACACGTTCAGTTCGTAATTGTAGTGTTTATTCTCTAACTGAACGAAATTATTGTATTATTATGAAGATCAAACCGATGCTGGGGGCGGTGTAGGTAGTGGCCTCGTATGGCAGTGAAGCAAGTGCATTCTGGGAGTTGTTGTCTTTTATCCACATGAGACAAAAATACATTTTCTGTCTTTTCTCAGTCTAGAAGGCACCAAATTCAAAAATAATTTCACATTTCTACTACATAAAAGACACAGTTTAAATACACATTCATCTTCCCAGTGCTGAGGTCCCCCTTTAAGTTATAGATCATGTTAAATTGGTGTTTATTATTAGCTGTGGACTACTGGTTAATGCAAACTGTCTGAAAATAGCCATCATCTGCTGTTTATTTCTCAGTGCACACACTTTTATAGCATTTAAATGTTTGTTTTTGTTTAAATGTGTATTACCAGCGTTTGCTTAAGTTAAAGACGTTAGAGATCAATTAATGTGGTGTTTAGTCTTTGAGGCTACTTGCTAACGTGAACTGTCTGAAAAAGCCATCTGCTGTTCATTTCACTCAGAATGCGTGCACACTTTTTTAGCTACTGTTGATGTTTGGTTTTTGTTTGGATTTTCTTTGTTGAGTTTTAACATTTTCCATTACAATTATTCCCCCATCCCCTATTCCCATATGTCTCGAAACTTGCATTTTGAGCCACGAACCATGTATTTAATCTTTTCCAGCTAAATGTAAGACATTACTTCTTCACCCAGGGGCTCTGTGTTGGAGGGTCTGCCCTTTTCTACTGAAATAATATTAAGCGCCTTGCCAGTGGTGCAGTGAAGGCGATTACAGAACAAATGCCCTTACTGAGTTCTATTCCCTCGGGCACAACACCAAAAATTCAATTCAATTCAATTCAAATTTATTTGTATAGCGCTTTTCACAATACACATTGTTTCAAAGCAGCTTTACAGAAAGTGCAATTCATAGATGTACAGTAAAAATGTTAGAAAGACAATGTTAAAGAATAATGTTCGAAAAAGTTAATCAATCATGTATTAATTTAGGCTATAACAACGCTGGCGTTGAGTCGTCTCTTCACAGGCGTGGAGTCGTCTCATCACAGGTGTCGGGGCATCCGAAGTCTCCATGAGAGGCTGGATACAAACTGGAGCTGATGAACTATTTACCTCGGGACTAGTGTCCCGAGATAACAACAGAAAAGCAGATGGGAAATGATTAGCGTAGCTGCTGTTCAGAATATTATATTAATGCTTTTGATCCGATTTAACTGTAGTATAAAAAGATAATTATAATGTGAATGCTTGGCTAAAGAGATGCGTCTTTAATCTAGTTTTAAACTGGGACAGCGAGTCTGAACCTCGAACAATATCAGGAAGACTATTCCAGAGTTTAGGAGCTAAATGTGAAAAAGCCCTCCCTCCTTTAGTGGACTTAGATATCCTAGGAATGACCAGAAGCCTAGAGTTTAGTGATCTTAAAGAGCGCGATGGATTGTAGGGCGATAGAAGATCCGTTAGATACACTGGAGCTAAACCATTTAGGGCTTTATAGGTTAGTAGCAATAGTTTGTAATTGATACGGAACTTCACAGGTAACCAGTGTAGAGATGATAAAATTGGTGTTATATGATCATATTTTCTTGACCTAGTAAGAACTCTAGCAGCCGCGTTTTGGACTAACTGTAGTTTGTTTATTGAGGATGCAGGACAACCAGCTAATAAAGCATTACAGTAATCTAATCTCGAGGTCATGAATGCATGAACTAACTTTTCTGCATCAGAAATAGATAGCATGTTACGTAGCTTAGCAATGTTTCTAAGATGGAAAAATGCCGTTCTTGTAACATATGAAATATGATTTTCGAATGTCAGGTTGCGGTCTAATATAACACCCAGGTCTTTTACTGTAGTGGATAAAGTGACAGGACATCCTTCCAAGGTAAAATTGTATTGTGAGAGGTTTTGTGGGCAGTTTTTTGGACCAATAAGTAACACCTCCGTTTTATCTGAATTTAATAGCAGAAAATTACACGTCATCCAGTATTTAATATCTTCAACACACGCTGTCAGTTTAGATAATTTAGCGTTTTCATCCGGTCGTGATGAAATATATAATTGAGTGTCATCAGCATAACAGTGGAAATTAATTCCATGTTTTCTTATAATATTACCAAGTGGCAGCATATATATAGAGAATAGCAGAGGGCCTAACACGGATCCTTGCGGCACCCCATAGTCTACTGACGTCATCTTTGATTTTTCCCCATTTAGACAGACAAAATGGTAGCGGTCTGATAAGTACGATCTAAACCAGTTTAATGCCTGTCCCTGAACACCAGTATAATTTTGAAGTCGATCTAAGAGTAGTTTATGATCTATAGTATCAAACGCAGCACTAAGATCGAGTAGAACTAGTATTGAGATACAGCCTTGGTCAGAAGCTAGAAGTAAATCATTTGTGATTTTAACGAGTGCAGTTTCTGTGCTATGATGCGGCCTGAATCCTGATTGAAATTTTTCATAGATATCATTTTCTTGCAAGAAAGCGCACAATTGAGCGGACACAACTTTTTCTAGTATTTTAGACATAAATGGAAGATTTGAAATTGGTCTGTAATTTGCTAGGTTATTATGATCTAATTGTGGCTTCTTAATGAGAGGTTATATGACTGCCAACTTGAATATTCTTGGAACATGACCTAAAGATAAAGATGAGTTAATAATATTGAAGAGGCTCTTCCACTACAGGTAACAATTCTTTCAGTAGTTTAGTGGGTATTGGATCTAATAAACATGTTGTTGGTTTAGATGCAATGATAAGTTTATTTAGCTCTTCCTGTCCTATAGTTGTAAAGCGGTGTAGTAGTTCTTGACGGGCGATAGTTGCGGTTGAATCATAAGACATCATTAAAGATTGTACATTTACAATTTTGTTTCTGATGCTTTCTATTTTCTCAGTGAAGAAATTCATAAAATAATTACTACTAAACTGTAACGGAATATTTTGCTCAGGCGATGTTTGTTTATTTGTTAGTCTAGCCACGGTGTTAAATAAAAACCTTGGGTTATTTTGATTATTTTCTATTATTTTGCGGAGATGCTCAGCCCTGGCTGCTTTTAGGGCCTTTTTATAACGTGACATACTATCTTTCCACGCGATTCTAAAGACCTCTAAATTTGTTTGTTTCCATTTACGCTCTAAGTTACGAGTTTCTCTCTTGATAACATGTGTAGCACTGTTGTACCATGGTGCTTTAGTTTTCTCTCTAACCTTTTTTAATCTAATTGGTGCAACAATTTCTAATGTGCTAGATAAAATCGTGCTCATACTGCTAGCCATTTCCTCTAGTTCATCTGTTTGTTTGGGTTCACTGAGCAGCTGAGCCAGATCAGGTAAGCTATTTGAAAATCTATCTATAGTGGTTGGAAGGATTGTTCTGCCTGGTCGATAACGTGGCGCAACATGACAGATTTCAGCAGTACGCAGTATGCAAGTTACCATGTAATGGTCAGTGACATCATCACTTTGCGGTATAATATCTATGTCGGTTGGGTTGGTTCCATGTGATATAATTAAATCTAGTGTGTGATTAAGACGATGAGTGGGACCAGTGACGTTTTGCTTAACCCCAAAGGAGTTTAATAGATCTGTAAATGCAGCCCCTAATGCATAATTTGTGTTATCTACGTGTATGTTAAAATCTCCAACAATTAATGCTTTATCGACGTTGACCAATAGATCTGAGAGAAAGTCTGCAAACTCTTTTAAGAAATCAGCATAGGGCCCTGGAGGTCTATACACAGTAGCCAAGGCTAGAGATAATACGGATTTCTTTCTTACATTTAAGAGCGTAACATTTAGCACTAGTACTTCAAACGAATTAAACCTGTGACCTGTTTTCTGAGTAACATTAAGAATATCTCTATAGATTGTTGCAACACCCCCGCCACGACCAATCAGACGGGGCTCATGCTTATAACAGTATCCTGGCGGAGTAGACTCATTTAGACCGAAATAATCATTTGGCTTAAGCCAGGTTTCAGTAAGGCAAAGTACATCGAAACTATTATCTGTGACCATTTCATTTACAATAACCGCCTTAGGTGTGAGCGATCTAATGTTTAGAAGACCTAGTTTTAGAAATTGTTTTTGTTCACTAATATTGAGATTTTCTGGTTTAATCACAATTAGATTTTTCCTAGATCTTACTGTAGATTTAATGTTTGACCTCACTAAACGAGGAATAGACACAGTTTCTATATAATGTTCTACACAGTTATGTTCAGACACAGTTTCTATATAATGTTCTACACAGTTATGTTCAGACACAGTTTCTATATAATGTTCTACATTGGTACTTATGTCAGTTAAGTTAGGACAGCAAATACTGTGATTTGGACTTTGACTTACTAGTCATATGGTGGTGTGCAGCGTTCTGGAGATGTTGTCCGACAGAAGAGCCGCTCCGATTCTGCTGGGGTGAAGGCCATCAGGACGGAAGAGCCTAGGTCGCTCCCAAAACAGATTCCAATTATTTACAAAGAGCAGCTTCTGTTCATTACACCATGACATTAACCATTCATTTAGAGCAAATAATCTACTGAACTTTTCATGTCCTAGTCGGTACGTGGGAAGAGGTCCAGACACGATGATCGATGCTTCAGGCGATGTTCTGCGCACCGTCTCGACCAGGCTCCTGTAGTCCTTCTTCAGAACCTCCGTCTGCCGCAGCCTGGTGTCGTTCGTTCCCGCGTGCAGCACGACAGCTCCGATGCGCTCGTCACCGTTCAGGATCTCGGGAACCTGCGCAGCGACATCGAGAACACGAGCACCAGGAAAGCAGTGAGTGATTACCTTGCCTTTACCTGAGGTAGCGTGGACATGTCGGACGATGGAAGTACCGATGACCACAGCGTCGCGTTCCGTCTCGCGAAGAGGGGAGAAGCGGTTCCGGGTGGAGATCTCGAAGACCGGGAGGGGCGGAGAGGTCCTAGCTCTGGTCCTGGCTCGCGTCTTCCGCTGTGGAAGCACCCAGGGTCGTGTCGGCGCCGGAGTGAACGAAACCAGGGATGATGATCGCGTCCTGGGTGCTTTGGTCCTGTGCAGAGAAACACACGGAGTAGACGAGGTCGGAGTCAAGAGGTTACTAACCGCATCGGCGCGTGATGTTTCAAGCGCTGATCGTCGCTCTCTCAGCACGGCTTGTCTCTCTAGTAGATCGCTAATCTGCTTCTCCAACGACTCCAACTCCAACTGCACCGAATGCAGCTCGAACGTGTCCTCGCCTGCACTCAAAGGTAACATTAGACACACATCCGAGTTATTCGTCATTGTAGCAGATGTGCTGCGATGACGAATTGTCGGTTTCAGTGGTGACCGGTGTAAATAAGTTACCACGCGTGCAATGCTAGCGGGCTACCGGTGTAAATAAGTTACCACGCGTGCAATGCTAGCGGGCTACCGGTGTAAATAAGCTACCACGCGTGCAATGCTAGCGGGCTACCGGTGTAAATAAGTTACCACGCGTGCAATGCTAGCGGGCTACCGGTGTAAATAAGCTACCACGCGTGCAATGCTAGCGGGCTACGGTTAGTAGCGGAAGTTCGGATATAAGTAGTGATATCAAAGCAATCCGATTGTTTTTTATAGAGAATCGTATCGGAGATATATTCACACGCTGTAAATAATAGAAAATAATCGTTTGTAAGCGAGTGATAAGGAGAAAATCAAGGATTATGAATCAATTCGACGGAGCTCTAACATCAACAACGCGCTCACAACCCGCGCCAAAAATGCACATTAAGGGATCAGGGTCAATCTGGATATCATACATGTGTTTATATGACTCGGAAATTCTTCCCCAAAACTCCTCCAGCTCAGGACACAGCCAGAACATTTGTGATTGCAAACACCTACTGCATGCCTACTAACATTCAGACTAACATTCGGGTAAATGAACTAACAGACTAACAGACTAACATTCGGGTAAATCTTGGCTAGTTTGGATTTAGTGAAATGAAGCCTAAGAAGAACCTTAACTTGAACTAAGCCATGCCTTGCACAGGTCGAGGAGGAATGCACCTGATTTAAAGCATCCTCCCATTCTCCATCTGTTAGCCCTCTGCCCAAATCACTTTGCCATGATTGACGAATATCATCCAGGTTCTGTGGATCTATTGACATTATAATAGAGTATATGCTTTAAATTAGTCCCTTGCTGTGTGGTTTCAGATCAAGCAATGTCTCTATAGGTGACGTAGGGGGTATTTTGGGGAAGGAGACAAAAACCTTCTTGATAAAACTCCTGATCTGTAAAAAAAAAGAAAAAAAAAAAAAAAAAAAAAGAAAAAGTGGGGTCTAGGTAAGGCAAAATGACTTACAAGCTCTTCAAATGAGCAAAATCCCCTTCTCCTCCCAGACACGAAAGGCAGAGTCCATATAGGAAGGCGGGAATAAACATTTTGAGACAAAAGGACCTATAATGGAAGCTGACCAAAATGTCTTCTAAATTGGGCCCAAATTTTTTAAATGCCAGTCAGTGCAGGATTAGGGGAGGCGATATAATTTTACCCACTATGGGGGAGTGAAGAGCAAACTAGGGAGCTAAACTTGAAATTAGTACTTGATTGTTCCCCACCAAAAATGCACATTAAGGGATCAGGGTCATTCTGGATGTCATACATGTGTTTATATGACTCGAAAATTCTTCCCCAAAACTCCTCCAGCTCAGGACACAGCCAGAACATATGTGATTGCAAACACCTACTGCATGCGGGACTAACATTCGGGTAAATCTTGGCTAGTTTGGATTTAGTGAAATGAAGCCTAAGAAGAACCTTAACTTGAACTAAGCCATGCCTTGCACAGGTCGAGGAGGAATGCACCTGATTTAAAGCATCCTCCCATTCTCCATCTGTTAGTCCTCTGCCCAAATCACTTTGCCATGCTTGACGAATATCATCCAGGTTCTGTGGATCTATTGACATTATAATAGAGTATATGCTTTAAATTAGTCCCTTGCTGTGTGGTTTCAGATCAAGCAATGTCTCTATAGGTGAGGTAGGGGGTATTTTGGGGAAGGAGACAAAAACCTTCTTGATAAAACTCCTGATCTGTAAAAAAAAAAAAAAAAAAAAAAAGAAAAAGTGGGGTCTAGGTAAGGCAAAATGACTTACAAGCTCTTCAAATGAGCAAAATCCCCTTCTCCTCCCAGACACGAAAGGCAGAGTCCATATAGGAAGGCGGGAATAAACAGTTTGAGACGAAAGGACCTATAATGGAAGCTGACCAAAATGTCTTCTAAATTGGGCCCAAATTTTTAAAGTGCCAGTCAGTGCAGGATTAGGGGAGGCGATATAATTTTACCCACTAGGGGGGAGTGAAGAGCAAACTAGGGAGCTAAACTTGAAATTAGTACTTGATTGTTCCCCTTGTACCCACATAGGGGTATTCTGAGGATCTACACTAGACAGCCAATAGATTATTTTCTGAATGTTACTTGACAAATAATAAAATACAAAATTAGGTAGTGCCATCCCTCCTTGACATTTTAATCTCTGTAAAAAAGTCTTCCTAATGCGAGGGCTTTTATTCCCCCACAAGAAGGAGGTGATCAGACTGTCCAGTTTAGTGAAAAAATTCTTCCTAATAAAGACTGGTATATTTGAGAATAAATATAGAAACCGTGGCAAAACAGTCATTTTGATCAGGTTGGTACGACCCGCTAAAGAAAGGGACAGAGATGACCATCAAAAAGTGGACAAAAATTGGCTTTAAATAAATTATTAAACGATCTTGTCACTTGCACTCCCAAGTATTTGAAACTGTCCCGTACTACTCTAAACGGAATAGAGGAAGAGCCTCTACAGGCGGCCAGAGTAATCGGGAAAAATTCACTTTTACTCAAAAATTCCCAAACTCCTTTAATAGTGAAATAATTTGAGGTATTGAGAAGGGTGGGTTTGTTATATACATATAACATATAACAAACCATCATCTGCGTATAATGAAATTTTATGCTCTTTACCATGTTGTGTAATACCTTTAAAGTTAGAAGACTGGCGCATCGCAGCAGCCAAAGGTTCAATTGATATGGCGAATAACATGGGAGAGAGAGGGCACCCCTGCCTGGTGCCCCGATATAAAGGGAAATATTCTGTGTACATTGTTTGTGCACACTGAAGCAACCGGGGAGGTATATAACAATCGAATCCATGAGATTAAGTCTGCAGGAAAGCCAAACTGTTTAAGAGTGTAGAAAAGGTATTCCCACTCTACTCTATCTAACGCCTTTTCTGCGTCGAGAGAGATTACTGCTTCATGATGGCCTGGGGGAGAATTTGTGTAATTATACAGGCATCGTAAATTATTAAATGGATTACGACCTCAAATAAATCCTGTTTGGTCATCTGAAATTATAGCAGGAAGAATGGGTTCCAGGCATAGTGCAAGAACTTTGGATACAATTTTAAAATCCACATTAAGAAGTGAGATTGGCCTGTATGATTCACAGTGAGTAGTTCCCTTTCGAAAGGGAACTCTCGCTGCGTCTAGCTGACGCTATGGGGAACGCCCTCGGCGTGACTGGTGTCTGAAGCTACTATCGAATCACGGCAAAGTCTTTGACCGACGTCAGCCCATGACGTCATCATCGTGCGACCCGGAAGTATAAAAGGGCGCCGTGCCAACACATACACATCTTTCTCGTCTTCAGGGACTGTCTGTTTGATCTGCTATACGAGTTAAGGTAAAACAAATTCAATTATTAATACACACGAGTGTGTATTTACTGCCTGGGATCAAGAGCATGCACAGTCAAGTTCATTTGAAGTTGTTTGTGTGTGAGTGTGAGCGGTTTTCAATCTGAGATCGCTCCACTCTAGTCTGGCTTTTTTCCTGAGGGAAGAGAGTTTGGCATCTGGGACTGGATGATGCTGTCCCGCTCACGCTGAGGCTGAGCGTTGGCATACATCATGGGTTCTCAGATGCAGCTTGCCGATCGTCGCGACGATCTGGCGGTTAACGAGACTAAACAGCAAGTGCTCTTAGGGATGGCTGGTGAGAGTGGTATGGATCCTCTCAGCCACCCTGACCGTGTATGCTGAGCTGATGAATGTTATGGAACGTACTGCAGGCAGGCTGCGGCTGCCATGTTGGCGCGTTAGAGGAGAGATCGCTCGTGGTAGATTGCACGATCGTTTTCTCCTTGGCCATAAACCATCAGCTCAGATGAGCCTTCCATTCCTTCTTGATCTTCTTACAGAGATCGAGAGGGCATGGAAGAATCCATATTCGACCCAATATTCATCAGCATCAGCGTTTAACTTCGCTGATGTCGAGGGGATAGGGGAATATGGATATGTGTTGAGGCTACCGACTGGCGAGGAAAGTTTGCGAACTTTTCTCGCATTTCGTGGGCATCAACACTGAGAGCTCAAACTGTGCTTTAATGGCAGGGGCATACACGGCAGCGGGTCAGGCTGGTGCTGCTTTTCACACCATGGCGGTGTTTCAGGCGTACCAGGCGGACCTGCTGGAGGATCTCGACCAGGGGGCCGGGCTGTCCCCTGAGGTGGTTGCTGAGCTGCGCCGCACCACAGATCTTGCTCTCCGGGCCACCAAGCAGACTGCTGCTGCTATCGGCCGCTCTATGGCGGCTATGGTGGTCACGGAGAGGCATCTGTGGCTGAGCCTGGCTGATATCGGGGAGAAAGAGAAAGGCTTTCTCCTCGATTCGCCGGTTTCGCCGACTGAACTTTTCGGCACCTCCGTTAAGGCGGGGGTTGGAAAGTTCAGGGAGGCGAAGGCGCGCTCAGCGGCATTTAAGACATGCATACCGCTGAGATCCGCGCCCCCACCCAGGCAGGCGGGACCTGGTCCTTCACGGTCTGAGGACCGTAGGCAGGACCAGAGGGCTAGCGTCTCCTCTCGTGCCCCCCCTCCGTGGAGGAGCAGGGCACAGAGGAGACGGGATTCCCGCGGGGAAAAAGGATCTGAGGGAGGTGATCCAGGACCAACGCTTTCGGCGTTGGTGATGGATCACTTCCCTTGAGGGCGGTTACATCCTAGCCCTCTCCTTTTTCCTTTTTAATGTCTTTTAATGATTTTTTACCCAGGCGCTTCTTACATCAGGCCTGAGGCGGGCCCATGATGAATAGAACTATGTTCTGACGGCCCGCCCGGACTTGCTCAGTGAGAACGCCCCTTTCAGGCATTCAAGGGCGGTAGAACATGGTGGTGAGAACTGCACTATGAGTCTTCGCTCAACATGCCGCAGGTGAGAGTGGTAATTTTTGTGTATTACACTAAAAATATGTATTTCTTACAGACCCCAGGTTTCCTATATATAGAGTTAGGTATTCATCAACGACTGAACGCTGAGGCGTCAGTTGGGATGTGGATGAAGGAGGCGCGTTGCTGAGGCACCGCCACCGTTGGTAATATGTACCAAATATTACTACTTCCCACAATTTGCAATATGTCTGTCCCAGCAAGAGTACGGTGACAGTGGTAGGCCTTATCAGGCCTCTAGTAAGGCAGGTGCCAATGCTGAGGCATCAAGGTACTGCTAGCCTAGCTGGCTATCAGGTTAAAAAGGGGCAAATACGCTCTCCTGAAGGTCGGCTGTCAATTGTAGGCCTCAGTTGAACAAGGCGCGTTTTCAGTTGGAAGGCCTCAACCAGGCCTCACTGGAGATATGTACCGATGTGCGCATCGGGACAGCTAGCCTGGCGGCTATCAGGTTGTAGGCCTCATCAGGCCTCCCTGAAGGCCCGCTGTTAGTTGTAAGGCCTTATTAGGCCTCCCTGAGGGTGAGCTCTCAGGTTGTGATCACTACCAGAGGCAGGTTGTAGGCCTCATCAGGCCTCCCTGAAGGCCTGCTGTTAACTCTAAGACCTTACTAGGCCTTTCTGAGGGTGAGCTCCCAGATTGTGGTCACTCCCAGAGGCAGGTTGTAGGCCTCATCAGGCCTCCCTGAAGACCTGCTGTTAAATTCTAAGGTAGTAGGCCCCATCAGGCCTCCCTAAGGTGTTCCTGGGATCCAGTCATCTAAAACAGTTAAGCACGAATTGCAAACAGGTAGCAGGCCTCTCCAGGCCTCCCTAAAGGCTGTTTATCTGGTAGTAGGCCTCAATAGGCCTCCCTTGAGAGCGAGTTCCTTAATCAGGATGCTCGGATAGCCTGCGTAGCTTGACTGTCGACTAGTAGTCCTCAATAGGCCTCCCTGAGGGTGAGCTCCCAGGTTGTGGTCACTCGAATGAGGTAGTAGGCCCCATCAGGCCTCCCTAAGGCGTTCCTGGGATCCAGTCATTTGATACAGTTAGCACGAATTGCAAACAGGTAGCAGGCCTCTCCAGGCCTCCCTGAAGGCTGGTTATCAGGTAGTAGGCCTCAATAGGCCTCCCTTGAGGGCGAGTTCCTTAATCAGGATGCTCGGATAGCCTGCGTAGCTTGACTGTCGACTAGTAGGCCTCAATAGGCCTCCCTGAGGGTGAGCTCCCAGGTTGTGGTCACTCGAACGAGGTAGTAGGCCCCATCAGGCCTCCCTAAGGCGTTCCTGGGATCCAGTCATTTGATACGGTTAGCACGAATTGCAAACAGGTAGCAGGCCTCTCCAGGCCTCCCTAAAGGCTGGTTATCAGGTAGTAGGCCTAAATAGGCCTCCCTTGAGGGCGAGTTCCTTAATCAGGATGCTCGACTAGCCTGCGTAGCTTGACTGTCAAGTAGTAGGCCTCCATTAGGCATACTTGAGAAAATAAGAGTAACCTCAGCAAGGGACTATGCTTCGCTAAAGGCAGGTAGTAGGCCTCACTAGGCCTCCCTGGAAGTGAGCTTGAACGCTCTGAAAATTGGCGGTATTGCTGTCAGGTAGTAGGCCTCTCTAGGCCTCCCTGAGGATGGAGTCCCGAGCCAGGATGCTCGGGTTGCCAGCATGGCTTGCTGTTAGGTAGTAGGCCTCTATAGGCCTCCCTGGAAAACCCGCTATCAAGTAGTAGGCCCACAGGGCCTCCTTGAAGGTGAAGTTCCTGAGCTAGGCACTTCTTGATTACCAGTTCTCAGTGGAGAACTTGTGGTAGTTGGGCCTACAGCTGGAGGTTACCCGCCAGGCAGGTTCAGCTGCTCCCCTCAATGAGGGTCGTCTATGAGCGCTCAGCCGCCTGAGCCTGGTCAGACGGTCGTAGGCCTCTCATGAGGCCTCCCTGTTAGATCAGTCCTTAGGCCCTTTCGGCCTCCCTACTGCTTTGAAACACAAGCACCTGGTAGATCCTTGATTTGAGCAGGCAGACTCCCCTCGCTAGCAAGGGTTCTAAAGCGCTCCGCTGAGTATTGCTCTCTTGGATAACCCGTCTCTGAGTTCCGGGCTAAGTAGGACTGCCAGTTGCTTCAGTCCCTTAGTTTGGATGCCCCCTGGGCACCATCCAGAGGCTCTGTTTTTGAACAGACTAAACCGAAGTTGGCTAAACCGAAGTGTCCATAACACTTAGGGCACCAGGTCAGGCCTCCCTGGTGGCACTCGGGAGAACTGGTTTCCTGAGTAGTGACTGGCTGGGGTTCCTTCGGGTCTCCTAGCCACATTCCCTTAAAGGGACCCCTTCTTTGGAAGTAGTGGTCCTGGGCCTTCGAGCTGTCTAGATGGAACCCCGCACAGTGCGCTAGGGTTCTGTTTAGTTGCATAGCTTGGGCTATGACCGTAGGGAGTGCTGTCACTGTCAGCCCAGTGTGACCTGAGGGGGAGTCGCTCAGGTTTTTTCAGTGGAATTACTTGTGTTGACAGTTGTCACTGCCAAGAGGCAGACACTCCCCTCAGCATGGCGGCGTTGGTATATCGTTCCCCATAGCGTCAGCTAGACGCAGAGAGAGTTCCCTTTCGAAAGGGAACATCTAAGGTTACGTATGTAACCTCTGTTCCCTGAGAACAGGGAACGAGCGCTGCGTCGCGTTGCCATGCTTCAGGGCCTTTCTGCCATACAGTCCCTTCAGACGAGAAGATGTGTATGTGTTGGCACGGCGCCCTTTTATACTTCCGGGTCGCACGATGATGACGTCATGGGCTGACGTCGGTCAAAGACTTTGCCGTGATTCGATAGTAGCTTCAGACACCAGTCACGCCGAGGGCGTTCCCCATAGCGTCAGCTAGACGCAGCGCTCGTTCCCTGTTCTCAGGGAACAGAGGTTACATACATAACCTTAGACGGATCCTTGCTATCCTTAGGGATAAGGGATATTGAGTAAATGTTGAGAGAAGATTTGCTGTATTGAAGGACTCATTAAAAACTAATACAAGAAGCGGGCCCAGTAAAGCTGCAAACTTCTTGTAAAACTCTATCGGGAATCCATCAGGTCCCGGAGCTTTACTGCTCTGCAGTAAATCATGATGGAATCATTAGGATTTTCTGAAGTGTATAGAGTAGAATAAAAATTGACAAAGCTGTAATTAATATATTTTGAGTGTATATACCATGGATCCAGATGGGGCTTTAATATGTTATCATTTTCGAGTTATTGTATTGACGAGACAGAAAAGCCAGTAATTTACTGGCTTTGTCCCCAAATTCATAAAATGTATGCCGTACCATAGGGCACTATTTGAGGAAACATCTATTTGCAGTGGTGTCCGAAACCATAGTGGACGTTTTTGAGTGCACTCATTCAATCCCACAATGCACCGCAATAACGAGTGTACAGTAGATGTACGCGCAATGGCTGGAGAATATGCTTGTTCGATGCACCAGCGCTGCGCAGACCGATCGGCGAATGACATCAAAGTACCGCGAGTGAACTAGCTTACCGCTGTCTGATTCGCCCCATGTAAAATATATATAGTATATATTTTATACTATATAGTAGGCTACTATACTGTATATACTATATTGTATGGGCGTCGGCGTCTTTCACAGACATTTTTTACTGCAGTAGATGCAATTTACATTAAGTACAAATATATTGACTTGTTTACTAAACGTCTGGTTGAGGCAGACAAAACTACGGAAAATTCCAAATCTGTTGCAGCAACAATAGTGTAGGGGTAAGCCGCATGGCATCAAGATTTGACGCAAATCGACCTGAGGTTTGAATCTGGCTTTTGCCGAACTCGCTCTACTCCTTTTTCCCATCACATATCAGATCGGAAATTCATTTATTTTCAATGAAAATGAAGAAAATATTAGAAAAGTGAAAATAAAGCTTCTAACGCGTTTAATCAGTGTTTATCAGTTAGGGCTAGGTAAATAGATATGTGCTCAATTAGAGACGATAAAAGTGAGTGGGTCCAATATCATTGGTCTTAAAAAGTGTACAATCACATACAATAGTTCCGGATTCCGCTGTGGATGCCATCTCCTGGCGAGACGTGGGAATTCATTCAATGCGTGTCGCGACTCTCACAGTGCATTATGGGTATTATCTAGCCATCGAGCGTACATCGGTTGCAAACTCGTTATTGTGGTGCATTTTGGGATTGAATGAGTACACTCAATATTGCCACTCAATAACGTGGTTTCAGACACCACTAAATGGATAGTGCCCTATAATAATAGTAATAATAGTGCCCTATTTAAGGGTATAGGGGGAGATTTCTGCCAGGAGATGGCGCCCGCAGCTGAATCAATCATCCATACATCTTCCAAACTGCACTGGTCCAGCGCAATATCATGCATACAGGTATAAATTCCTTTTTAATTGATTATTAAATTGTTTGATTAAGGTTTATACATGCGAGTTTCCAATGCTGATTTCAAGATAAATCTTTTCATTATTACTGGAGCTGCCGGTTTGCTACGTTTCAAATAAACAGCAAGCACAAATTGCAAAAACGGCAGCCTTTCCGGCGCACTTAGTTGCCGAATTCACTCACTCGTCCACAAGACAGAGCCATGTGCTTGGACACAACACAAACATAGAAACATTAAACAAGGACTACACAGACAAGGCTGCCAGGGCAGAACCCTGACACCTTTGTCTTTTTATCTGATTTTCTTTTTGCTTTAAATCAAACTTTGTATTTTTTTGATTCTCCTCTTAGCTGGTTGGTTTGGTTCATGGCTTAAAACGCTTTAGCCAAGACTTTTTTTTTTAATCCCTTTGGGAGAAATGAATGGAAAAAATACTTCTGGAACCAACACTGCTGAAAAAGCATTCAGGCACTTATGCACGCTATGGCGAGTGGACATGACAGAATGCGTGATGTCCTCAGAGATTGTGATTACAATACACTCTTTGTTGTTTGTAAAGAGATTTGAGTAACATTTGCTTATTAAGGTGTTCATGTACTGTAACATGTCTTTGTAAGTCTTTGTTTGGTGACTATTACGATGCTGATGAATAGAGTTCACAGTATAGAGTTATACAAGATACTTTAAGTGCTGGTACAAAGTGTGTTCATTAAGCATTAGTGTCTGATTAATGTAATGCTAATGTCAGTGAGTTTCCACTTTCATATGAAGAAGTCACACTGCAAGTCATTGCAAACACTGTGAAACAATATCTAATTTCTTGTTGTGATGAAAATAAAAGACCATATGTGCCACCAGAAAACAGTCTCTTCTGTGTGTGCAGCATAAATGATTATAATTGTTCTCCTACATATTGATCATGTTATTGGTATGGTGACATGGTGTGAAAATTTATGTATTTATTATTATTATTTACAAATGGCAGCACCTGTAATAGGCTACTACAAATTGGAAATATGCAGATATATATCATTCCACTTACTTTCCTCAAACTGTGTATTGTAGTACTTTGATCGCAGCTTTAAAGGACAACATAAAAGAAAATATATTATTATGTCTATAATGTTGTTTTGACTACAAAGAAGTATTGAACATTTCTACTGTTATCAGGCCTATACGCTTTGAACAGAATTAGCACTTCGCTCTTCCGGAAAGTGCTGGCTTAAAATAACGTTGAGTTGAGGGGAACCCCTGCGATGGGTTCTCAGGATGTAATTCATAAATTTAGTCTGTCTTATTTGTCTTCTCTACTTCCTATTTTCATTCTTATTGTTTTTCTCTGCTGGCGTGTCCTCTGTCACAGCGCAGCACTTTTCCTCTCACTCTTTCAAAACATGCTCTGCTTAGACAAGCAAACATTTACAGATGAAACTGTTTCCCCTCCAGTTGATAATGTTTCTGAAAGAGATGAGCACAGGAAGCATAAACCTACACCCTCTCACAATCTCCAGCAATCTGATCAGCGAGTAACACTTCAGTTGGCATGAGATGCTTCAAGAAATATATCACAAAAAATTTTAAATGTAATTCAATCACACTCATGTCAATTCCAAACCCATATTATATCTTCCATGAAAAAAATAAAAAATAAATGAAGAATGTTGATGCAACTCTTTTCAAGTTATTTCCCTTTTTTGTGTTGCATGGAATAGACTTTCAAGTAACTGAACTGAAAAGTAATTTATGTGGGATGAGGGGCATTTATTTTGATCCTTGACATACTTCCTAAAAATGATTTAACATCCGTTAGAAATAGAGCTACAGAACCAAAAGGAAATAGAAAGAGGAAGTTAAATAACTCATTTAAGATGATACGGGCGGTTTCATTTTGTACTTTTTTTTGTAAGAGAACAAGAAACTAATGGGGTTTATAGAGTATAAGGATTGGGAACTGGCATGAGCTGGACTAACTCATGTTACCCACATGAATGACAGATTTCAATAAGTCTGATCATGTGCACTAACCACTAGGTCATATTTCTTATCATGCTTATTCCATATGGTTTAAACTAGTCCCGTTCATACTGACTAGACAAAACATCATTGATAATTTAAAGGTGTCATGAACTGGCTTTTTAAATTTTTTATACTGTTGTCTGAGGTCAACTTATTGTGTTTGTGTGTTTACATTCAAATACATCATAATGAATAAGTAATAGGCTATTTTCTGCCCTGGTTTTGAGGCTCTCTTTTAAATGCTCAGTTTTAATGGGCGTGCCGCACTGAAAACTTGGAAGTAAACGCCCACGGCTAGGATTGGATAAGATTTGCATATTTAATGAGATTCTGCTCCCCTGTCAGTGAAAGCGTGTGGGAAACGGCAACCGGAATGAATCTCCCACAGGGCTCACAAAAGTGTCTTTATCAAACAAACACAATGATTTATCTCTCATCCACCCGAAATTGATTGGAATGTTATTTTTTTATTACTTGGCCCGCCCAATCGGTGGATATAAGCACGAACCTTACACACACGCGCGCGCCCTTGAAGTCAAGAAGGTCGGCAGGCCGCGCTTATGTTTTGGTAGCCCGTCTGGAAAACGCATAGCCCCGGGACGCTGGGCTTTTGCGAGCCCTGACCCATACATGTCTGATCTCGATACGCAATGAACCAATTTCAGCACTGTGACAGCGTGCTAAGGTATGTTCAGTTAGACATGTACACATAATCAATAGATATCAAACGATCTGTAACAATGCAATACTATCACATATAAAAAACATTTTTACCCACATAAGTGTGGTTAATTAGCCTGGATGCCAGCCGAACTTAGCCCCGCCCACATCATTTGAGATCGGGCAGTTCGGTCTGGACTTAATCTGTTGTGGAGCAACTATGCCCGAACAGAAGCTGTTCGGACCAATGAAATTGTCAGGGCGGGCTGTAGACGATGATGGACAGATGATACACAGTAACGTTATCATCCACGTCACCAAAGAGCGCTTGGGTTGAATTTGTTCTAATCCTAAACTAACAACTTGTTCGTATATGCATTGACCTTCACTATTTCTCTCAGAAATGATGATCGTGTTGGTAAGTACTCTGTGTATCCTTAAATTCTTTTTTACTACACCGGCAAAGATCGTAAAGATTCTACTTCTTCCAGCGTGTGTGCAGACAGGGTTGCCAAGTTTTTCCAACAAAACCCACCCAATTGCTACACAAAACTAGCCTAAAACTAGCCCAAATGCTAGCATTTTTCATCGGCCTTAATACACAATGTAAGTACAGAAGAGTCAAGTTTTAAATAGGAAAAATATTTGAGCAAGATGCTAACGGTCTAATCAGATTCAATGATCCATGCTAAGCTATGCTAAAAGTGCTACCGCCAGACCCGGAGATCGGCTGAATGGATTCGAAAATGGTAAAACTCAATTGTTTAACTCTAGGGGAGTTAAAGTGTTCCTTTAACATTAACTTTTTTGCTCACCAGTCACTGTGGCTATAATAGCCACTCAGGATTTTCACTGGCCAGCATTTTCTAGTTGGGAAATTTGTTGTTGGCTATATGTAAATGACCACTGTACACACCCAAATCAAGTCTACATGAAATGCATAATGTGACAGATCATCAGGCCTATTTAGCTCTGATACATTTGTGGTAAATCTCCTTAATCTAATAAAAAAAGAGGGATTATACAGCAGGGGAGGAGACACTCTGAACAATACAATGCAAATGTTGTATAGGTAAAAGGACACACCCTACTATGAGAGCCCTACCCGTCCAGATTCAATCAGCATAACAGTGTCATTCAAATGCATAAATGTTAATCCAATCACTCAAGGGCTCCAAGAGCCATTAAAGACAAATGGTGCTCATTTTACTTACAATGAAGAGAACAGGAACTGGCCAGGAAGATACAGGTGTTGGGAAAAACTGCCCATACAGAGTATCACTAATCCTAATCCCAATCAGCCAAACGATATTGTGCTCTGAGCTTGTTATGCTAAATGGTCAGGAGGTGCATAAAGACAAAATACTTAATGTCTCCAACCCATGGGCTGATTAACTTGATCATGTTAGAATGTAGTCAATATTTACCTTAAACTGTACCACAATATATTTCAAACATTAATACATTTGTAATCTTACAGGAGCTTCAAAATATATGAATTAGATGTGAATAGGCTGAATGGCAAGCAGGTGGGCAATTGCTGCAGACAAAGGGAAATTGGAAAGCAGCATGAAATTAAATGTATGTACTTTTGTTGTGTAACATGTCAAGTTATGACTTCTAATGACTTAAAGCCTCTGAACGCTTAGCCCATTCAGTAGCTGGAATGTTGTACAGGTCAGTGTTGTTGATGTCAAGCAGTTTCTCTAAATAACGCTGCTTGGCGGTTATTTAGTCACTCCCGAGAGCCCCTTTCCTTTCGCTCCCTCCTTCTCCATTTCTTCTCCAGAGACTGCGGCGTGCTGCAAAAATGCAAACAAATATCAAGCTGCTCGCTCTCTTTGTTGCTCTTTCTCTCTGTCGCAACGTCGAAGTAACCATGGCAACGGATAGCGTATCCTGCCAATATGGCCCGTTTTTTTATTATCAGTGTTTTTATTTGCTGTCTTTTCTATCACTTTTGATCAATTTAATGCGTCCTAGTTGAATGAAGATGTTAATTATTTATTTTTATAAAACAAAGAGTGGTAACATTTTATTTTACAGTGTCCTTGTTACATATGTTACATGTAGACCTACTTATTATAATAACAGTAAAGTATGCATAATTACATGCAACTAACCCTTAACCACACCCTAATCCTAACCCTATAGTAAGTACATGTAATCAATTATGATTACTCAGTACTTAAATATATAATTAAACTGTAACAATGACATCTTAAAATAAATTGTAACCAAAAGATCTTACCCTAAACTTTTAAATGGAAGTGTATCTCAGTTTCCACAAAAAAATATTAAGCAGCAAAAACTTTTCAGCATTGGTAGGAAATGTTTCTTGAGGAGCAAATCAGCATATTAGAATGATTAAAATATAATGATATCCATTCTGTTATTGATCTTTTTGGGTGAGGTCAGTAGTAAATCTTGAGTTAATGTGGTGTATTATCCCATTTGATCACTTTTGATAATGTTTTTTTTATATTAGTACAATCTGCATAACCATACTACTGTGATTAAGCACTTTTGCTGTTGTCGCTCTAGTGTCCATTACTGACCCGTTACATAACACCAAATGATCAACTATCATATTGTAAGGAACTCACTCCAAGGAAAGGAACTCACTGCATTTCTAGGAAACATGACAAATATCATTACGTCATCAGGGTCAAGACAATATCCAAAGGGCGGTTCCTCTTGGGGGAAAAGCTAACCCAACTTTTGTTTCAACTTCTGCGCTGACATCCCATCTGAAACGTTGAGCTTCACTCCAATTGACACACCTGATGTGGTTCATCACCAAGGACAGAGGACACATGAGCTTTAGACCAGAGGAAGACGCCACAAGTCAGGCAACAAATCACAAGATTCAGCTGCCGTCGCTTTAGGATCGTTTGACTCACATTCAACAGAGAGTGAAGCAATTTCCAATTGACATATTTTCACTTTCAGTTTTTACAAAAGCAAACACACAGTTTCAAATTGCAGTGTTAAACTGTTAAATGCATTTATACTACACATCTGATATATTAATGTATATAAATGTTCAGCACTGTTCTGCTTACATATTTTGACTTGAAATGTAATTCCCTGGCTGGTTTAAGTTTTTGTATAACTATTTTCTCAATTTTAATAAAAAACGTTATTTTGCTACAAAATGTGTTTGTTAGAGGTCTGATCTGATGACAAGAAGGCTGTTGGTTTTATGAAGGCAACTCATGGGCATCACAGTTTTGCAATGTACATGTTGTGCCATTTCATGCTCCTCTGGTTTTGTGGTTCTTGGTTTTGTTTTTTGGACTGATATTTTGTTGTGTTTTCTTCACATTGTTCCCGTATTCTGTCTTCTTCTGTGTTTATGCTGCATTCACACCATGCGCTTCTATGGCACCACTATCAACGCCTAAATGAATCTGCAGGGGTCAGATGGTACAGCAGTCATGTGGTACAAGTAGGAGCTTTCAAATAATTCCATTTTACGAGCTGTAATTTCAAGCCCTACAATGACATGAACACATTGAAATCTCGTAATTACAGTAATTCCTACATGGCACGAACGCACCTTTAGTTCGTGTTTCCTTTGTTTCATGGCCTACCTTGTTAGTTTCTGTAGTTACCTTGATTCGTTTCCATAATAACTAATCACTTACACCTGTCCCTTGTTTGCCCTATGTTATCTTGTGTATTTAATCCCCAGTGTTTCTCATGGTCTTTGTCTGGTATTGTCCTTTTTGGATGTTACATGCACTTTGTTTAGTTCTGTTTGTCTCGTGTTTGGAATTTCCTGTTTGTTACCAGAGGGGTATTCCACAAAGCAGGTTATGCGACTTACCGGGGTAAGTTTTCTCAAAGTAAGTGGATAACCTCAACTTTAACGTTCATGGTATGTAAGTAGCCATATAAACTTTTTTCTCTGAACATCACATGTTCCAAGGTTAGTTTACTTCAGGGCATACGTGCCCTATTTATGAGTCTCAATGGACGTATTTCGCACAAAATTACATTATAAATATATTTATATAAATATATTATAAAGCACAATTATAACATAAAGCAATGTTTATTTTTCCTCTAATTCTTTTATTTTATTCTTATATCAGATTGTGGATCTGTACTCAATCTGCACTTTTCTTAAACCCAAAGCTCTAAAAATAGAACAGAAAAACAAAAGCAATACAACAATTAATTAGAGAAAAACAACTTTTTAAAATGACCCAACGTTGGTGCATTTCTGTTGGGAAGAGGAAGCACATTCCATAGCTTGGGGGCTTTGTATGAAAAGGCTCTTTCCCCCATGGTCTTTAGCTTACATGAAGGCCGGGGAAGGAAAGAGAGTTAGCAAAGCGAAGAGAGTGTGATGGAGTATAAGGACTGATGAGATCACAAAGATACTCAGGTGCAGTCCCATGAAGTGCCTTGTATGTTAAAATAAGAATTTTTAAATCAATTCTCACATTTATGGGAAGTCAGTGCAGTTGTGAAAGAACCAGTGTAATGTGTTCACGAGGAGAAGTATGAGTCATCACACGAGCGGCAGAATCTTGTATATACTGAAGCTTGCTCAGCGATTTAGCTGAAAGTCCGGCAGCAAGTTAAGACTTAAAGGAGTTAAAATGATTCTGAAAAGTTTAAAATGAATTAAAATAATAAACAACTAAAATACGGAAGGAGAAGTGTGCACCAGTGCCCTCTCTGAAACCGGAAATATCATTAAAAAATTATAAAGCCATATTATACTTTCAGTTCAATAATTATTTTTATTTTAATTATCATCAAACTAAAAATATTTCATTTTCTTTTAATTTTTTGTGTGTACTGTCTTCGTTGCTTCTGTATGAAGTGTCTGAATAAATTCAGTCACTTGACCTACATGTGTCATGCTTAGTAAATGGTGCTTTTAATCTCATCATTTCTGTTTGTATAGTATTTATGTCTTGTCTGTTCTGTGTTGAAAAAAAAAATAAGACAGAGATTTCCCGACATCCACAAAGAAAAATTGGGGGGTTGGGGGGTTGGGGTAAGCTAATTTTCCCAGTAAAGAGGAAAGTTGAGAAAAACAAATGCTGTCTTGATTCCAGGGGGCTAAGAGGGTCAGAAAGCAGTAGAGCGGGGGTCATCGCTGTCCTGAGAAAACAAAAATGCAAAGATTCAATGCGGAGGTGGACTGCAAAAAATGAGCTGAGAGGTCATCTGGCTTTATTTTGACAAAAACAATATGGTGAGGAGAAATAAAGTGTAAAGTCAATGAACTTTTCGTGAAAGCAACACTAGATTAGACAGTGTTGTTTGTCTGTCAGAACTGAACTGAGAATGCCTTTTATATTTCATATCAATTTCTGAATTAGCAGACAGCATGCAAAAGAAATTTGTGAATAAATAAGTATTGTCACAAACCAACTTTAAATAACTTCTGTTAAATATTTGTTTCACAGAGTTACCTGATAACCTCAAATTTCGTAACTTTCAGGGTATATAAGTAGCCATAGCAACTTCTTAAACTAAACATTTTACTGCGTCATTGGAGGAACTTGAACTTCAACAACATTGAAGGAAGATGTTGTTCCTATTTTTATGGAAGTGACAGACAGTGTTCATCTGTAGAGTTTCAAAGTAGAGAGCTATGGTAAGTAATGCTATGTTTTAAATAATGTCAAACTCTAGTAGTAAAATAAAGTAAAGTAAATAAAGTAACACTTTAAAGTAAGGTTCCATTTGTTAACATTAGTTAACTAAATTAGTTAACATGAAATAATACTTCAACATTAACTAAGATTAACAAATGCTATAGTAGATCTCAACATTTACTAATACATTATTAAGATCAAAAGTTGTATGTTAACAGTAGTTAATGCACTGTGAACTAACATAATAATATTAATAAATGTTGATAAATGCTGTTAAATATATATCGCTCGTTGTTAGTTCATGTATGAGAATGTTATTACAGAAAGATGAGACAATTTTTGGGTCAAATCTAGTGAGCATATATTGAATTGACTGTAGAAGAATCAAAATAAGTACAAAAAGTAATGAATAAATGTGAGCATAAATGAGGCGGTAAAATAGTTTGTGTCTGTGTGTTGAGCTGTATCCTTAATTGTGGTTAAGGGTTGAGGACAGGAAGCTAAAAAGGAAGTAAAAAACCCAAAACAAAAAAACAACTCAGGACAAGATGTTAGAAGCTGTCTTGTGCCAATAGCTGGTGAGCACTTTCTTGAGATTAACCTTGTTGCTGGGAGTTGTAGACAATTAACTGATGGGGATTGTCTGATTTGTTCAGGAGGTTAATCTTGGTCAGGGTGCCATTTCGGGTCAATTGGGCACGGGCATCATTGTTTGTTTCGGCCTTTCAAAGGTGGCACGCTGCTGGATGATCAGTCCTCAGCTTGTGTCCCGTGCTCAACAGTTCGCGACATTCACCCTGTTGATGAAGTCTTCAGCTGGCTGAAAGGTTGACGGGTGGGAGTTCTCAAGTGATTTATGTTGCTTTACTTGCGGCCCAGCATGGATCATTCAGCTTGAGCCCAATCCACTGGCTATTTCTTTCTGACACCTTTGAGACTTCTCTGATGGTCTGATGAGAAATCATGCCACAAATCCTCTGCATCCCACTTCATCTGGATAAACTTGGGTGTTCCAGCCACGCTTCTTCGCTTCTGTTGCAAGCTCTGCATAGCGCAGTTTTTTTTTTTTGCTCATAAGCCTCCTGAACTAAGTTCTCCCATGGCACTGTGAGCTCTATGATGTAGACCATCTTAAGTGAGGGGGACCAGAGTACAAAGTCTTGAGGGTCCAGGTGTATCTCCCTTGCATGAGGCTTGTCTGGCAGCCTGTCATGATGTGTTTGAGATTTGCTGGAGTTGGGCAAAGGGCACAGGTTGGATTCTTGCCGTACCACTGTTGGTGATTCATTGGAGATGGAAGCACGTCATACGTTGCTCTGATGATAAAGCTAATCTTGTTTGCTTCCATTTCCCATAGCTCCCTCCAGCTGATCTTTCTCCTCTCCACACCTTCCCACCGCATCCATTGCCCCTGCTTAGCTAGAAACACAGCCTTCGCTCTTTTTACAGCCTCCTCCTGTCAACGCCCCTCCTCGACCACCAGTGTTCTCTGGTCTGATGTTGTAGCCTTTCGCTAGGTTTGTTCGCTTACTTTCAGGCCAAAACCACACCTTCAAACCGCATCCATTGCCCCTGCTTAGTTAGAAACACAGCCTTCGCTCTTTTCACAGCCTCCTCCTGTCAACGCCCCTCCTCGACCACCAGTGTTCTCTGGTCTGATGTTGTAGCCTTTCGCTAGGTTTGTTCGCTTACTTTCAGGCCAAAACCACACCTTCAAACCGCATCCATTGCCCCTGCTTAGCTAGAAACACAGCCTTCGCTCTTTTCACAGCCTCCTCCTGTCAACGCCCCTCCTCGACCACCAGTGTTCTCTGGTCTGATGTTGTAGCCTTTCGCTAGGTTTGTTCGCTTACTTTCAGGCCAAAACCACACCTTCAAACCGCATCCATTGCCCCTGCTTAGCTAGAAACACAGCCTTCGCTCTTTTCACAGCCTCCTCCTGTCAACGCCCCTCCTCGACCACCAGTGTTCTCTGGTCTGATGTTGTAGCCTTTCACTAGGTTCGTTCGCTTGCCTTCAGGCCAAAACCTCCTCTTCCCTGCTGGACCTGGCCCACAATGTCTTTGAGTTTCAGGGCTGATGTAGCTTGCTGCACTTCATCGGATGGTGTCCACTTCTGCCCACTTACTAGGGGAGGTGCAGCAGTACTAATGGTCTTGTCTCTGGAATCCTTCGGTGTCAACTGTAGTCTTACTTTAGAACATTTGTATTCCTCGGTTAGAGTAGTGAGAGGTGGTTTCAGGACCCCTTTGCTGTAGAGGCTGATGTTAGTTAAGACACTGAGCCAGTTTATTTGTATATGAAGTGATGGTTCACTCCATCTTCTCCATGGTTGTTAATACTCCAGCTTCATACACAGTGAGTGGCCACATTGTCCGGGGAAGGAGTCTAAACTGTAGGCACCAGAGCTTCAGTTTCCCCAGCAGTAGTGTCTTGCTGATGTTGTCCAGGCAGTTAACAATCTCTTGACTGAGTTGTTACACCTGCACTTTGTCCTTAAGTCTTGAGTTGTACCATCTGCCTAGGCTTTTGACAGGCTGCTAAGACACTATTGGTATTGGGTCGTCCCCGATGCAGAACCATGTGTCTCTAAGCATCCCCTTGACTATGGAGATGCTTCGAGATTTGCTTGGCTTGTTTTTTATTCGGGCCCACTTGATGTTCTTCTGCAGCTTTCCAAGTAGCCACTTGGTGCATGTTTCAGTAGTGGTCAGAGTTGTCATGTCGTCCATGTATGCTCTGATAGGTGGAAGACAGAACTCGGCCCTGGTTGGTCCCCCTCTCACCATTGATTTTAAGGCCCTGATAATGACTTCCATGGCCATTGTTAAAACCAAAGGTGACACTGTGCAGCTTGCCATGATGCCTACTTCCAATCCCTGCCATGTTGTGGTAAAGTTGGCTGTTGTGAAGCACAGTTGTAGGTCTTGGAAATAGGTCTTGAGCAGTGTTGTGATACGTTATGGTACGTGGAAGAAGTTGAAAGATTCCCAGTGAAGATTATAAGGAACTGAGCCAAATTTATAGGTCAAAGAAAACCACATCTAGAAAACCACAACCATAGATCTCTCTTGTCCTTCTTGGCTGCTTGGCTTGTATGCTCCAAGCAGCTAGAGAATCCTGGAATTTCTGCTCTCTGATGTCTGATGCACTTGGTATTAGCATGCCGCCAGCCCTATGCCAAGCATTGTGTATTCTTTGCTTTAAAGAACCAGTCCACCCACAAATGAAAGCCATATAGACCACTTGTATGCTGATTTTTCTTACTCCCAAAACATGAACCTGATAATTTTGTCAATTCAAAATTATTTTTATTAATTTTTTTTACAGTGCACTAAGCACTAAGGTATTTTGATAACACTTTATAATAAAGATGTATTAACTAACATGAACTTACAATGTGCAATATATGTTTTTAGTTACACTTACCCTATATATTTTAAAATAACTAGCTTCCGCCAGACCGCCTTCTGTATTCTAATGGTTATTGTAATGGCAGTGGTATTTTGGAAAATGTACCCATTTTGTATAGTAAAATTCAACCTCTCTTCCAGCAGATAAAGATCTGTCTCATGTCTGGGTCACCATCTAGCTCGATCATGGAACAGAACACAACCAATTCAACTCAAAGATCTTGTGAAATGCCAGCTCGTGTATTCTTTATATCTGTATACTCTCTGATTTTTCTGGCAAGCCTGGCACTCAACAGCATTGCAATATATGTGTATTTTTGTAAAGCTACAAGACAGTCCAGCATCACTGTCTATCTCAAGAATATGGTAATAGCTGACTTGTTTGTCTGTCTGTTGTTGATATTACGCATTGCCAAATATGCGAGCACTTCAGAGGAAATTCAGCTTATCTACTGTAAATTTAGTGCTCCAGCTTCCTACCTCAACATGTACTCCAGTATTCTCTTCATGGGCTACATTGCTGCAAACAGGTATGTATGTTATTTATTTTTTTCCATCCATCCATCCATCCATCCATCCATCAAAAAATAATAAATTAATCGCACAAGTTTTTCATATTTTTATACTCTAATAATTTCACAGTTAGTCCAATTAATGTATGAACAACTTCAAGTATTTTTACTTTTTATGAATAAAGGCCAGTATCACTGATACTAATACTGCTACTGATGTCTCTATTAAATTGATTTTTGTAAACATAAACTTAAAACAATCTTCACATTAACCCATTATAATAAATCTCATATTTACCTGTGCTCTGAAATATACAGAAATTGATAGAAATAGTAGTAACAGAAATTACAGAATAATGTTATCAAAAAAGTCTGCACTGCATAAATAATAATTTATAATAATTTTAATTTTTATTTATTTGTATATTTTTAATATATTTTTATTTTATTTATTTATTATTAAAGGCAAAACATTTTCTGTTTCCTTTGTTCTTTGATTAACATTAATGACTTTAAGATCTGCCACTGCCAAACTTGAAGCAGATATTTACATTTACATTACACATTACATTTATGCATTTAGCAGACGCTTTTATCCAAAGCGACTTACAACTTGGGGGTACAATAAGCGAATGGTCGTGAAGAGTCGAGTGAGCGCAACAAGTGCCTGAAATACTTAGTCCGTGTACATTTCTCAGTGTAGCACAGGCTAGAGTAGGGAGGGAAAGAGGAGGAGAAAGAGGAAAGGAAAGATTTTTTTTTTTTTTTTTTAAGAGGTTAAGTGCTCATGGAAGAGATGAGTTTTTAGTTGACTTTTGAATGTTGTCAACGAATCAGCATTTCGGATGGCGGTGGGCAGATCGTTCCACCAGCTGGGAACGTTGAATGAAAATGTTCTGGAAAGGGATTTTTTGCCTCTCTGTGATGGTACCACAAGCCTTCGCTCCTTAGCTGAACGAAGGCTTCTGGTGGGGGTGTGGATTTGTAGAATCGAGTCAAAGTATGCAGGAGCTGGGCGCGTGGTGGATCTGTAGGCAAGCGTCAGCGCCTTAAACTTGATGTGAGCAGCGAGTGGTAGCCAGTGCAGAGAGAAGAAGAGTGGTGTGACGTGGGTCCTTTTAGGCTCATTGAAGAGCAGACGTGCCGCTGCATTCTGGATCATGCAGATATGATGCACTGTCACACGAATCTCATTTTCACACAGCTTTTTACGTTTATTTAAGATGTTATTTAACTAATTTAAGACTGATCTTATGAGAAAACTCTACAAAACTTAGCCTGGTCCTACCAGACTCTCGTACATTTAATTTGTACAGAGAGTCTGGCCACTCTCCATTGACAAGCGTTAACTTCCTTGAAGGCGGGTACTCTGTTGAAGTTTAAAACTATTGGCTATATAAAGTCTTTCTGTGCGTTGTGTGTATAAGGACATTCATAGACAAAGCGTTCTCTTTTTTTCTTGTCGCGTTTGAATGGTTTATTGGTTAATCACATGCGTTAATTCGCTAATTTTGACAGCACTAATATCCCACATAGAGTAGACTACTATGTCAATTTGTATTGTTACAATTTATTCATGCCATGCAGATAAAGTTCAGTATTGTGCATTTTCAATCATTGTCATTAAAATCGTAGCTATAGTTCTCATCTGAAAATACTGACAGAGTACACTGTTATATTAACATTTTGAATATCTTATTTGTGATCAATGACACAAGAACTTGTCATTCTGATGGCACTGATATGTTCATTGACATAACTTCTGAGAGATGAACTAAGGATTTTGAGCAAGTTACAGGCTTTTGCTTATAGTCCATTGTGTGGTGCTGTTTGTACGAATTATTTTGAGAAATGCACTCAATGGTTTGGAAATATTTTCTTGCTGAACCAAAGCAAGAACAACGTCTAGGTCTCTGTAACCTTTGTTGATTGGAGGAAACGGAGACATTACGTCAGAACGACTGACAAATTGGGACCATTAGGGCAATGCTACATATGGAAGGTCTCTGGTCCCTGCCTGTTATATAACCGACAGGGAAGCTGTACCGTGGAAGAAAACAGTATATGAATCATCGGCGTAGGAATCACAACATATGGGCACCTAGCCTAGCAGAGGGGCTGACCAACTGGGCTTTCCTTCACTGAAGGAACTGCAAGTTGTGACATGTGATGGGAGTGTAAACCACCCTGATGGTTGATATATGCAACGGGCACAGTGTTGTCCTTCCAGACCAGTACGTGCTTGCCTTGTAACAGCGTTTTGAAGTGGTGCAGAGCAAGACATACTGCTAGCAACTTGAGCCAGTTGATGTGCCAGTGCAGTCAAGGTCCTGTTTAGGAGCCTGATGCTGCACACCTGTTGCACATGGCATGCCATCCAGTGGTGGAGGCATCTGTTGGAACAACGACATCCCTGGACACTTGTTCTAGGGGAACTCCTGTCCATAGAAATGCAAGGTTTGACTATGGGCAGAAGGTTTGGTGACAAGCCCGGTTGATTATCTCCCAGTTTGTGCTGCGTTGCCATGCCCATCTCGGGTCTCTCCCGTGAAGCCAGTGCTGAAGCAGACTAACATGAAGCAACCCGAGTGGCGTGACTGCGGCTGTGGATGCCATATGCCCCAGGAGCCTCTGAAATAATTAGCCTTTAATGAATTCAGGCAATTCAACACCGACTGAGCAGGTTTGATTGTGAAACGTGCTATCAGGTTGACCAAGTCCAACTCAAGTTTGCTCTTTTCCCAGTTTCCCACAAGCGGTGGCAGCAAGGTGGAGCACAGGGACACGACCCTGGAAGGTATCGCGTCCCAGAGTGGGGTCTGAGTGTGCAGTGCAACACTTACCTCCACAGTTACCTCCACACGCTCCACAGTTGGGCACAGGGTGCATGACAAGGCATCGCATCGCGCAGAGAGGGGGAAGAGAGTGGCAAGGCATAGCGTTGCACACTGCCATCTACGCCCTCTTGGGACCAAGAGATAGAGGAAGCTGCAGAACAACAACAACAGAACAACAACTGCTCTGATCCGAAGAGAAAGCTTGAATGTGCGATTGCACGCACTGTTTCCCGCTGTATTGCGAAATTTACAGCTCCCTAAAATATGGCTTCAGAAAGATGAAAGTAATTTGAATACTTTGAGTGAGGGATAATGACCAATTCTACATTGTCAAATAAATAAATAAACAAACAGTAAACCATATTTTAACTACAATAAAAGAAAAAAATAGATTTTTTATAAAATTTAAATATATTAATTAAAATAATAGTTGTAAAATAATAACTATAAAATAATAACAGTTATATTATTAATTATAATTATTATTATATCACATTGAAATTACATATGTAATGATAATGTAATTTTATGAACATAATTAAATCGAAAACAAAGTAAAAATGTATCTCAATATATATTTTAATATATAATAAGTATAAAATATACAGAAGGGGCCAAAAACAGGAAAAAGTTTACATTGACTGAAACATAATCAGTTACTAATATTTTGTTGTTCATAATTTTTTTTGAATGACAGATATCACAAACCCTGTTCCTGTATTTTGAAAGCCTTCTCTGAATTCTTTGCTCCTTTGTTTCAGGTACATGAAGATTGTACGGCCACTGGAGACTCACATGTTGCAAACAGTCCGCGCGACCCGCTACATCTGCATAGTGACCTGGGCTCTCCTGTGGTGCTCTGCTTGTGTCTACATTGTTGTTTTTGTCAGTACTGATAAAGAAAACACTCCCCACAGTGGTTTCAGCTGTGTAAGCTTTCATAACAGCTTGCTGAAACGGATCTACTTAGTCATGCATATCGCTGCCTTTTTAATGTTTTTTTCTGTTCTGGTATCCCTCATTCTGTTTTACTGGGTGATTGTACAGAAGCTTCGTCAAGCTCAGCGCACTTTGCCGGAGCAGCCTGGGAACACTAAGCTCAGCAAGTCAAAGCGTAACATGCGAGTACTGGTGCTGGTTTTCTGTGTGTGCTTCGTGCCCTATCATATGGTGAGACTGCCGTACGTGTTCATCCGTCCCCTGCTGCAGGACTGTACAGCAGCTCAGGCATTCAACATCCTAAAGGAGCTGACCGTCCTGCTTGCAGTACTAAATGTCTCCTTGGATCCACTTATTTACTTTGTCTTTTGCAAGACCTTCAGGGTTAACCTTCAAAGATTTCAACAGAGGAACTAGTAAGTTGAGTTAAAGGTGAAATGTGTGATTTCTGCACCACTAGCGAACTGCACAACTACATCAATATTTCATGGTGGGGCCAGTGTAGGCAGGATAAGGGCATGAGATGAAATCTATGGACAAACTCATGTAGGGCCCATACCTCAGGCCCATATTGTGCCTACATTGGCCCCACCATGAAATGTTGGCTGGGAACAGGTTCACATCCCCAATATTTTATTTCATTGCTTTAAAGAGCCCCTGTTATGGATTTTTGAAAATTACCTTTCATATAGTGTGTAACATAGTTCTAAGTGAATGAAAACATCCTGCAAAGTTTTAAATCTGAAAGTGCGCCGTATATAAAGTTATTATCTCTCAAAAGTAAGAGTCGATTCTGGGTCAATTAAACAAATCGTTTTTCAAACGAGTCGCAAGCCAATTCGCTGTGACATTACTAGGGATGCACCGAATACAGATTTTTGGGGTTCGGCTGGATACCGAATCCACTGGTTAAGATTCTGCCGAATCCGAAACCAAATACCGAATCCTACTCCCATCCTCAGTCCATTATCAAAGTAAACACATTAATGAAATAAACAACGTCCACAGCAGTGTAGGGATGCTCATATTGCAAAATATGCTATGCAGTATTAAATATGCTATTGCAAAATATGCTATTGCAGTAGTACAAGCTCCTGACTGGTGGAAAGCCAATGAAAGGCGCTTCCTGAGGCTGGCCACTCTAACGAGGCATTATCTCTGTATTCCCGGGACATCAGTGCCATCTGAAGCCTTGTTTAAGGCTTTTCGTAGTGTGGTTTTGGTCAAGTTTACTAAAGTAAACATTGTCACGTATGTTCTTCTCGCCGCTGTTTCCTGATGGTTTATAGAACAATTACCCCGAGTCGCCCTCTGACGTTTCAAAGAACGCTCAGTCAGAAGAGGCTCGCGCTGCGGAGACAGACGAAAGTATAAAGGCTTCAGAGGGTGTTCTCTGTCAACAGGCTGCGCTCCAGACTAACCCACATCACGTAGACATGTTACTTTACAAAAAATAAAAACCATACAAGGTGAGGGTTGAGGTAGGCCTGCTATTTTTATTTGGCAAAAAAAACTATTCTGGTTCTTCAAAGCTTCAAACGGATTCAGTGTATTTTCGTTTTGTCATCTTAATTTGGTAATTATTTTAGAGAAAAATATTTAGTGTAGGCCTATTTATGTTATTCTTTTTCTTTATATTTTATCTGATCTGTATGCCGATGTTTGCACAGTAAAATAAACCCGTGAAAAAAAGGTGTCTTTTTAACGGGTCACAGACACTCGTCAATCGTATTTTTATTTAATGGCAATTCAATATTATAATCTTATCGGTTAACGGTTAATAATCGGATGATGAGCAGCGGTTGTCAGTTGGGAAAATTAACCAAATGAGCATCCCTACAGCAGTGTATTTTAAATTTAATTTAATTTGAATTAAGAATAGGGAACATTATGCCAGGATGACTGTCCTTCCTTTGCCGTATCTGAAGTTGCTGCATTTGGCTGCTGTCTGTAGATTCCCTCATGCACCACTCGTATTCTTTCGGATGTTTCATACACAAAGGTTTTAAAAGCGGCTATTGTTTAGGGTCCTTGCCACCACGAGACAAATCGGCATTGCAAATTGAACATGTAGCTCAACTTGAATCGCATTCTTTTGACTGAAAGTACTGCCAAACAACACGTTTTCTGTTCACGGGTTCCATTTTCACTTTCTCACAGCCGACTGGATTCGAACTGTCCTGCTAGTAAAAACCTTTATTGCAGCCGTGTAAGTATCTGGCTAACCGGCTGACTCACGTTATTACTGTCTTATTGAAATACTACTGTAAATCAGCTGTGGGCTGCAGTATTACCTAAAACGGTGTCTATTAATGCAGACTGTCATTCTTACTACTACTTTGAGTAAAGAAAAAGGATGGAGCAAGATTTGTTTTGCAAACGTTAATGTTTGCATCAGCTGGGCTAACGTATGCACTGTTATTGATACAGTTCCCACATAATATGCAATGTATATTATGAGAAAATGAAACCGTTTTTTGACCTTTGATGCATGTAAACCTGTTGTTGGAGACAACAAAATTAGGAAACTTTAAAATAGCATAATAGGGGCACTTTAATGACAGCAGCACTTGGGTTGCATGAACTCCACAAGTTTCATCTCTCCATAGTATGACTTACAAAAGCGGCATACTGTGTTCTGGCTTTTCCTGGACACATCTGGCCAGCGACTAGATTTCAACAACTCATCAACTGATAGGGACCAGAACAATCAGTGTGGTGTGAAAAGAAACCAAAACGTCTAAAAAATTCTAAAAATGTATAAATTTTTTGCCCTTGGTCCAGACCAAATGAACCAAACCACAGATGTGAAAGCATCCTATAACAGCTTCAACTCTTCTTGGAAGGCTTTCCACAGTTTAGGAGGGTGTTTCTAGTAGCTCATTTGTGAGGTCAGGTACTGATGTTGAACAAGAAGGCCTGGCTCACAGTCTCCGCTCTAATTCATCCCAAAGGTGTTCTATCGAGTTGAGGTCAGGACTCTGTGCAGGCCAGTCAAGTTCCTCCAAACCAAACTTGTTCATTCATGTCTTTATGGACTTTGCTTTGTGTACTGGTGCGAAGTCATGTTGGAACAGGAAGGGGCCGTCCCCAGCATGAAATTGTCCAAAATGTCTTGGTAGGCTGAAGCATTAAGACTTCCTTTCACTGGAAGTAAGGGGCCAAGCCCTACCCTTAAAAAAAACCCCACACCATAATCCTCACTCCACCAAACTTTACACTTGGCACAACGCAGTCAGGCATGTACCGTTCTCCTGGCAACTGCCAAACCCAGACTCATCCATCGGATTGCCAGACAGAGAAGCGTGATTGGTCACTCCAGAGAACACGTCTCCACTGCTCTAGAGTCCAGTGGCGGCGTGTTTTACACCACTGTATCCGACGTTGTTTACACCACTGTATCCGTGGCTTTGATGAGCTGCTCGGCCATGGAAACCCAATCCATGAAGCTCTCTACGCACTGAGCTAATCTGAAGGCCACACGAAGTTTGGAGGTCTGTAGCTATTGACTCTGCTGAAAGTTGGTGACAGAACATGATGCCAAGCCTATGAAAATGGACATAATCACCCTTTATTCAAATAGTATTAAAAATGTTCTTGGATTTAATAGTTCTATTTGTGATAAATCAATGAAACATGACAAATTGAGATCATTTTTGACCAGTGTGTCATACAATGGAATTATGAAAACATGCAAAAACAAGAGAGAACCAACTAAACATTAAAAACTGATTATGCTGTAGTCAATGTATGCGTTTTGCTGGGAGCTTTTTGTGTTTCTATGCATTTTTAATTGCATATTGGAAAATAAAACCTGTTGCTGTAGATTGCCCTTTTTCGCCAAATATTTTTGTCAGTTACATACCTTAACCACATTTAGTGTTTTGTTCTTCCCTCATATTTAAAACATTTAAATTATATATATAATATTTTGATGGTTTAATCAAACTTAAAAATCAATCAAACAATGGTTCATTAAAAACAAATATCCCCTACAGACATAACTTTTGGACACCACTGTAAATATATAATAATAATAATAATAATAATAATAATAATAATAATAATAATAATAAATGATGCAGTTTTATTAAAGTCTCATATTCCACAGTGCTCAGCAAGGGGTGAGAGAGGAAACCAGCTTAAACTGTGCCTGTCAAACAAAACATCCATATTTAAGTCCCCTTTGAACTCCCACTGAATCCTCACATGGAGAGCTATTAATAATACATCAGGAAAGCTCTTCAGACAACTGTAAAGGGGTAAATGTTATTTTGTAAATGAGTTGTATTTTATACTCTAATGTTATTAGATTTGTAAAAATAATTTGCAAAGTATTTGTTACTTTAATTTATTTAAGTTATTCTGTTTAAATTTAAACATGGCACTTTTAAGTTGAACTCTGGTATGTTCTATATATTTTGTTTTCTTGTTAGTGAATCTGGAGGATCTGTTAATAACTAAAAATGGAAATTTTGTCATATTGCCATGTTTTTCCAAAATATAATTTTCCTTTGGAAAACAAAAGCAAATATTTTTGCAGAATGTCTAAGCTTTTCTCCATACATTCACACAGTCAAGCTCCAGAAAGGACAAAAATTCAATTTTCAGACCATATAGTACAAATGCAAAAAATAAAATATTGAAACAAACGTCCATTTTTTCCTTTTTCTCGGTTACTTCATCAGTGGATTTTTGCCATTTTCTCTCCTTTTTTAAAATTTCCTTTTGCTAAATTATGACTTAAGAAATTATCTTTTGAATAAATTGAAATCTAACCGATTTTATTTTCCCTCTATTTTTTTCCCCATTTTACGTGGACTGTGCCATATAGCGGGGGAGGTCGCGGACTGTTTTACATCGTTTATGTAGGCTATAGCCTGCGTGCACGTTGAGAAGTAACTTATAGTTTAAAAGGCTAACACAATATTTAAACATATAGCCTAACTATGAATCTAAATAGGCTACGTTTTGCATTTAGCCTACTCCACTCCAAACGCTTTAAAAATGTATTTTGTTTATTAACGCAAAGTTTTTAATTTCAAATTTAATTTCTAAATTCAGTTAATATTTCCAACAAACGAAATTCCGAGCCAAAATAACGAAGTGGTAAAACAAACTGCAAAAATGAAAAATATTAAAGAATTTGCGGGCGCTTTCGTCGGCATGAGTAAGATAGGCATGAGTAAGATAGGCTATAAGACGCGCAATATGTCTGGAAACATGGAGTGTGGTCAGACATGATTTTTGTTGAGTGTTGTTTTGCAGAAATCATTTCTTTAAAGTGAATTGCGTTTTCTATAAATTGTATTTTAATTTTGATCAAGGTTTCATCTAATTGCCTGTATATTTAATACATAAGAAGCAAACCAAGAACACCGGGAATGGATTGACATGCGTAAGGAACCCACTGGCCATGTTTCCGCGGCCTTTGAGTAGCCTAAGGCTGAAATAGCGTCTTTCTGTTTTTAATACATTTTTTTAATATATGTCTTAATTACAGTAGGCCTATTATAGACAGTTATGATATTTGTGGCTGCACCGGGGTCCATCATTACTAGGTTAAAGTTACACGCTTGTCATCAGTGATCCATGGCACCTGCTACCCATGGCTGTTATGAACTGCAGGCTTCAATCAGTAAATTCCAACAATTTCGTGCTATTGGCACTGCTACTGATACAGGCAGCGGAAGAGCCTATTTTTCTGCTTTCAAACAAGTGTGACAAAGGTATGGGCTAAATACATTCTCTGATGTGGATAAAGACATATATACACACATCACTATACAACACCTTATTAGGAGAAAATACATGTCGTTTTAATGAGAAAAATATGTCGTTTTAACGACATAAGATCTCATTATTAAGAGAAAATTATGTCATTTTTACGACATAAGATCTCGTTATTACGAGAAAAGATGTCGTTTTAACGACATAAGATCTCGTTATTACGACATAATTGAGTGAAAAAAATATGTATGTGGCAGCAATGCGTCACCGTAATATTTACATAAGGCAATTTTTTTTAAATCTATCTGAATTGGTAGCCTATGTCTGTGACTGTCTTTTCACTTTTTCTTTCTTTGTAATTTTGTTAAAGTTATAAAGTTCAGCAAATTTTTGTTAGCTTTTATTCACATCTTAGCCTAGCCTACATGCAAACATACAAAATATTTGGGCCTAAATAAACTCTTTTGCCAATGTTTTCACTTAGTGATCATCATTCTTCGTTTCCACGGCAACATTGAACTTTTCATATACTGCTTCTCACATCTTCTCTTGCCCTTAAATTTAGCAGTCATTAACTCGGTTCATTACAAGCCGTTAGCCGAGAATGATAGGCTTTGATATGCCTATGTATATGTAGGCTATATAATGATATGCTGCAAGTCAAGAGTAGCGGATTCATAATTTGTATCAGTTAATTATCAAATGGCGAGTCCTTAAATCATTCGGGTACATCGAGGCATGCATCAATATAATAAAGTAGGTGTGTGTGTGTGTGTGTGTGTGTGCGTGCGTGCGTGCACTAATAACAAATAAGTATAGATAAATACAAAGCAGCGGGCGAAATAAGTAGCCAGGCCACCGTTTTGCCCGCTACTCCCGATGGCCAGACCTGAATTCTACATTTAGCACAGTTATTAACAATAAAAACTATGGCGTCCTCTGTGTTAGCCTTTTAAACTGTAAGTTACTTCTCAACGTGCACGCAGGCTATAGCCTACATAAACGATGTAAAACGTCTCCGGTTACGTATGTAACCTAGGTTCCCTGAGAACAGGGAACGAGACGCTGCGTCAGCTTGACGCTACGGGGAACGCCTCTCAGCGTGACAGGTGTCTGAGCTACAATCAAATCACATCAGTCCTACTGACCGGCGACAGCCGATGATGTCATCAGGGTGCGACCAGGAAGTATATAAGGGCGCCTCTGCCAACATGACACCGCCCTTCGTCTTCAGGGACTGTCCGGCAGGCAAACCCTGAGGCATGGCAAAGCGACGCAGCGTCTCGTTCCCTGTTCTCACATACGTAACCGGAGACGTTCCCTTTCGAAAGGGAACTCGCGCTGCGTCAGCTTGACGCTACGGGGAACGAAATACCAACGCCGCCATGCCGAGGGGAGTGCATGCCTACTGGCAGTGACAACTGTCAGAACAAACAAATTCAACTGAAATGCCTGAACCACTCCCCCTCTGGTCACATAAGGCTGTCAGTGACAGCATTCCCTACGGTCATAGCCCAAGCTATAAGCCTGAGTAGGAAGCTTCGAACACTTAGAGAAGTTCTACCCAGGCCGCTCAAAGGCCCAGATCCAACCCATTCGAAAGAAGGGGGCTCCTTTAAGGGAATGTGGCTAGGGGGCCCTAGGGCGCCCCAGCCAGCCACTACCGCCACCAAGGAGGCCTAGCTTGGTGCCTTTTTCAACGGGCACTTCAGCCGGGCCATCCCTGTCTGTTCGATAACAGAGCCTCTGGACACTCGCCTCCTGAGGAGGCATCCAGTCCCACTGCAGAATGGCAGTGGCCTCCTCGGACCGGATCTCAGAGACGGGAATCCTGGAGAGCAGCACTCAGCTTAGCGCTTTCTACCCTTGCCATCGAGGGGAGTAATCTGCTCAATCCTAGGATCTACTGAGCTATTATCAGATAGAAACACTCAGGAGGCCAGACTGGCCCAAAAACTGATCTAATTGGGAGGCCACCCTAGGGGCCTACGACCACCCGATCAGGCCCAGGCAGCCTTGGCTCAAATATGACCCTTCCGAAAGGAGGGGAGCTTAAAGGGGGCTGCCCAGTAGGTAAACCAGGTTGCAGGCTGAAATCCCCTCCTTGGGGATCAAGTAGCAGAAGCGACACCAGTCGCACTAGGGTGACCACTACCTGTCAGCATCATGCCAGTTAATAGTCTTTGTACTGAGAACCAAAGACCCATTAGGGAGGCCTAGTGAGGCCTAGTGTATGCCAGAGAAGCCTGAGATGATCAGGAACTCGCTTAGAGGGAGGCCTGGCTAGGCCTGCTACCTGATAGCAGTTGAAGCCGACTGTCAAAGTAGCTGGAAAACGGAGACTCGTTTTCTCAGGGAGGCCTAGTGAAGGCCTACTACCTGAAGGTCAAGCTACACCAGCTAGCCGAGTAACCTGACTCGGGAACTCGCCCTCAGGGAGGCCTAGTGAGGCCTACTACCTGATAGCAAGCCTTAGGGAGGCCTGGAGGGGCCTACTACCTGATAGCAAGCTATGCTGACTACCCGAGCATCCTAACCCAGGAACTCGCCCTCAGGGAGGCCTAGTGAGGCCTACTACCTGATAGCAAGCCTTAGGGAGGCCTAGTGAGGCCTACTACCTGATAGCGACTCGTGCTAGCTGTTTCTCAGGTGACTGGAGCCCAGGAACATGCCCTTAGGGAGGCCCGGTGAGGCCTACTACCTTACGACCAGTCTTAGGGAGGCCTGGTGCGGCCTACCACCCATCAACAGCTTAGCAGCCCATGCTAGCTGACACAGCGACTGGCGAATGGGAGCCTGCTTCCAGGGAGGCCTAATGGGGCCTACCACCTCACAGCAGGCCTGCAGGGACAGCTTCCTGGTGACAGGAGTCAAAAACTGCAATGTTATAACCTTGGGCTGACAGTAGCTTCTCTGCTGGCTGACAAAAATAAACATCCAACTGCTGACAAGGGTTATAGTTGGGAAAACTGCTACTTGAAAACCGACATCGTTGGGGAGTAATATATACCGCAATACACAAGGGGCCGAACTTTGCAGAGGCCTACCAAGGCTGACTACCAATGTTCAAGGTTGCAGCTAGTAATTTGCCAACCTCCCCAAACGTCGGGACTCACTCGCAAGGAGGCCTAACTCTGAGGCCTACCACCTGACCTGGAGTCTACTGCCAAGACTGCCCCAGCTGGCTACCCACAGCCAGCAGGCCTAAAAAATCATCCCAGCCTAGCTGGGTGACCCATCCCGGAGGCCTCCAATTCCTTCTGGAGCCAACTGTACAATGGTGCAGTCTTATCGGCAGCGCCTACAAACACTGGAACCTAATCACATTGTCCATAGCAGGGTACTCGGCAAACCAAACGCCTTGTACCCCCTAAGCGGGGGGAGTACCACATACGCCACCCACCTCATGAAGGTCCTAGCTTTAATAGCGCCTATCATACCGTTTGAGGGCGTCAGCCATGGCAATGCTCTGGCAACAAGGGAGCTCACGACCAAACCTACATAAACCAAAAGGTTGTGAAGTGCTGCTCAACCCGAGCCATGGGTGAGGCAGAATGATACAGAGCTGGATGTGGAGGTACTCAAATCTACCCTGCCTTGTCAGGGGAGTACGACCAACTGGCCAGGGCATATACAAAAAAGGCCAGCGCCTGCCAAAAAACTGGCGGCCTCTAAAACTAGCTCTGGAGGGCCGGGTGGAGCTATGCATACGGAATTTTCGTACTTGCATGAAAAACACCTTAACCCTGCCCCACGACTACTGGCTAAGTCGCTATCAATTCTGCACAGCACCAACCTGCATTACTAGCAAAGGCCCCAGAACGCAGGCAAGGGGGCGGGCCTTGGCCGGACTACTCTGCGTAAGAGGAGGCTACATTAGGGACAAATAATAACGCTAAGTTCAAAAAAGGAACAGCTACCTGGAGCACTAGCGCTTCTTGGTGCTCGACTCCGTAATCCCTAGAAAGCCTAGGCCAATCTAGATCTATACCTGAGATCCCAAACAGGGCCACTACTATTGCCCATAGCAAAAGGGGCACTCGGGTAGAAGTGCCAGTCATTACATAGATCTGGTCCTAGATCTAACTGTAGTTCTAGCATAGTCTGATCCTGCACTCTCCAGAAATTTACATGTAGAGAACAAACAGACCGCCTTACCCTGAGGCGGCTACCAGTTAGCAGTTTAATACTAGGAGAAAAAATGCCTAGCCTTTCCTCAGAAAACGAGCCCCTCTTGTTTTTTTTGTTTTTTTTTATCTCGCTACAAACCCTCAGGAATGAGCAGAATTCCCAGCGCTAATTCTAACGCATTTTCTTAGTTCTTTTAGAACTGGGAATAAAAAGGGCTATACAGCACACACAGCGTGTAGTATATATAACATTTCCTGGCCTCCACTAGCAATATTAGCTCAATTATACAGAGCTTAAGCAACTGGTAATCGTTCTAGCCAACCTAACAGGGGAACTACAGGCCCTTTTAGAACATATCCAGCGATCCCCGAAGCCCTCAGCAGGGAGCATAAGTCAGAAAATATGAAATAATTTCCCATGTATAGGGGACTTACCCGCTCTCCTGCGGCACACCATGATATCGACACACAAGCTTTATTCCCATATGAATGCTTAGGTGTAATACTACCACGGGGCTGACGGAGGGGCACTCACAAGCCAATGTAACTCCAGCCTGTTGGTGGCACGCTCCATAACTTCCCTTAACTCCGCATACACGGGGCAAGATGGCTGAGAGGGTTCGGCCTCAACCGATTCATCACCACCCTGCCCAGCCATTCTCTGCTCGATTGGAAGAGCATCGGCTGACGAGGAGGAGAGATCCGACTCCTCCCCCGCCAGCCGCCCCTCTCGACCTGGCTGATCGTCTGTGAGGACTACACCCTCCTCCAGACGACGAGCCAGGTCCGTCTGGGAACCCCAGGACCTACGTCGCCGCTCAGCCTCAGCGTGAGCGGGACCGTCCCCAGACGCTGGCCCCTCTTCCCTCGAGAAGAGGGCCAGGCGAGAGCGGAGCGTTCGGATGGGAAAACGCTCGCAATTCGCGCAAGAGGCTCCCTCTAGAACCTCCCGCGCGTGCTCTTCCCCCAGGCAGTACACACAGAGATTGTGCGTGTCTTCAGGCGTCAGATACCTGGGACACGGATCCGCGCACTTCCTAGAGTGCCGCGTCTTCTGTGAGCACTTCATCCTACTAACGTGATTCCTTTGCTTTCGTAACACCAGACAGACAGTCACTGAAGACGAAGAAGCGGTGTCATGTTGGCAGAGGCGCCCTTATATACTTCCTGGTCGCACCCTGATGACATCATCGGCTGTCGCCGGTCACATTTACATTTACATTTAGTCATTTAGCAGACGCTTTTATCCAAAGCGACTTACAAATGGGGGCAATAGAAGCAGCTAGAGCAGTCGAAGGGCAACAATATCAGCAATATGTAAGTGCTGTAACAAGTCTCAGTTAGTCTAGCACAGAAGTATACAAATTTTTTTTTTTTTTTTTTAAATAAATTAGACAGACAGACAATGAATAGAATGATAAGTGCTATTCTCGATCGGTCAGGTGTTGCTGGAAAAGATGTGTCTTTAGACGTTTTTTGAAAATGGCTACAGACTCGGCCGCACGAATTGAGATAGGCAGGTCATTCCACCAGGTGGGAACGGTCCAGGAAAAGGTCCGTGACAGCGATTTCATGCCTCTCTGGTTTGGCACCACAAGGCGTCGTTCACTGGCAGAACGCAAGTTCCTGGAGGGTGTGTAAGTCTGAACGAGCGAGTTTAGGTATATTGGTGCAGAGCCAGTGGATGTTTTGAAGGCGAGCACCAGTGCCTTGAATTTAATGCGAGCGGCTATTGGTAGCCAGTGCAGACTGATGAGGAGAGGCGTGACGTGTGCTCTCTTCGGCTCACCAAAGACCAACCTCGCCGCTGCATTCTGGATCAGTTGCAAGGGTTTGGTAGTGCATGCCGGAAGGCCCGCAAGAAGAGCATTACAGTAGTCCAGTCTGGAGAGAACGAGAGCTTGGACCAGTAGTTGTGTGGCATGATCTGATAGGAAGGGTCTAACCTTCCTAATGTTGAATAGTGCAAATCTGCAGGACCGGGTTGTTGCAGTGATGTGGTCAGTGAATTTTAGCTGATCATCAATCACAACCCCAAGGTTCCTGGCTGTCCTGGACGGAGTTATGGTTGATGAACCTAGCTGAATGGAGAGATTGGGGTGAAGTGCTGGGTTGGCTGAGACCACAAGCAGTTCTGTCTTTGCAAGGTTGAGTTGCAGGTGATGTTCCTTCATCCAGGCTGAAATGTCTGTTAGGCAGGCAGCGATACGAACACCAACCGATGGATCATCAGGTTGAAATGAGAAGTAGAGTTGAGTGTCGTCGGCATAGCAGTGATAGGAAAAGCCATGTTTCTGAATGACCGATCCCAGTGATGACATGAAGATGGAGAAGAGAAGTGGTCCAAGCACTGAGCCCTGGGGAACTCCAGTAGCTAGATGATATGACTTAGACACTTCACCTCTCCATGACACCCTGAAGGACCTACCTGAGAGGTAAGACTTGAACCACTGGAGAGCGGTTCCTGAGATGCCCATCTTCATGAGAGTTGCCAGGAGGATCTGGTGATTAACTGTGTCAAAAGCAGCAGACAAATCCAGTAAGATAAGTACTGTGGATTTGGAGGCTGCTCTTGCCCGTCTCAGTGCCTCCGTAACTGAGAGCAGGGCAGTTTCAGTTGAGTGGCCGCTTTTGAAACCGGATTGGTTGATGTCCAAGAGATTGTTCTGTTCAAGAAACGTAGAGAGCTGATTAAACACAGCCCGCTCAAGTGTCTTTGCAATGAAAGGTAGAAGGGATACCGGTCTGTAGTTTTCTAAAAGTGCTGGGTTTAGAGAGGGTTTTTTTAAGCAGTGGGGTTACCCGAGCCAGCTTAAATGCTGTGGGGAAAGTCCCGGTGTGAAGAGAGGTGTTGACAATGTGAGTGAGTGCAGGAGTAACAGAAGAAGAAATGGCCTGAAGGAGGTGAGTGGGGATAGGATCAAGCGGACATGTAGTGGGATGATTGGAAAGGATGAGTTTGGAGACATCTGCTTCAGAGAGCAGAGAGAAGGAGGGAAGCGTGGGTGTGATGGTCGTTGAGATGTGCGTGTCGGTTTGTGGTGTAGAGAATTGGCTGCTGATGGAAGAGGTTTTGTTTGTAAAGAATGATGCAAAGTCATCAGCTGTAAGGTTTGACGAGGGAGGGGGGGGGAGGAGGACAAAGGAGCGAGGAGAATGTTTTGAAAAGTGCACGAGAGTTGGAGCAGTTGTTGATTTTGTTGTGGTAGAATGTAGTTTTAGCAGTGGAGACATTAGTAGAGAAAGAAGCGAGAAGAGACTGATACAGGGTTAGGTCAGTAGCGTTTTTAGTTTTGCGCCACTTCCTCTCTGCCGCCCGGAGTCCAGAGCGATGTTCACGAAGAACATCGGACAGCCAGGGGGCAGAGGGGGTGGTGCGGGCTGGCCTGGATGTAAGGGGACAGAGGTTGTCTAAGCAAGATGTTAGAGTGGAGCAAAGAGTGTCAGTAGCACTGTTAGTGTCTAGTGCTGAGAACTGAGCAGGTGGAGGGAGTGAGGATGAAACCATAGTGGATAGACGGGAGGGAGAGAGCGAGCGTAGATTACGCCGAAAGGTGATCTGCGGAGGAGTGTGTGTTGTGTCCGGAGTCAGTATGAGGTTAAGAGTGATGAGAAAGTGATCTGAGGTGTGCAGTGGAGTAACTAAAGTGTTGTCTGTGGAGCAGCAGCGTGTGTAGATCAGGTCCAGATGGTTACCTGATTTGTGAGTAGCTGTAGTAGATACTCGCTTAAGGTCAAATGATGTCAAAAGAGTGGTGAAGTCAGCAGCCTGGGGTTTATCCAGGTGGATGTTGAAGTCACCAAGCAGTACCAGAGGAGTGCCATCCTCAGGGAAGTGAGAGAGTAAAATATCCAACTCCTCCAAAAAGTTCCCCAGTTGACCTGGAGGGCGATAAATAACTACAACATGGATTTTAGCCGGGTGAGTGATAGTGATTGAGTGTGATTCAAATGAGCAGTTGCCAGATAGAGAAGGAATGGGCTCAAATTTCCAATCATTTGAGATGAGCAAACCAGTACCTCCACCCCTCCCAATCGGGCGTGGGGTGTGTGAAAAAGTGAAATTATTTGAGAGAGCTGCAGGAGTGGCAGTGTCTTCGGGTTTGATCCAGGTTTCAGTTAGAGCCATGAGACTGAGACATGAATGAGCGGAAATAGATGGAATAAAGTCTGCTTTGTTTACAGCAGACTGGCAATTCCACAGACCAATTGGAATGGACATTAATGTAGCAGAGGAAATAGGTACACTTTGCAGATTATTCGGATTGCGTCGCCTAGAATGTAACGAGCGTGACTTACGGGTGTATGTGATAATGGTAGCAATTTAATGGTAGCAATTTAGCCGGTCAGTAGGACTGATGTGATTCGATTGTAGCTCAGACACCTGTCACGCTGGAGGCGTTCCCCGTAGCGTCAAGCTGACGTAGCGCGAGTTCCCTTTCGAAAGGGAACAGTCTGCGACCTCCCCCCGCTATATGGCACAGTCCACGTAAAATGGGGAAAAAAATAGAAGGAAAATAAAAATCGGTTAGATTTCAATTTATTCAAAAGATAATTTATTATGTCATAATTTAGCAAAAGGAAATTTGAAAAAAGGAGAGACAATGGCAACAATCCACTGATGAAGAAAAAAATGGACGTTTGTTTCAATATTTTATCTTTTGCATTTACACTATATGGTCTGAAAATTGAATTGTGAAGCGTTACATGGACCGCACTATATTGTATTTAATATAGCTTTGTGTGAAGAATTGATTTTAGTTAACCCTAAACTTGTGGACATTTTTTCTATTCTTTGATGAATATAATGTTCAAAAGAACAGCATTTATCTTTTGTAACAATGTAAAAGTCTTTACTGTCAATTCAATGCATCCTTGCTGAATAAAAGTGTTCATTTCTTTATGACCCGAACCTTTGAATGGTATGGTTTACATTATGCTCACCGTTTGCATTACCTATGTTTTCTATATTATTTTTTGTAATATTGTCTTATTTATAGTCTTATATTTTGTTGTACTTTATGTAGTCTTGCACTGTTCATTCAAGTCTCAGAGAAGTGTTATTGCATTCACTTGTATATGGATGTTCTGACATTAAAGCTCTTTTGAATTTTAAAATATCTTAGAAAAAGTTTATGTTTTATTGAAATACAGCTGGTAACTTCATAGCCCCCACTGAGCAATGAAAGAGTTTGTCACATTGAGTTATGTTGAAGCACTGGGAGGAGGAATCTGTTTGTATACAGAGATATATATTGGTGGAGGAAGCTCCAGCAGTGCTGAGCAAGTGTCCACCCACGAGACAAACTGAGCTATTCTGTTAGTTCCTGTCTCAAAGTCAACACCTCCTTCCTCTGAAATATCATGTGAGGCTCTTCACAACATGCTTCTTATTCTCTGTCATGATCCAAGCTGACTCAACTCTTCAAGTAAGTTTCTTTTATTATTGTAAAAGTTTATAATCCTTTTTTTTAAGAGGATATGTCAAAGTTATTTTGAGTGTTTTACAATTTACAAATGTCTGAATACAAATGGCACCATATTCAGGCTGAAGACATTCAAATTGTCCTTTTGATTAAAATATATGGGTTATGTTATATGTGCTATTTATAAGCTAGATAGACATGTATGAAAATTCTGTCATGCTTCATGTTGTTCCATTCCATTCATTGTATCTCCTAAGTCGAGTCACCTTTATTTATATAGCGCTTTATACAATACAGATTGTTTCAAAGCAGCTTTATGGTGATAACAGGAAAATTATTCAATGATGCAAACTAAATTAATTTAGTCTGAACAGCAGCTCTAAAAGAAAATAGTGCCATTGTTCAGCTGAAGTCAGTTTAGTGGATCATAAATTATTAAATTAGTTCCTTTTATCTATAAAGCAGTGATGTCATCGTCCAGCGTCCAGTTCAGTTCTCATACAAAAGCACAAGTGCAGTTAATTATATTGCTGAATATTGAGTCGTACAGGTTTGGGAACAGCCTGGGGTTAGTAAATGATGACAGATTTTTTTCTTTAAGTAATAAAAAAATTGGATAAGACTAATAGTTAATAGTTAAAAACTAATCTTATTTATTAATCAACTATGATGAAAAAAATCACAAAAGGTATTGTTTAGTGTTTGCCCTTTATTAGAGTATGCCAATCTTAAAAATATACTAGCAGATAATAATCTATTAATGAAATAAAAGCCCACTTAAGTGTACTCAAATGGAGCGATTATGTTTATAGCACACTTTTAAAATGTGCCTTTTGTTATCATTTTACTTTTATAAAGTTTTACTTTACAATACATTAAATAAATATGGGTAACTTTACAATACATTTCATTTTGTTAACAGTAGTTAACTACATCAGCTTACATGAACTAAATGAAAAATATTTCTAAAGCATTTATTAATCTTAGTTAATCTCAACATTTACTTGATTAAAATCAAAAGTAGTATCTGTTAAAGGGATATAGTTCAACCAAAAATGAAAATTAGCCCATAATTTACTCACCCCCAAGTCATCCTAGGTGTATATGATGGTGTATATGCGTGGAGCACATTATTTAATGGACAGATGCACTTTTTATGGACTTCAAAAACAGAGCAACTATTAATCCACTTCGAATGCTTGGATTAGCCTGGATTTTTGTAAAATAACTCAGATTTTATTCGTCTGAAAGAAGAATGTCATATACACCTATAGGATGACATGAGGGTGAGTAAATTATGGGCTCATTTTCACTTTTGGGTGAACTATCCCTTTAACATTAGTTAATAAACCTGAACTAACAAGAACTAACAATGAACAGTTGTATCGTTATTAATTAATAGTAACAAAGATTAATAAGTACTGTAATGAATGTGTTGCTCATTGTTAGTAATATGAAATATGAAATATGTTTTAATAATCTTTTGTTTTGCTTTAAAGAAACACTTTTGATGTGTTGACTAAAACAAGCACAGGTAAAGTACTTGATTATAATTGTAACTATAGTGTGTTATTCAATGTTACATTTGTGCCAATTTATACAAATATATTTTAATAGGCCTACGGCATGCAAATGTCAACAGAAATGACATCAATGTATATTTTAGTTTGCAATGTATGCTTGTCAGTACATTCAGTGCACCTTAACCACATTTCAAAGACAATAGAAGTAATTATGAAATGTCTTATTATATATTATTATACTTATTGTAAAGAAGTACTTAAGTCCTACTTAAGTACCTCAAAAAAAGCTTTATATTAGGTGACCTTAAAGGGTTAGTTCACCCAAAAATGAAAATTCTGTCATTAATTACTCACCCTCACGTCGTTCGAGACCCGTAAAACCTCCGTTCATATTCGGAACACAAATGAAGATATTTTTGTTGAAAGCTGATGGCTGAGAAAGGCCTCCATTGGCATTCAGTACACTTATACTCCCAAGACGGATAAAAGGCACTCAAAACATCGTTACAAAGTCCATCTCACCACAGTGACTCTACAATAATCTTACGATGCGACGACAATAGTTTTTGTGCGCAAAAAAAATCAAAATAACACCTTTTTCCAACTTGTTACTGCCTTCCGCGTGTGCCTCCACGACGCATGCGCGAGAATATGACGCAGATCCGGCGTTCGGACAGATGACCCAGAAGTGATTTGTTTACAATCAGAGGAAGACGCGCGTATCTCAGCTGTTGGATTCTACATTGATCGTGCTTTAGGTCTCGGCGTAGTGCTCAAAATGGGGTTAGAGTGTGCTTTTCATGGAATCCCGAGCCCCGGCGCTACGTCATATTCTCGCGCATGCGTCGTGGAGGCACACGCGGAAGGCAATAACAAGCTGGATAAAGGTGTTATTTTGATTTTTTTTTGCGCACAAAAACTATTGTCGTCGCATCGTAAGATTATTGTAGAGTCACTGTGGTGAGATGGACTTTGTAATGATGTTTTGAGAGCCTTTTATCGGTCTTGGGAGTATAAGTGTACTGAATGCCAATGGAGGCCTAACTGAAGCCTTTCTCAGCATCAGCTTTCAACAAAAATATCTTCATTTGTGTTCCGAATATGAACGGAGGTCTTACGGGTGTCGAACGACATAAGGGTGAGTAATTAATGACATAATTTTCATTTTTGGGTGAACTAACCCTTTAACTAATTATGTACTTACATCGAAAAATAAGTACAATATACTTATTGTGTTCATATTGTATTGCAAAACACTTTTGCTGATATAAGGTGGAATTCGGGTAAAGTTAGGGACAGGTGTGGTGGTATGGGTAATTTTAATGGTAAAGTTAGGGACAGGTGTTGGTATGGGTAAGAGTAAGGGTAAAGTTAGGGACAAGTGTGGTGGTATGGGTAAGTGTAAGGGTAAAGTTAGGGACAGGTGTGGTGGTATGGGTAAGTTTAAGGGTAAAGTTAGGGACAGGTGTGGTGGGATGGGTAAGTGTAAGGGTAAAGTTAGGGACAGGTGTGGTGGTATGGGTAAGTTTAAGGGTAAAGTTAGGGACAGGTGTGGTGGTATGGGTCAGTTTAAGGGTAAAGTTAGGGACAGGTGTGATGGGATGGGTAAGTGTAAGGGTAAAGTTAGGGACAGGTGTGGTGGTATGGGTAAGTTTAAGGGTAAAGTTAGGGACAGGTGTGGTGGGATGGGTAAGTGTAAGGGTAAAGTTAGGGACAGGTGTGGTGGTATGGGTAAGTTTAAGGGTAAAGTTAGGGACAGGTGTGGTGGGATGGGTAAGTGTAAGGGTAAAGTTAGGGACAGGTGTGGTGGTATGGGTGAGTTTAAGGGTAAAGTTAGGGACAGGTGTGGTGGTGTGGGTAAGTTTAAGGGTAAAGTTAGGGACAGGTGTGGTGGGATGGGTAAGTTTAAGGGTAAAGTTAGGGACAGGTGTGGTGGTATGGGTAATTTTAAGGGTAAAGTTAGGGACAGGTGTGGTGGTGTGGGTAAGTGTAAGGGTAAAGTTAGGGACAGGTGTGGTGGTATGGGTAAGTTTAAGGGTAAAGTTAGGGACAGGTGTGGTGGTATGGGTAATTTTAAGGGTAAAGTTAGGGACAGGTGTGGTGGTATAGGTAAGTGTAAGGGTAAAGTTAGGGACAAGTGTGGTGGTATGGGTAAGTGTAAGGGTAAAGTTAGGGACAGGTGTGGTGGTATGGGTAAGTTTAAGGGTAAAGTTAGGGACAGGTGTGGTGGGTTGGGTAAGTTTAAGGGTAAAATTAGGGACAGGTGTGGTGGTATGGGTGAGTTTAAGGGTAAAGTTAGGGACAGGTGTGGTGGGATGGGTAAGTTTAAGGGTAAAGTTAGGGACAGGTGTGGTGGTATGGGTAATTTTAAGGGTAAAGTTAGGGACAGGTGTGGTGGTGTGGGTAAGTGTAAGGGTAAAGTTAGGGACAGGTGTGGTGGTATGGGTAAGTTTAAGGGTAAAGTTAGGGACAGGTGTGGTGGTATGGGTAATTTTAAGGGTAAAGTTAGGGACAGGTGTGGTGGTATAGGTAAGTGTAAGGGTAAAGTTAGGGACAAGTGTGGTGGTATGGGTAAGTGTAAGGGTAAAGTTAGGGACAGGTGTGGTGGTATGGGTAAGTTTAAGGGTAAAGTTAGGGACAGGTGTGGTGGGTTGGGTAAGTTTAAGGGTAAAATTAGGGACAGGTGTGGTGGTATGGGTGAGTTTAAGGGTAAAGTTAGGGACAGGTGTGGTGGGATGGGTAAGTTTAAGGGTAAAGTTAGGGACAGGTGTGGTGGGATGGGTAAGTTTAAGGGTAAAGATAGGACAGGTGTGGTGGTATGGGTGAGTTTAAGGGTAAAGTTAGGGACAGGTGTGGTGGTGTGGGTAAGTTTAAGGGTAAAGTTAGGGACAGGTGTGGTGGTATGGATGAGTTTAAGGGTAAAGTTAGGGACAGGTGTGGTGGTGTGGGTAAGTTTGAGGGTAAAGTTAGGGACAGGTGTGGTGGGATGGGTAAGCTTAAGGGTAAAGTTAGGGACAGGTGTGGTGGGATGGGTAAGTTTAAGGGTAAAGTTAGGGACAGGTGTGGTGGGATGGGTCAGTTTAAGGGTAAAGTTCGGGACAGGTGTGGTGGTATGGGTAAGTTTAAGGGTAAAGTTAGGGACAGGTGTGGTGGTGTGGGTAAGTTTAAGGGTAAAGTTAGGGACAAGTGCGGTGGTATGGGTAAGTGTAAGGGTAAAGTTAGGGACAGGTGTGGTGGTATGGGTAAGTGTAAGGGTAAAGTTGGGGACAGGTGCGGTGGTATGGGTACGTTTAAGGGTAAAGTTAGGGACAGGTGTGGTGGTATGGGTGAGTTTAAGGGTAAAGTAAGGGACAGGTGTGGTGGTATAGGTAAGTTTAAGGGTAAAGTTAGGGACAGGTGTGGTGGTATGGGTGAGTTTAAGGGTAAAGTTAGGGACAGGTGTGGTGGTGTGGGTAAGTTTAAGGGTAAAGTTAGGGACAGGTGTGGTGGGATGGGTAAGTTTAAGGGTAAAGTTAGGGACAGGTGTGGTGGTATGGGTAAGTTTAAGGGTAAAGTTATGGACAGGTGTGGTGGGATGGGTAAGTTTAAGGGTAAAGTTAGGGACAGGTGTGGTGGTATGGGTAAGTTTAAGGGTAAAGTTAGGGTCAGGTGTGGTGGTATGAGTAAGTTTAAGTTAGGGTCAGGAGTGGTGGTATGGGTAAGCTTAAGGGTAAAGTTAGGGTCAGGAGTGGTGGTATGGGTAAGTTTAAGGGTAAAGTTAGGGTCAGGTGTGGTGGTATGAGTAAGTTTAAGTTAGGGTCAGGAGTGGTGGTATGGGTAAGCTTAAGGGTAAAGTTAGGGTCAGGAGTGGTGGTATGGGTAAGTTTAAGGGTAAAGTTAGGGTCAGGTGTGGTGGTATGAGTAAGTTTAAGTTAGGGTCAGGAGTGGTGGTATGGGTAAGCTTAAGGGTAAAGTTAGGGTCAGGTGTGGTGGTATGAGTAAGTTTAAGTTAGGGTCAGGAGTGGTGGTATGGGTAAGCTTAAGGGTAAAGTTAGGGTCAGGAGTGGTGGTATGGGTAAGTTTAAGGGTAAAGTTAGGGTCAGGTGTGGTGGTATGAGTAAGTTTAAGTTAGGGTCAGGAGTGGTGGTATGGGTAAGCTTAAGGGTAGGGTAAGTGGTGTAAGGGAAGGGTCAACAGTGTAATTATAAATGTAATTACAGAAATTAATTGCAGATATAATTACATGCAGGTATTTTTTGCAAATACAATGAAAAAACTTGTATGTACACAATAAGTGCATTGTATCAAATGATTCATTTAAATGTTTGTACATAGTAGTCAAGGCCACCTTATATATTGTGGGTCCGTATGCTAAAGTGCACTTCTTTTCACAAGGGTTTTTATTGTCCTGCGGTTAGACAAAGTGCAAAAAAAAAGTTTTTCAAAGTGAATCTAAAGTAGAAATCAAAACACCAAAAGGGCACATGCAAGATTAGATGGAAAGATTAAGATTATTAATAAAAGTGGCATATGTGGCACTTTTTTTTTCTGCACGTCCGCAAAACGGCCAAAGAAAAGTTAATATTTTGAATTGTGCCACAATATTTCCTGTTATCATCAAAGCATGCACTAAAAACAGTTCTTTCATTTTCCGTTTTAGATATGGACTACACCAACATGACACAGACGGAACAGAAAAGCAGCGCAAATGTCAGCAGTGTGTTCACACATCAGGTTCTGCCTGTGTTTTACTCCATCATCTGCACTTGTGCCTTCATTCTCAACGGACTTGCCGCTTGGATCTTCTTCAGGATTCCCAGCTCCTCAGCTTTAGTTGTTTACCTAAAAAACATGGTGGTGGCAGACATTCTGATGCTGTTTACCTACCCCTGGCGTGTGGCAGGTGACCTCGGATATGGTGGCTTGCAGTTGAAGCTGATAGTTTGCCGCTACACAGCTGTGCTTTTCTACCTCAGCATGTACACAGGAATAACCTTTATGAGCCTCATTAGCTTGGAGCGCTACTTCAAAATCGTAAGCGGCACCTCAGGTGTGTCTTACCTTCTGCAGCGCGTTTCGGTAGCGAAGGCTCTCTCACTTTTTACTTGGGCCGTCATGATGTTCTTCATGCTGCCAAACACCATATTAACCAACCAGCCCATGCCTGAAGTTTTTAAATGCATGAACCTGAAAAGTGAACTGGGTCGGCGCTGGCACGAAGTTTCAGCCCACTTCAATGTTGGAATCTTCTGGATGGCGTTCATGCTGATGCTGTTTTGCTACACCTCCATCGCCTGTCACGTGTACCGCTCTTTAAAACGGGTGCAAAGGGAACGCAGCGAGGCAAGGCGACGGTCAAATCGAAGCATCTTTAGCTTGCTAGCAGTGTTCGTCTTTTGTTTTGTGCCCTACCACATTTGTCGCGTTCCCTACACGCTTAGCCAAAGGCGCAAGGCTGGTTTTAGCGAGTACAACCACTTTATCCTCTTCCAGCTGAAAGAAACTACGCTCTTCCTGTCCGCATTTAACGTCTGTCTGGATCCTATCATTTACTTCTTAATGTGCAGGACATTCAGAGAGTCACTTTTGCAGAAGATGTTTTCTGTAAACCGACAAAACGGGAGGCCTTCAATAGGTACTGGGCTGAGTATCACTATTCTGTAAGAGGAAGAGCAACAAAGTAAATTTGCATTAGCCATTTGCAAGATGGTAAAGCAGATATTGATTTTAAAACCATCTCGCTGTGGTTTCCCTGCATGAGAAAATGCAGAATGAGGAGGCAGACTGAAAGGAGGTCACACCGAAATGGAAACCACAGCTCTCAAAATCATTTACTAAAATAAGCCAATCCTTAAAGAGAAGGTATAAATAAAAATTCTGCCATCATTTACTCACCCTCGTGCCATTTGAAAAAAAAATGAAAGAACCTTTCAGTGAACAGTTCTTAAAAGAACCCTTTTTTTCTTAATTTGAAGAACATTTTAATAATTTGAAGAAACTTTTTCCACTATAAAGAACCTTCTGTGTAATGTAAAGTTTCCTTGGGTGTCAATGGTTCTTCATGGAACCATAGATTCCAATAAAAAAACTTTATTTTTAAGTGTGTACTTCCTTCTGTGGAATATAAATGGTGAAATATCCCACACAATCTTTTCTGTACAATCAAATTGAATGAGACTTTGGGCGTCATGCTCCAAAATGACAAAAAAAGCTACATAAATATTACTCCAAGTCTAAGTTCCTAGTTATAAAATAGCTTTGTGTGAGGATCAGTCCAAAATGTAAGTCTTTATTCTTGGAAAATCTTACAGCATGCAGTTCTCGTATCAAATATGATTTAATCATGTGGTGATGCCAACATTGTAGGACATTTGACATGATGAAACATGGTCACAAGATTAGTGTCATAGGTTGTAGTATGAATTTCCTCATTTATTACACTGGCGGAAATTAGGGTGTACCAATTTTCATTACATGGAAAAGTGCTGCCAAAATAAATCTTCAAGACTTCTTCTTTTGTGTTCCACAGAAGAAAGAACATCATATGGGTTTGGAACAAGATGAGGGTGAAACAATATTGACATTTTGGGTTCATCTACTCCTTTAAAATGATACTTAACACACTCCCACTCTTTACATATCTGCTGTTTACATGGTGAGACACTTACTGCACCACAATGGGTGATGCTCTTTGGCTCAGAGGAGACAGGATGTGTTTAGACCACACTTAGTTGATGCAGAACCCATTTCCATTGGTTTTAGGCTACCATAGATTGCTTCTTTGTACCGCAATACAAAAAAACAAGCAATGATTCACAAAAAAAAATAACTGCTAACATTTTAATGTAATGCATGTACTCAGACTCTATATGCCTATTGGCTGCCGCCTATATGGTTCAATAGTGTTAAATAGTGTTGTTTCATGATGCAAAAGCGAAAATTAGACAATAAAACACCCTTATTATCGTGCTTTACCTATGGAAACAATGGGATAATCCGAACCTGTACAGCCAAAGATGCAAAAAAAACAAAAACAAGTGTAAACATTGGTATGGCACACAAAAGGAGAAAATCCTGAGTATTGATGCTAATGTGGCTTCTTTTTTGATGTATATACAACTCAGAAACTATAGTACTGATCCACATTGAAAGATGGCAGTAAAGTGTCTAACACCATTGTGGTATTGGTACTTAAAATACAGGAAGCTAAAGCTAAAGAAGAACTACTGTATGACCCATGTAATGCATCCCGATGTTTTCATTTAGACTTTGTTCTAATGTGATCAGTTATTTATATACACACAGATCAGTTATTTACGGGAGTGACAACCCCTAACTGAGCTCACACCTGTAAATTTTTAGGATTCACGTAACACCCATGCTGTGTGAACGGAACCGGACTTGACATCTAGATGTCTGTCGCGTCATACAGTGTGAGAGAGCAGCACTGCGCCACACAAATGCGTGTCTACTGTGTGGTTTCGATAACTTATAGCAATAGATGTATGAGCTGTGTGTGTCAACTGAAGGTTTTAGATCCAGTCACTTTTCTCCACTGGAGCTGCTTTCTGTTTTGTGTTCTGTGCGCGACTCAAATGCTGTGTCACAACAGTTGAAAACATTGGTTATTCAAGACAGGACGGGGAAATTTCGAGACTCGCACTTGCACTCTAAAAAATGCTGGGTTAAAAACAACCCAAGTTGGGTTGAAAATGGACAGCAATTGGGTTGTTTTAACCCAGTGAATGGGTTGTTTTAACCAAGCAATGGGGTTGTTTTAACCCAGCGAATGGGTCGTTTTAACCCAGCGGTTGGGTTAAATGTTTGCTTAAAACAACCCAATTGCTGGGTTAGTCCATTTTCAACCCAACTTGGGTTGTTTTAACCCAGCATTTTTTAGAGTGTGTAAGTAAATGTGGTTGTCAATCCCAAAAACTGACATTGTAAACGTAGCCTTTAGCAACTCTGATTAATGAGGATGTGTTATTACATAAATGGGGTAATAATAGGCTGCTCTATAGTTTTTAACTAAGTAAGTAAACTTCATTACATATTGGTAGCTTCTTTAGCTCAGTGAGTATCATTAACTTTGCATGTTTCATGTACATGCTTCATGTACATACTGTAAGAAATATGTTCTCAATGAAATATGTTCTCAATGTAAAATTTAGCTTACGGCTGGAAATGAACTCTGTCCACTATTTTTCTTTTTTTATGTAGATCATAAGGAAACAGAAAGTCTACAAAATAGTAATGACGTAGGAAGACCGGGGAGTGTTATAACACAGGGTCGGCTGTAACACTGTCAGTTTAACAAGTCAGAAAAGAGCCATAATGGGGATCAATATAATACACTCCCATCCTATTTTTGAGTTCACAGGAAGTGGCATGTGACTGTGAGCAACATTGTAGATTTTACAGTGTATCTGGAAAGTATTCACAGCGCTTCACTTTTTCCACATTTTGTTATGTTACAGCCTTATTCCTAAATGGATTAAATTCATTATTTTCTTCAAAATTCTACAAACAATACCCGCACCGCACTCTCTGCAGTGCTCCAAAATCAGGCCTGTATGGTAGAGTGGCCAGACGGAAGCCACTCCTCAGTAAAAGGCACATGGCAGCCCACCTAGAGTTTGCCAAATGGCACCTGAAGGACTCTCGGACCATGAGAAACAAAATTCTCTGATCTGATGAAAAAAAGATTGAACTCTTTGGCCTGAATGGCAAGCGTCATGTCTGGAGGAAACCAGGCACCGCTCATCACCTGGCCAATACCATCTCTACAGTGAAGCATGGTGGTGGCAGCATCATGCTGTGGGGATGTTTTTCAGCAGCAGGAACTGGGAGACTAGTCAGGATCGAGGGAAAGATTAATGCAGCAATGTACAGAGACATCCTTGATGAAAACCTGCTCCACAGCGCTCTGGACCTCAGACTAGGTTGAAGGTTCATCTTCCAACAGGACAACGACCCTAAGCACACAGCCAAGATAACAAAGGGGATTGTTATGTGAATGTCCTTGAGTGGCCCAGCCAGAGCTCAGACTCCCGATTGAACATCTCTGGAGAGATCTGAAAATGGCTGTGCACCGACGCTCCCCATCCAACCTGATTGAGCTTGAGAAGTCCTGCAAAGAAGAATGGGAGAAACTGCCCAAAAATAGGTGTGCCAAGCTTGTAGCATCATGCTCGAAAAAATTGGTGCCAAAGGTGCTTCAACAAATTACTTATGTACTTGTGATTTTTTTAATTTTTTATTTTGAAAAAATTTGAGACAAGATTTCAAACAAACTTGTCATTATGGGGTATTGTTTGTAGAATTTTTAGGAAAATAATGGATTTAATCCATTTTGGAATAAGGCTGTAACATAAACTGTAGAAAAAGTGATGCGCTGTAAATACTTTTCTGGATGCACCGTATGATAAAAAAATATATATTTTCAGGAAGGGAAGAACATTTTTGATCACTTTTATTATTATTTTTTTGCCTAGCAATTATTGATACATTTATGTGACTTACATCACCTAAAGTAGCTGTTTCTCTAGTTTAATTTGATGCTTTGCACTTATGATAACTTCAAACCCACATTCTAAAACAGTTATGTTTTGGCTGTTTGGGGTGGGGAGAGTTGTAATAGTTAATTAAAATGTTACAACCAACCCCTCATAATTATTCCAATGAGTCCAGTTATCAATCACATCCTCTGTTAAATGTTAAAGCAAAGTCATATGAGTTTTTTTGTTGCGCATCATGTGGTAAATGTGTTTCTATCATAGTTTATGCGCATGTCTTCTTATTGGATAAAAACGTTATCCGTCTCAATTGAGCGCATATGTTATGTGTGCACATTTTTTAGAATTTATGCTCATCTTGGTACTTCCATCTAGAGTTTTTGTGATATCCCTGAATTCACAAAACAGTAGGTGGATGGCAGCTAGTGACTGAATGCGACAGGAATACAGTACAAAACACTCACACAAACAAGGCAATTGTTTTTGTGCTAAATTTAGTCCTAAAAGAAATGCAATATAATATTTTTGTCACTTTAAATTGTTCACTTCAATCAAAAGTTATCATTCTTTGTTCTTCAATAAAGTTCTGGCATAAATTAGATAGTGTGGATCTTATTTCAGCAAATTACCTCTTGTTGTTACATCTATCGCCAGCTAGTGTTACAACCTAACTCAGTAGTAGGGTTGGTTGTAACAATGGAAACCTTTGTAAATGGTAAATGGACAGCATTTATATAGCGCTTTTAACAGACCTACGGCCATCCAAAGCGCTTTACATTTTTGCCTCACATTCACCCATTCACCCACTCATTCATACACGACGGCAGTGTCAGCCATGCAAGGCGCCATCCAGCTCGTCGGGAGCAGCTGGGGTTAGGTGTCTTGCTCATGGACACCTCGACACTTGGTCAGGTGGAACCGGGGATCGAACCACCAACCTTCCGGTTTGTAGACAACCTACATGAACCACTGAGCCACTGCCGCCCCTGCCACTTTGTATTTGACAATAACTCAAAGAATCTGTGATTGTGTAGTAAATGTCCAAGTGAGTTGTATTTGTTGTAGACAAATGTGGCTACCATGTATCAAAGTTTGAGAGTTACTGATGCTCAAACGAAAAGTGTTACTTTCATCCCTGGTCTCCCCTCAACAAAAAAGTAAAAAAAAAAAAATTATTGCAGTAATGCAGAATGCAGAACTCGCCTGGGTAAAATTAAATCGATGCGTGCTTTTCAAACAGTTGTTCCTGTTTACTATATGCTGTTTATTTTCTGTTATACATTATTCAAATTAAGCCAGACAATATTCAAATAATCTACATCTTTCTGTAACCCCTCAAGCATCAATATGCATTTGTATTTACGCTTTCACCTTCGTGCGAGCTCACCAAGCTGGACAAACAACAGGATCAAAGGCTTATAAGTGGATTTAAAGTAAGTTCAATTTGATAAAGCAGCTAATTTCTGCAAAGCTATGTAGAAGGCCTATTTACAATTATTCAAATAATTGTGTGTGGTGTGTACTGATTTAATACCGATATGTGAAACTATGTTGATATAGAAATCTATACTGATATAGAAACTATGTTCTGCCTTGAAAAGTAGTAAGTTTATAAGAATAAACTACATCTGATGTATAAAAAATATTATAGTTATTGCTTGATAATAAATTAGTGCAATTAAAGGAACACTCCACTTTTTTTTGAAAATAGGCTCATTTTCCAACTGTTTTCCAAAGAGTTAAACAGTTGAGTTTTACCATTTTCAAATCCATTCAGCCGAAGGATGATGCTGGCATTAGAAATTTTAGCATAGCTTAGCATAAATCATTGAATCTGATTAGAACGTTAGCATCTCGCTCAGAAATTACCAAAGAGTTTCAATATTTTTCCTATTTAAAACTTGACTCTTCTGTAGTTACATCGTGTACTAAGACCGACGGAAAATGAAAAGTTGCGATTTTCTAGGCCGATATGGCTAGGAACTATTCTCTCATTCCTGCGTAATAATCAAGGAACTTTGTGCAGTACCATGGGTGCAGCGGCGCAATGATATTACGCAGCCTATTTTCCGGCGCTGCGTACACACAATACCAGCTCAAAGAGACACTGGACAATTATGGACAAAAGATCTGGGCATTTTCTTCAAAAATGTGGGTCATTCTGTGTCAAATCAACAAAATTTCAGAAACTTTCTCAGCTAAAATTTGCGATCTTGTTAATATTTTTCTGAAGAAAGACAAACATGAATAGTGATCAAAGCCCAAATATGAAATGCTTTGGATTCATATTTTCAGCGTAATCCACTATTTTGTAGAGGGGGGACAGAATGACAATTTTTAGGAGGGGGAATTATAATTTTTTTTTTTAATAGCAGTGTTGCTTTTGGTGGCTATAGTGAAGTGCACAGCGATCGAGGAATAGGAAAACTCAGGAAATGTACGTAAAAATACGTATGTAACCCTCGTTCCCTGAGGAGGGAACGGAGACGTAACGTCAGTGACTGACGAATGGGGGTTTCGCTTAGAAGCCAGAGGAAGTACGCTGGCAATATCGCATTATGTTTACCTGCTGAGGAGCCAAGACTGAACTCTCGGCCGTTCCAGCGGTACAGCGGATGTGGCAGAGGGACTTTACGTCTCTGTTTCCTCCGGGAACGAGGGTTACATACGTAACCAAGATGTTCCCTTTCGTTCAATCACTCTGAGTAACGTCAGTGACTGACGAACGGGGGTCCCAATACAATCACGCCACTCGGCTGTCTTCCAGTGCCCTGCGTAAGTGCGAGTGCCCTGTCGTAAGACTTGTACAGATGAAGGACTCCCACTTAGCACAGTAATACCAAGGTACACTGGGAGGCATATTCCAGGTGGAAAATATGCACCAAAATGCCTACCCAAAGGGAGGACTTAGCGAATACACATATGACCCGCTGAGGGCTGCATAAGGGAACTCTGGGGAACCAGCCGAAGGTGGATTTTTAACCCCAGGGTAGCAAGGCTTGCCAAGGGAAAGACACCTGCTCAAGGAGGCTTACGGTGGAATACACATGTGGGGGTTACCCGGAGGGAAACTATGCACACGGAGGAACCTGACCTGACACGAGGGTCTGGGCTAGATAGGGCAGACCTACTGGTGTCGGCGTAAACAGTGCTGGAGGAGCTCAGGGCTTCCGGGAAGCTCACCTGAGGAAAATATTGCACGTATCCAGTCCGTGGAGTGGAATGGCGAGCAAGCAAAGACACCTGAGCCTAGTCCATTACCTGCCACTAGTGGATGCGAGTACATAGTCGGATACAGGCTCCACTCGGAGATTGCAGAATCTTGCAAATGTGTTTGCAAGTTCTGGGTGTCACTCAGCCTGCAGCTCTGCAGATGTCTGTTAGCGAAGCGCCATACGCTAAAGTCCAAAAAGAGGCAACACTCCGGGTGGAGTGAGCCCTAACCCCAAGGGGGCATGGACGCCCCAGCATCTGGTAAGCCAAAACAATGGCGTCCACTATTCAGTGAGACAACCTCTGTTTTGAGATAGCCTTTCCCTTCAGCTTCCCACCATAGCAGACAAAGAGCTGGTCTGAGGTCCTCAACACTGCGTCCTGTCTACGTAAGCGCGGAGAGCACGTATTGAACAGAGCAGTGCCAAGGCTGGGTCTGCCTCCTCCAAGGCAGCGCTTGCAGGCTCACCACCTGGTCTCCGAACAGAGTGGTGGGAACCTTGGGCACATATCCAGGCCGGGGTCTCAGGATCACTTGAGAATTACCCGGCCCGAACTCCAGGCACGCTTCGTCAAAGCGGTTAGGAGTGCTTTCTTCATAGACAGGAATTTAAGAACTACTGACTGCAAAGACTCAAAAGGAGCCCTCAGCAAAGCATCTAAAACTACTGCAAGGTCCGAAGAGGGTACGAGGGGAGAGCGAGGAGGATTCACTCTCCTCGCTCCCCTTAGGAACCTGATGACCAGGTCGTGCTGACTTTTTTGCCCTCCAAGAGGTCGTGGTGGGCAGATATTGCAGCCACATATGTATACTTTAAGGGTGGGAGGAGACAGCCTTCGTTCCAACCCTTCTTGGAGAAACGAGAGCACGGACCCGATCGGGCATTTCTTGTCGAGATGAGCACCAGGTGAAGAAGAGGTTCCACTTCAACGCATAGGCGTGTCTGAGAGACTCGGCCCAAGCGGAAGTGATGGTAGCCACCACCGCAGGTGGTAGGGTACTCAAACCTGCCGCGTCCCATCCAGGAGCCACGCGTGGAGGATCCAAGATCGGGCGCGGGTGTCATAGGGTGCCTCTGTGAGAGGAGGTCCTTCCTCAGAGGAATAGGCCAGGGAGGGGCTGTCGCAAGGAGTAAGAGTTCGAGAAACCAGGTCCAGCCGTGCCAAAACGGGGCGACCAGAAGGACCTGCTCCTTGTCCTCCCTGATCTTGCACAATAGCTGTGCGAGAAGGCTCACTGGGGGAAACGCATACTTGCATAGGCCCTGCGGCCAGCTGTGCGCCAGTGCATCAGTGCCGAGCGTGCCCTCGGTCAGGAAATAAAACTGGCTGCAGTGGGAAGAGTCGTGGGAGGCAAACAGATCTACCTGTGCGTCGACGAACTGTTCCCAGATCAGCTGGGCCGTCTGGGGATGGAGTCTCCATTCTTCAGGGAGCTCGTCGGCTACATGGTTTAGTTCTCCTTGGATATTGACAGCACGAAGGAACCTCAGATGCTTCTGACTCCATAAGATGAGATGGCGGGCGAGCTGAGACATACGGTGGGAGCGTAGACCACCCTGGTGGTTGATGTACGCTACTTACCGTGTTGTCTGACCGGACTAGTACATGTTGACCCTTCAGCAACGCTCGGAAGCGGTGCAGGGTGATCTGTACTGCCAGCAACTGGAGGCAATTGACATGCAGGAGGCGCTGGGGTCCTGTCCAGGAGCCCGCGGCAGCATGCCCATTGCACATGGCACCCCAGCCCGTGGTGGAGGCATCTGTTGATATAACAACATGCCTGGAAACTCGTTCTAAGGGCACACCTGCCCGTAGAAAGCTGAGGTTTGACCACGGGGAGAGAGTCTGAAGGCAGGCCCATGTCACTGAGACCCGGAGAGTGTCCGACTGCCATGCCCATCTCGGGACTCGATCGCGAAGCCAGTGCTGAAGCGGTCTCAAATGAAGCAAACCGAGCAGCGTTACCGTGGCTGCAGATGCCATATGCCCCAGGAGCCTCTGAAATAACCTCAGTGGAATCGCACTCTTGCTCTCGATTTAACGGAGGCAAGTCAGCAGTGACTGCGCGCGCTTACTGTAAGCTGCGCGCACGTGGCGACCGAGTCGAAAACCATACAGAGAAAAGAGATCCTCTGCATGGGGCAGAGTTTGCTCTTCTCCCAGTTGACCCGAAGGCCCAGACGGGCTAAGTGCTGGAGCACTAGGTCTCTGTGTTCGCACCCTGCTCTCGAGAGTGAGTTCAGGATGTGAACCCAGTGCTGCCTGAATGGCGCAAGGGCTACCTCGACAGACTTTGTGAAGTCACGAGGGGACAGAGCTAGCCCGAATGGGAGGACCGCGTACTGAATGCCCGCCCCTCGAAAGCAAACCGTAGGAATGGTCTGTGTCGAGGTAGGATGGAGACATGGAAGTAGGCGTCCTTCAGGTCGATTGCTGCAAACCAATCTGCTGGACGAACACATTCGAGAAGGCGGGTTCTCTTTGAGCTGGGTAGGACCTTGACTTTGAGCTGGGTTGGACCAGCATGGGCACAGGAGACTTTGAGCTGGGCAGGACCAGCTGGACGGAACTAGCGAGACAAGAGACACATATCACAAGATAAATATCCTCTTCCAAATATTCAAAACATCCACTAGAGTTCAGGAGCAGCTCACCCTTAGCACTGGGAGTGTGTCCTCCATTTCTTCGTACTCCACGAGAACTCCCACAATGGCAGACAATGTAGCCAGCTCACATACCGGGTCAGACTCACTGTGGGGCTCGGGCTCTGGGATGATGGATGGCTCAGTCCTCTTCCCTGGCACTGACTCATTCATCGCGGCAGGCTTGAGCTCCCCATCTACCGTGGGCACTGGCATTCGCTCCGTGCAGTGGGGTGAAAGCTGGTTGAGCTCTGGATGCGGGGGACATGCTGACTGACACAGAAAGACATGCATCTCAGCATGTGATCATACATTCAGTTCTCTTTCACATCTTATTGCGCTTAAATGGTCGAATACACACGATTATGTCAGAATGCCGATCATGTGGAGTTTTCATGTAAACACAGCCACTTATGTTTTAAGTAAAAGTATACAGTTGGTTGAAACTCCAATGTGTATTAGTATAATGTTTCTGTACGTTTGGGTCTTAAAGTGACAGCAGCCTAATATACCTACCCCTTGCCCCTTGTGTCATTAATGTGAAAAAAAGAGAACCCGATAAATGTATGACTGATCAATCTAATATGATTCGATCAATCGATCATCCGATCTAATATGACCTCTGTCCTGTAAAGTTGCCAGAATAATAATCATATGCTGTTTGTTAATTGGCCAGGGGAGACCGACTGAGCCTGGTTTCTCCCAAGGTTTCTCCATTAGGTCACCTGATGGGGTTTCCTTGTCACTGTCGCCTTTGGCTTGGCTTGTTCAGTTGGGGACACTACATTTTTCAACTAAATATCCAAATAATACTAATTAGTAAACTAAATTAACCATATAAACTAAATTACTGATCTAATTAATAATCTAATGCCCACATTGTTACTGTATGATAATTTAAATGAGCTAGATGACGTCACTGTTTTCTCCAGAGCGGCTGTACAGCCAAATAAAATTCTGTTGCATTTTTTTCCTGTTTAACACTGTGAAGCTGCTTTGAAACAATCTGCATTGTAAAAAGCGCTATATAAATAAAGTTGACTTGACTTGACTTCCTGGTCCCATGTTCTTTGCTGTCAGCCCTTCTGTATAGTTCCCTGGATGCGCCAGCTCACTGCACTTATTCTTCTCCTTGGCTCTGCCCCCAATGCTAGCTCCGTGCATCTCTTCAGCACCGCCTCAAGCTTCCTCTCCACCAGTTCAACATGGCTGCACCTCAGGCCTGTCAGCCTGTCGGCTCCGCCCCAGTTCGTGCTACCTCGACTTCACCGTGGTCCGTCAGCACGGGGACTCCTCTGGGATCCCTTGTCCCTCCGGATCAGCCTCGGTCAGTTGTCGGTCTGCCTCCACCATGGACTTCCAGGTCTCTGGCTGCACCTCGACCCTCCACCCCTTCCGCTCCACCGGGCTTCTCCTTTCCTCCTGTCCTCACTCCCAATGTTGTCGCCCTGGTCTGCCAAGCCCCTGTCTCTGCCTCAAGTCCCCAAGCCAGTTTCCGGGCTGTGGATGTCGCCCTCTGTTGGCCTCTCTGCTCCCCTTGATACTCCATGCACCCTGGTTCTGCCTCTTTTAGTCAGTCCCTGGGTTGTGCCCAGCCCATCTGCCAAAGCTCCACCCTGGTTCCTCCCACCATCAATCACCAACACCAAGCCCACCTCCAAAGCCCCCTCCCACCCTCCTCAGCGCGCCTTTCTCAGGGGAAGGGGATTGGTTCTGTTTTGAGTCCTGGGGTCTGGCTGTTTTGAGTTTTCGTTGGTGACTTTTTCTGTTTGCTCTGTCTCTGTTCTCCTAATTTCCTAGTTTTTCACCTAGGTAACTCATTAATTAGTCATTCTGTTCAACCGGTCTTGATTGTGTTTGCTTGTATTTAAACCCTGAGTTTTCATTCTGTTCCTTTGTCCAGTATTGCTTATGTTATAGTGGTTGCTTAATCTCTGGTGTTTCCCCAGTGTGTCTTGAATTAAAGACTTCCTGATTTATGTCTTTGTGCACTTTACTACAGCAACCATTTGTGACAGTTGTGTAGACAGGTATTAGATGGTTGGGTTAGACTACATACTGTGGTGTTTTTTAAGTCAGTGTGAGTGAGACCTGTGTTCAAATAATAATAATAATAATAATAATAAAATAATGTATGTTTTTCTTGCTTATCTAGATGGAGTCTCCATTGCCTACAACCATCTTCAACACATCCACAATTTATGGCATGAAACCAAATACGACTAATACAACACAAGTTCTGTGTGAAGTCCCAGCTCATCCTTTTTTCATATTTGCATACTCACTAGTGTTTCTTGTCAGTCTGGTGCTGAATTCTATCACGATGCGTGTGTATTTCTGCACTAATCAGCGTATCCAGTCCAGCATCATGGTCTACATGAAGAATCTGGCCGCATCTGACTTCTTCCTTTGCCTTAGTTTATCTTTGCGCATTGCTTCCTATGCCAGCAGTTCAGAGATAATGCTTAGTATTTACTGCAGCTTTGGAGGAGCAGCCTTGTATATAAACATGTATGCAAGCATTCTCTTCATGGACCTTATTGCTGTAAACAGGTATATGCCTCATTCTTAATTTCTTAATTTCTCAGAAGCACAGAAATTTGCCATCTTTTCCAGGGACGAGTTATTAGTCACATTGCTATTACAGCTTAGGTAACAAAAAAAACCTTGTAGCTGAACTAAGCTCTTGCTAATTGAGCAATACATTTATTTTAAATTGCTGTCCTAAAAGCACCCTAAGTCCTCACAATCTTCCTCAGTCCCCTCTCAGAAATAGAAATGTACCGATCAACTGGCCAGGTACCTGAATCAGCTGTTTTTTTGCATGATCAGCCCAGACCAGTGACCGTCCAGTCCGTCTTTCCGATTCCGAGCCAGTACATTTTGTTTCCAGCGGTGCAGGCAATAACGTCACAGCCACATTCACACTCACAGCCGCATTTAAGTCCACAAGACTGCAAGTGTATACATAAAATGTGCTATTTGGGACAAAGCCTTCAATTTCCTCCTTCCACTGGAGTCAGTCGAGCTTAAGATCCTGTCTCTAAAGACAGCACTCCTGACCACGCTAGAGGGTGTGGAGGGTGGGGAACCTGCAGGCATTTTCGATAAGCTCTCATGTGATCCTGAGACCCAATGCCCAAAATTCCCACCACTCCCTTCTGGGACCAGGCGGTGAACTTGCAAGTGCTGCCCCTGGAGGAGGCAGATCCAGCCCTTGCGTTGCTGTGTCCCGTCCACTCCCTGCACATTGACGTGGACTGCATGCAAAGCTTCAGAAGCTCTGAGCAGCTCTTTGTCTGCTTTGGAGTTTCAGCAGAAAGGAAAGGCTTTCTCCAAGCAGAAGTTGGCCCACTGGATAGTGGGGATAGTAGTGATTCTATAATCTCCAGGTGGAGCAGGTTTATTCCTCTGTGTTGGGTACAAACAGGTAAAGTCCCGGACACACTGGCGTGGTGACTCGCTTGTAGCGCCACCCACTGTGCTCTCCATGAGAGTTCCCCAGCTGGCAAACCCTGGATCAGAGTGTCCTCCAGGCATCCTTAGGCAGTCTGGCAGAGGTGTCCAATGCCAGGCCCTGTGTTTGAAATGCATTCCTGGTCAGTCAGCCCCTGAACTGCGCTAGATGCCCTATATGTAGTGATTCCCTGTCGGTAATCTCATATGTGTACTTTCCACAGTACTGTTTCCCTGCCGGTAAACACATGTCTTCCCTTGGCAGATCTTCCTCTCCCCTCTCTCTGTGTTTGTAGTAGCTCCATCTCTTTCCAGGTAGGATCTACCGCAGAGATTCTTTCATATGTAGCGCTGCCCCGTTGGTCAGTCTGTATGTGTATTTCCAATGTACTTCCCTGTGGGTAGGATGCAGCCTCCAAAGCATCCCACTCCACCTGGACTAGGCATGCTTCCTCAGCGTTAACAACTAGTCATGGCTGCCCCAAAAAAATGGAAAGAGAGCTGAAGCATCCTTTTCCATAAAGAACATAGAGGAATAGCAGCTAAAGACCATCTTCTTGGCAAGCTCTGTCCACTCCATCCCAACAGGCATAAAGGACTATTTGGCTTACATGGGGCGTTGGGAAGGTTATGACTGTGAATGGGCAAGAGGATTTGGTAGCTGGCATGCTACAGCATTCCAGCATCTGCTTCAAAACTCGTAACACGCTTCAGTGGTTACAGCACGTTCCATATAACCCTAATGTCAGTCAATATAATGTTGAACATAACTGACAGAAACTTGATGAATAGAAATTTATTCAATGTTATCCACATTCTATTTCTTCTGCAACAGCATTGTGAACTTTTGTAATGATACGTTTGGCCATTAACTTTAAAAGCATTATTATATTTAAATTATAAACACATGAGTAGAGTCTCCGCATGAAAAAACCCTGACTGGCAGATCTATATTTCTCTCTGAAATGGCAGGAAATTAAATTGAATGTGGAGGATTTATAATCATAGAATACTAATCATACACTGTTTGTTAATTGGCCAGAGGAGAACTGGCACCCCGACTGAGCCTGGTTTCTCCCAAGGTTTATTTTTCTCCATTCTATCACCTGATGGAGTTTTGGTTCCCTGTCACTGTCGCCTTTGGCTTGGCTTGCTCAATTGTGGGCAATACATTTTCAACTAAATATCCAAATAAATTGAATTACTAAACTAAATTAAATACATCAACTAAATTACTGATCTGCCCACATTGTCACTGTATGATAATTGAACTGAGCTGAGCGTTTTCTCCAGAGCGGCTGTACAGCCGAATCAAATTCTGTTGCATTATTTTCCTGTTAACACTGTGAAGCTGCTTTAAAACAATCTGCTTTGTAAAAAGCGCTATATAAATAAAGTTGACTTTACATGGACAACAACACTCCGATATTAACCTGATTAAGAAAATACTCTGATTAAGAAGCTACCATGTAAACAGCGATTTATCGTTGTAATGACCTTAATCTGGTTAAGGTCATACTCGAAAGTAAACGCAAATCAAATTGAGACGTGTAGTACGCCTATTATAGTCGCATTATCTGAGAGCATTACAGACATGTACACACCTTAATCAAACTATTAACGTTGCGTAGGAGTTTTCGCCGCATTTTGTGACAGGACACATATGCACACCAGGCAAGTGCAGAGGGGAGGGGTTTGGGGGCTCGAGTATAACAACCTCACCCAGTGGCCAGAGGACATTTACTCGTTCCTCATCGAGTCACCAGGTAAGCCAGTGAATGATTTAACTTTGTTTTTGAATCATGAAGTATGGATGATGCTATCGGAAGCTAAATCAGGCTAGTTGTATGGCTGGACAGAAAAGTTCACTCCATATTCTAAACAAAGAAAAATCATTCACTTGTTACACCAATTTGACGGTGGGAGAATGAAGGGACATGTTTTTAAATTGACCAAATTAAGTGTGTGGATGTAACTTTCACGCTCAATGGCAGGCAGGCTATATGCTATAAACATAATTACTTGACATGTTTAATCTTAGTGATTTATTAAGTTATTCAAGCCTGCTGGCTGTGTACGGACGTTGTTTTGTGCCGCTATTTTGTATTGAAGTCTATGGAAAGTCTAGTTCATTTTCCCCTAAAAAGGGGCATTGAGGAAATTGACCTTTTGAAAAGTTCCCGGATGTGCCGGTAGTCCGTATGGTGCGTGTGTTTTGCGTGACTGCTCATTCTGACACTGCCTCTATATTTTTTATCTTTTTGTTGTAATTATTCTGCTCATTGTAAAAGTAAAATACAACAAGTTTATATCTGTAATCCTACATTCATAATTGTGACCAAACTGTCTGCTTACAACAGCGGTCGGGAACCTAGGCTCACGAGTCATTGGTTCATTCAGTGAATGCCTGTGGCTCGACGGCAGGAAAAAACAATCCAAACAACAACGATTTTGAAACCTTTTTCATCATTAATCAAAGCTATTATTTGAAATGAAGGCTGTTAAGAAGGAGACAAGAGAGGCAGTGTCTCCTCAAAAAAACTGAAAGAGACAGTAATATTACAAAAATAAAACAACATAAATACATTTATAAAAAATGACATTAAAAAGTATAAAATCACTCGTTTTTATAAAGTAACACTGTGCAACAGCGACACCCGCAGGTAAAGTTACAGCGGGTTGCCTGAGCCCATTGAATTTTAACAGACCCGCCAAAGTTGCGTATCGTGGCATGGAGACGTAATGACGTGCCATTAATTGAGCTATGTTCTTTAACAAAAAAAATAAAAAAATATAGAGAAGGCAGTGTCAGAATGAGCAGTCATGCAAGACACATGCACTGTAATGCTGTAATTACTGTAATTACACACACTGTAATGCTCTCTGATAATGCGACTAAAATAGGCATACTCCACATGTCTTAATTCGATTTGCATTTACTTCCGGATTAAGGTAATTATAAATCGCTGTTTACATGGTAGCTTCTTAATCAGAGTATTGTCTTAATCAGGTTAATATCAGAGTATTGTTGTCCATGTAAACGTACTCAGTGATACAAACATTGGAAACAAGACATCGATTTTACCATATCAGTTCCTCATTCTTTGGAAGAGCATGCAGAGTGGATTTGCTCTTGCAGAAAATAGTGTCTTGTCATTTCATCAACACAAATCAAATTCTTCCAGGCATCAACTACAACTACAGTGTTTAAGGACAGGTCAAAGTAGACATTTCTGCGGGCAATAAGACCATAGGCTGGTATTAAACAAATTTGCTACAAGCTTACATAGGTTTGTGCAGGAAGTAAGACTGGGATTACTAACTACTTGTTCCAGGCAGTTCAGAATCTATTCTTTCTTTTGGGAGACAATAACTCCATTTATTGTGAAACTTTGCAGACCTCTCACAAACAGCTATATTACACACTGCATTAACCCTCAGAGCCCGACGGCATCGCCCACGACGTCACACGGCACCTCCGATAAATATCTATATTATTTCATGAAACTTTGATCGATTTTCTTACCGTTTTTTCCAGCAGAAAGCTAACGAGCTAGCCATCACGGGGGTGTCTTTGGTGTCTTTATAGCCTTTACAGAAGGTTTTCTATCCAGCCTGGAACATGTGCATCTTTTTGGAGTTGTTCAGCAATAAATCAAAACGCTTACATCCAAGATATATCCACTTGATGTCCATAATTTATAAATTTTCCGTCATTTTTGCCGCTAGCGCGATGCTAGCTGCCATTTTGGATGAGGGTTTGACCAATGACAGGCTGATCCGTCATCCACGTTGGTGTGCGTCATTACGCATTACCACAGCTCTGTTATTGTGGAGAGAGAGAGGCGCGCGGCTAGTGTTGAGGAGATAGAGAGAGAGACGCGCTGCAGTTTTGTGGAGAAAGTTTGAGGAAAAAGTTTGAGAAGAAAGTTTGTGGAGAAGTTCCAGATAGGAACTGTTTTGAGGCTTGGCACCAGTAAATATCCAAAATCCAAAGAGGCCAAAAGCGCCTGGACTTTTTTTGGAAAAATGTAAATAGTTTTGGTTCTGTATAAGTTATCATGTTTATTCCTGAGTTCCAGGACTCCAAAGACTTGAACAAACTGTTTTCCAGAGGAAATATGCTTAGCTTTTATTTATTTGTGTGTGTTTTCAATAAATATTTGAGTGATTCAATTTCCGTTTTATGTTTTCATTTGTCTTTATGGTCCCCTAAACTTATTTTACATTCAGGTGACATCAATGCAACACAAAAATACTGACAGTGCTACTTGTCTTGAAAAAAAAGAGGTGTGTCAATTGTCTGTGCTCAACAGGGTTGATGTTTTACAAGCTTTTTTAGTAAATAACACCTGGCGGAAAATTAATTGTAAAAATACCCTTAGGTCTTAAAGGGTTAAAGGTAATATCCGATAATAGGGGCACTTTAAAGATCTGAAGAACTGATACTGGAAAGATAGTAGGCTCAGTCCCAACAGGGTGATCCATGAAAACATTGTGATCAAAGCTCTTCAACACATGTTGCTCCATGTTCATGTAATACTTCTACTGTAATATTTGGATAGACACATCAGCTAAATGACAAATGAATGGCATTGAATGAATGTTGAGGATATTATACAGTATTTGTACATGATTACATGTAAATAAATACAGTTGACTTTAAAGTGCTATTGCTAATGCTTGTTACACTTTTTCAGGTACCTGAAGATTGTCCGGCCATTGGAGACACCAATGGCCGTACCGCCCGCTACATTTCTGCAGCTACTTGGCTCGCCTCATTAACCACATCTTCCATCTACTTGATCCTCTTTCTTAAGAACTCCTGGGGTCAAAAGCTTGATGAATTTACATGCGAATCCCAGGAAAGTCTCCAGCTCAGTTTGACCTACAAAATCATCCATTGTGTGACCATTGTGGTTTTCATTTTTGTCCTGGTATCTATGATTCTTCTATATTTGAAGACTCGTCAAAAGCTAAGACAAGTTCAAACCTCTACACAGACCACGTTCAGTAATCAAACAATCAGAAAGTCTAAGCGCAACATGCTAGTTCTAATAGTCATTTTCTGTGTGTGCTTTGTGCCCTATCATCTGGTGAAACTGCCTTTCATATTCATCAAACCCCTGCTGCATGACTGTTTAGCAGTTCATGCTTTCTACATTCTGAAGGAGATGACCATCCTGCTTGCAGCACTAAATGCATCCTTGGATCCACTTATTTACTTTTTGTTTTGCAGGGCCTTCAGAGCCCAGTTTAATGTTGGGAGTTTTTATGCCTCCTGAATAAGGGCTAGATGGTTTATGTATGAATGTGCTTTATGATGTACTTCCCTATTGTTTTGACAAAAAACAATTTTTAAGGTGTAGTTATGAGTACATCAGATGACCACCTTCCCCCTCTCTAGTTTGGGAAACTAGTCAAGGGGTGCTTCTCAATCTTATTTGCGCATCCTCGTTTCCATTCCTTGCATCCTTTCCTCGCGTCCTTTCCTTGCATCTTAGCTACATCCCAGGGTACGAGGTGTGGGATTACAAATTTTAGAAAGTACATTGCATTTAGCATTTTAGGTAAAAATTATGATGTCAGATGAATTAGTCTGCTACGCAAATCTCCCAGACCTGTTTTACTGACTTCAAAGGCTCTAACAAGAGTCTCCTGTCCTGCCAGACCTGTTATTCTCTATTGTGTTTTAAATGAGTCAAAGCCCACCTTTGGGAGCCCAGACGTTGCCCCTTTTTGTCTTTAATGGCTCTTTGGCCTGGCTAGTATCAGCATGCGAATAGCTATGCTGATTCAATGGGACTGGTAGGGATTTCATAGTAGGGTGTGTCTTTTACCTACACAACATATGCATTCCTTTGTTTGAATGTCTCCTCCTCTTCTGTATAACCACTTCCCATGAAATGTAGATAAATTGCATTATCTTGTGCTGTTAAATCAGACTGTTTTCGGACGACCTGCAGCACAGACAATTCTCATTAAAAAGAATCACTTCTGTCTTAAATCCGACGTCTCCTGGTCTATTCTTCAACAAACAACTGAAGTTCACAACATATGGTGCCGTGACCCGGATAGTTTTTCCAGCTTCCTCACCTGAAATCCAGATTGAAACTTCAAGCTCAAAGAAAAAGATCTGCCTACGTTCCAGACTGGAATCCAGAGCGAAACTTCCAGCTGAACAAAGATTTTCCAGACTGAATCTTTCAACCAAGGGTTGCGGTGAGTGCTGATCTATCCAAAAGAACCTTAAAGCTACACTGTGTGATATTTTCCCCCATCTAGTGATGAAAAGGTATATGACCATCCAGTGAATTTTAGTTTCTGTTCCTCTCAATTCCATTCGTTTCAACTCTTACGGTGGCCGATTTAGTCCAAGATTAACATGGCTTCCAGTTCGACCTCATCCACATTCGACACGGTGCCTGTGGGATATTCTGTGCGCAGTGGGATGGTTGGAACTCAACTGGCCTAATTATTCGGCTAGAAAGAACTGCAGCTAATTCAGAGTGAACTTTGATGATAGTAATGTTTATTCAGTCATCCAATTGCAAGGCATAAACAGGTTTGCGTGGATATGTACATAAATGTGGTTTCTGTGAGAGAACAAATAAGGATGGTAAATATACATACACAGTTAAGAACTGTATAACTATACTTATAAGTTACATTTGTATAATGTAACCGTAAACCAGAGCTTATTGTACCATATATAGGCGCTAAATGCAGCTGCATTAAAAGGAGCGGAGCTGCCGCTGCTGCTGCTAACAAGCGGTGTCGGGTTACAAAAGTGTGTGCGCTCTGTATAACAATTGTTAATATGCCGATCAGACCTGATACATATTTCCATCAACATACATTACAAGCAAATATTTTCTAAAAACGAATAAACATTGTTGATAACAAAATAACTGAATGATTATTCAAATAGGTGAGCATTACGCTATTGTATGTTGACACAAAAATACTTCTGAGGTGACATCAACTGAATTACGCGATGACACACTCTGAAACACATCTACAATGACAATAACTATTATTACTTACGGAGTTATTAACGCACAGAAATACCACACAAGGAAAAACAGACTTTTGAGGAATAAACAAGCCAGGAAGACTCCGTCTGTTACTGGACGCTGCTGAGATGAAAACTCTCTGCACATGCACCAGACAAGTCTGAACAAGTTGACGCGCACATGCGCGAGGCAGAGAATTTTGTACAGTGCCATCGAGTATTAAAACCGGTTAAAACGCGAAAGGCGAAGCTTGAATTTACGGGTATGTCCCTCTTTGGCTAATGTACTTTCAAGATGGAGGGGCAACATGGCGACCACCGTTAGATCCCATTACCTTATGTATTTTCAATGGCATATTATAAACTTACGAGAATACTTTATTACTTGAAAGAAGTAAATATACATTAATGAGCACATATATTTTTGAAAGAACTACGTGTTTTTAGCTAAGAATAGACTAAAAAAGTTACACAGTGTAGCTTTAAAAGACCAGTACAAATTTGTTTATCCTCTGGCTGCCAGGGAAGAGTTAACGGACGGCTGTAGGGTTTGGTTAACTAAGTTATCCTCTGTGGTCAAACAGAAGAGATTAGCCTCACAAACTAATAATTGTTCTGTTTGAAATAGGGAAGATTAGCATTTAGCTAATATTTGTGTTTTGTGTTACCCTCTAATTCTGTTTGAAATAGGGAAGATTAGAATTTCGCTAATATTTGTGTTACCCTCTAAAAAGTTTGTTTTTAGGGATGAGTTATCCTCTGTTCCCTTTCGTTCAGTCACTACGACGTAACGTTAGTGACTAACGAATGGGGGTTTCGCTTAGAAGCCTATCAACTTCGAGTTTTGAGAAAACGCCCAATGGCGTGCCAATGCCATGGGGCATGCGGAATTTGCATACGTAGCTCCGCCTCACTGCGTGAGTATATAAGGAAGTACGAGGCAATATCGCATTATGTTTCTGCTTTCGGAGCCAAGAGTACCTACCTCTTCACTCCTACAGCCTTCTGAGACTCTGTCAGCTTCTTCGAGACGAGCAGCTTTCCAGTCGGTGTTGGTGTGACGGCGCGTTCCAGTGATCGCATACTTCCTGCCTGCTGATCTGTGCAGTGGTCTGCATCCAGCTGGTGTGTGTTTCCCTGGGCGCTTCGGCATCGACTGTGAAGTTTCCTCTCACAAAAGAGCTTGCACGTGACACGTCCTTTTCAGGATGTTTCGTCCGTGCACTTCTGGGTGCGGTAGATCGCTTTTTTCTTTCGACGGGCACGAGCGCTGTGTGACGTGTTTGGGCTTTCAGCACGCTCAGGCAGCGCTCGTGGATGACTCATGTTCTCTCTGCGGGAACCTGGCCATCTCAGTGCTTCGATCGAGACTCCGTGAATTCCGTGCTGATGCCGGAACGAGAGTCCCCTCCGTCCCCCCCCAATCTGCGGTCTCCTCTGGAGGCGGCACTTTGGCTGGTGACCAGGGTGATCTGAGGGTGACGGTGTGGAACAAAGCTCCGACGCTAGTTCCTCGGCCCACACCCCCCTCTCAGGCACTTGACCCGGTCCGCGCTCAGGCGTCTACATCGGGGCCGGCTCCTGCTGTCCCGACTGTGGCGTTTGGCGCGGCGGAGGAGGAAGTGATGTCTATCGCCGCATCACAAGGTGGGCTGGAGTCATCTGAGGATGAGGATTCGGCTGTGCTGCCACCTTCGGGTGTCCCAGCATTGCCCGAGTCGGACCCAGAGTTGACAGCCATGCTCTCTCGGGCCGCCGCAGCGCTTGGACTGGAGTGGAACCCTCCGCCTCAGCCCGAGCGTTCGCGGTTGGATGATTGGTTTTTGGGGGCGGCGCGTTCGGACACCCGTCCGGCCGCTCCTCCAATACCTTTCTTCCCCGAGGTGCATGAAGAGGTCGCGCGTTCCTGGAAGGCCCCGTTGTCTTCCCGTGAACGTTTGGCGGCCTCTTCCGCCTTCACCTCTCTCGATGGAGCCGCGGCTCATGGGTACACTGGGGTCCCCCTAGTCGAACGTTCTGTTGCGATGCAACTGTGTCCACAGAGCGCTTCGTCCTGGCGTGGTGACCCAAAGCACCCCTCCAAGGCCTGTAGGTTTTCGTCATCTCTGGTGGCGAAGTCCTATAGAGCTGCGGGGCAGGCCACCGCTTCTTTGCATACCATGGCAACTCTTCAGGCTTACCAAGCCAAGTTGCTGTGCGATATGCACGAGAGAGGGGCTGATCCAGGGCTCAGCAATGAGTTGCGTGCCGCCACCGACCTCGCTCTCCGGGCGACGAAGGTGACCGCGCGCTCCCTGGGTCAGGTGATGTCCACAAATGTGGTCCAGGAGAGACACTTATGGCTCACCCTGTCTGATATGCGCGACGCCGAGCGAACACGTTTCCTCGACGCCCCCATATCACAGGATGGGCTATTCGGCGGAGCGGTCGAGAGCTTCGCCCAACAGTTCTCGGCCGCTCAGAAGCAGACTGAGGCTATAAAATACATCCTGCCCCGGCGGTCAGCTGCTGCCTCCAACCCACCGCCCGCGCAGGTGCCTCAGCCTGCTCGCCGCCGAGGACGCCCTCCCGCGCAGAGGCAGCCGCAGGAAGGCGTCCCAGTCCGCTCCAGCCCCGCAGCCCGCGAAGAAACGCCAGGCTAAGCGGCGCTCCTGATGCGGACGGCTCAGGGATGGGCAGTTCTTTCCAGGAGACGGCGGCAGGGCCGCTCCTTCCCCCGGTGGAGGGCCGGGGGAGAATCTTTTGTTCAGCTGCTGGCCCCCGGGTCAGCAGCACCCTAATGTGGTTAAAGAAAGAACTGACAAACCCATCCCTGAGCCCCCAGAGATCGGTGACGGCAGTGCGCGCCACCCTCGGGTCTCGCCACTCTCGTCCCTCTCTGTCGCCAGCCCCCTGGCAGAGCAGACCCCCGTGGAACGCGAGTCCTTCCCTGAAATCATTCACTTGTTACACCAATTTGACGGTGGGAGAATGAAGGGACATGTTTTTAAATTGACCAAATTAAGTGTGTGGATGTAACTTTCACGCTCAATGGCAGGCAGGCTATATGCTATAAACATAATTACTTGACATGTTTAATCTTAGTGATTTATTAAGTTATTCAAGCCTGCTGGCTGTGTACGGACGTTGTTTTGTGCCGCTATTTTGTATTGAAGTCTATGGAAAGTCTAGTTCATTTTCCCCTAAAAAGGGGCATTGAGGAAATTGACCTTTTGAAAAGTTCCCGGATGTGCCGGTAGTCCGTATGGTGCGTGTGTTTTGCGTGACTGCTCATTCTGACACTGCCTCTATATTTTTTATCTTTTTGTTGTAATTATTCTGCTCATTGTAAAAGTAAAATACAACAAGTTTATATCTGTAATCCTACATTCATAATTGTGACCAAACTGTCTGCTTACAACAGCGGTCGGGAACCTAGGCTCACGAGTCATTGGTTCATTCAGTGAATGCCTGTGGCTCGACGGCAGGAAAAAACAATCCAAACAACAACGATTTTGAAACCTTTTTCATCATTAATCAAAGCTATTATTTGAAATGAAGGCTGTTAAGAAGGAGACAAGAGAGGCAGTGTCTCCTCAAAAAAACTGAAAGAGACAGTAATATTACAAAAATAAAACAACATAAATACATTTATAAAAAATGACATTAAAAAGTATAAAATCACTCGTTTTTATAAAGTAACACTGTGCAACAGCGACACCCGCAGGTAAAGTTACAGCGGGTTGCCTGAGCCCATTGAATTTTAACAGACCCGCCAAAGTTGCGTATCGTGGCATGGAGACGTAATGACGTGCCATTAATTGAGCTATGTTCTTTAACAAAAAAAATAAAAAAATATAGAGAAGGCAGTGTCAGAATGAGCAGTCATGCAAGACACATGCACTGTAATGCTGTAATTACTGTAATTACACACACTGTAATGCTCTCTGATAATGCGACTAAAATAGGCATACTCCACATGTCTTAATTCGATTTGCATTTACTTCCGGATTAAGGTAATTATAAATCGCTGTTTACATGGTAGCTTCTTAATCAGAGTATTGTCTTAATCAGGTTAATATCAGAGTATTGTTGTCCATGTAAACGTACTCAGTGATACAAACATTGGAAACAAGACATCGATTTTACCATATCAGTTCCTCATTCTTTGGAAGAGCATGCAGAGTGGATTTGCTCTTGCAGAAAATAGTGTCTTGTCATTTCATCAACACAAATCAAATTCTTCCAGGCATCAACTACAACTACAGTGTTTAAGGACAGGTCAAAGTAGACATTTCTGCGGGCAATAAGACCATAGGCTGGTATTAAACAAATTTGCTACAAGCTTACATAGGTTTGTGCAGGAAGTAAGACTGGGATTACTAACTACTTGTTCCAGGCAGTTCAGAATCTATTCTTTCTTTTGGGAGACAATAACTCCATTTATTGTGAAACTTTGCAGACCTCTCACAAACAGCTATATTACACACTGCATTAAAGGTAATATCCGATTATAGGGGCACTTTAAAGATCTGAAGAACTGATACTGGAAAGATAGTAGGCTCAGTCCCAACAGGGTGATCCATGAAAACATTGTGATCAAAGCTCTTCAACACATGTTGCTCCATGTTCATGTAATACTTCTACTGTAATATTTGGATAGACACATCAGCTAAATGACAAATGAATGGCATTGAATGAATGTTGAGGATATTATACAGTATTTGTACATGATTACATGTAAATAAATACAGTTGACTTTAAAGTGCTATTGCTAATGCTTGTTACACTTTTTCAGGTACCTGAAGATTGTCCGGCCATTGGAGACACCAATGGCCGTACCGCCCGCTACATTTCTGCAGCTACTTGGCTCGCCTCATTAACCACATCTTCCATCTACTTGATCCTCTTTCTTAAGAACTCCTGGGGTCAAAAGCTTGATGAATTTACATGCGAATCCCAGGAAAGTCTCCAGCTCAGTTTGACCTACAAAATCATCCATTGTGTGACCATTGTGGTTTTCATTTTTGTCCTGGTATCTATGATTCTTCTATATTTGAAGACTCGTCAAAAGCTAAGACAAGTTCAAACCTCTACACAGACCACGTTCAGTAATCAAACAATCAGAAAGTCTAAGCGCAACATGCTAGTTCTAATAGTCATTTTCTGTGTGTGCTTTGTGCCCTATCATCTGGTGAAACTGCCTTTCATATTCATCAAACCCCTGCTGCATGACTGTTTAGCAGTTCATGCTTTCTACATTCTGAAGGAGATGACCATCCTGCTTGCAGCACTAAATGCATCCTTGGATCCACTTATTTACTTTTTGTTTTGCAGGGCCTTCAGAGCCCAGTTTAATGTTGGGAGTTTTTATGCCTCCTGAATAAGGGCTAGATGGTTTATGTATGAATGTGCTTTATGATGTACTTCCCTATTGTTTTGACAAAAAACAATTTTTAAGGTGTAGTTATGAGTACATCAGATGACCACCTTCCCCCTCTCTAGTTTGGGAAACTAGTCAAGGGGTGCTTCTCAATCTTATTTGCGCATCCTCGTTTCCATTCCTTGCATCCTTTCCTCGCGTCCTTTCCTTGCATCTTAGCTACATCCCAGGGTACGAGGTGTGGGATTACAAATTTTAGAAAGTACATTGCATTTAGCATTTTAGGTAAAAATTATGATGTCAGATGAATTAGTCTGCTACGCAAATCTCCCAGACCTGTTTTACTGACTTCAAAGGCTCTAACAAGAGTCTCCTGTCCTGCCAGACCTGTTATTCTCTATTGTGTTTTAAATGAGTCAAAGCCCACCTTTGGGAGCCCAGACGTTGCCCCTTTTTGTCTTTAATGGCTCTTTGGCCTGGCTAGTATCAGCATGCGAATAGCTATGCTGATTCAATGGGACTGGTAGGGATTTCATAGTAGGGTGTGTCTTTTACCTACACAACATATGCATTCCTTTGTTTGAATGTCTCCTCCTCTTCTGTATAACCACTTCCCATGAAATGTAGATAAATTGCATTATCTTGTGCTGTTAAATCAGACTGTTTTCGGACGACCTGCAGCACAGACAATTCTCATTAAAAAGAATCACTTCTGTCTTAAATCCGACGTCTCCTGGTCTATTCTTCAACAAACAACTGAAGTTCACAACATATGGTGCCGTGACCCGGATAGTTTTTCCAGCTTCCTCACCTGAAATCCAGATTGAAACTTCAAGCTCAAAGAAAAAGATCTGCCTACGTTCCAGACTGGAATCCAGAGCGAAACTTCCAGCTGAACAAAGATTTTCCAGACTGAATCTTTCAACCAAGGGTTGCGGTGAGTGCTGATCTATCCAAAAGAACCTTAAAGCTACACTGTGTGATATTTTCCCCCATCTAGTGATGAAAAGGTATATGACCATCCAGTGAATTTTAGTTTCTGTTCCTCTCAATTCCATTCGTTTCAACTCTTACGGTGGCCGATTTAGTCCAAGATTAACATGGCTTCCAGTTCGACCTCATCCACATTCGACACGGTGCCTGTGGGATATTCTGTGCGCAGTGGGATGGTTGGAACTCAACTGGCCTAATTATTCGGCTAGAAAGAACTGCAGCTAATTCAGAGTGAACTTTGATGATAGTAATGTTTATTCAGTCATCCAATTGCAAGGCATAAACAGGTTTGCGTGGATATGTACATAAATGTGGTTTCTGTGAGAGAACAAATAAGGATGGTAAATATACATACACAGTTAAGAACTGTATAACTATACTTATAAGTTACATTTGTATAATGTAACCGTAAACCAGAGCTTATTGTACCATATATAGGCGCTAAATGCAGCTGCATTAAAAGGAGCGGAGCTGCCGCTGCTGCTGCTAACAAGCGGTGTCGGGTTACAAAAGTGTGTGCGCTCTGTATAACAATTGTTAATATGCCGATCAGACCTGATACATATTTCCATCAACATACATTACAAGCAAATATTTTCTAAAAACGAATAAACATTGTTGATAACAAAATAACTGAATGATTATTCAAATAGGTGAGCATTACGCTATTGTATGTTGACACAAAAATACTTCTGAGGTGACATCAACTGAATTACGCGATGACACACTCTGAAACACATCTACAATGACAATAACTATTATTACTTACGGAGTTATTAACGCACAGAAATACCACACAAGGAAAAACAGACTTTTGAGGAATAAACAAGCCAGGAAGACTCCGTCTGTTACTGGACGCTGCTGAGATGAAAACTCTCTGCACATGCACCAGACAAGTCTGAACAAGTTGACGCGCACATGCGCGAGGCAGAGAATTTTGTACAGTGCCATCGAGTATTAAAACCGGTTAAAACGCGAAAGGCGAAGCTTGAATTTACGGGTATGTCCCTCTTTGGCTAATGTACTTTCAAGATGGAGGGGCAACATGGCGACCACCGTTAGATCCCATTACCTTATGTATTTTCAATGGCATATTATAAACTTACGAGAATACTTTATTACTTGAAAGAAGTAAATATACATTAATGAGCACATATATTTTTGAAAGAACTACGTGTTTTTAGCTAAGAATAGACTAAAAAAGTTACACAGTGTAGCTTTAAAAGACCAGTACAAATTTGTTTATCCTCTGGCTGCCAGGGAAGAGTTAACGGACGGCTGTAGGGTTTGGTTAACTAAGTTATCCTCTGTGGTCAAACAGAAGAGATTAGCCTCACAAACTAATAATTGTTCTGTTTGAAATAGGGAAGATTAGCATTTAGCTAATATTTGTGTTTTGTGTTACCCTCTAATTCTGTTTGAAATAGGGAAGATTAGCATTTCGCTAATATTTGTGTTACCCTCTAAAAAGTTTGTTTTTAGGGATGAGTTATCCTCTGTTCCCTTTCGTTCAGTCACTACGACGTAACGTTAGTGACTAACGAATGGGGGTTTCGCTTAGAAGCCTATCAACTTCGAGTTTTGAGAAAACGCCCAATGGCGTGCCAATGCCATGGGGCATGCGGAATTTGCATACGTAGCTCCGCCTCACTGCGTGAGTATATAAGGAAGTACGAGGCAATATCGCATTATGTTTCTGCTTTCGGAGCCAAGAGTACCTACCTCTTCACTCCTACAGCCTTCTGAGACTCTGTCAGCTTCTTCGAGACGAGCAGCTTTCCAGTCGGTGTTGGTGTGACGGCGCGTTCCAGTGATCGCATACTTCCTGCCTGCTGATCTGTGCAGTGGTCTGCATCCAGCTGGTGTGTGTTTCCCTGGGCGCTTCGGCATCGACTGTGAAGTTTCCTCTCACAAAAGAGCTTGCACGTGACACGTCCTTTTCAGGATGTTTCGTCCGTGCACTTCTGGGTGCGGTAGATCGCTTTTTTCTTTCGACGGGCACGAGCGCTGTGTGACGTGTTTGGGCTTTCAGCACGCTCAGGCAGCGCTCGTGGATGACTCATGTTCTCTCTGCGGGAACCTGGCCATCTCAGTGCTTCGATCGAGACTCCGTGAATTCCGTGCTGATGCCGGAACGAGAGTCCCCTCCGTCCCCCCCCAATCTGCGGTCTCCTCTGGAGGCGGCACTTTGGCTGGTGACCAGGGTGATCTGAGGGTGACGGTGTGGAACAAAGCTCCGACGCTAGTTCCTCGGCCCACACCCCCCTCTCAGGCACTTGACCCGGTCCGCGCTCAGGCGTCTACATCGGGGCCGGCTCCTGCTGTCCCGACTGTGGCGTTTGGCGCGGCGGAGGAGGAAGTGATGTCTATCGCCGCATCACAAGGTGGGCTGGAGTCATCTGAGGATGAGGATTCGGCTGTGCTGCCACCTTCGGGTGTCCCAGCATTGCCCGAGTCGGACCCAGAGTTGACAGCCATGCTCTCTCGGGCCGCCGCAGCGCTTGGACTGGAGTGGAACCCTCCGCCTCAGCCCGAGCGTTCGCGGTTGGATGATTGGTTTTTGGGGGCGGCGCGTTCGGACACCCGTCCGGCCGCTCCTCCAATACCTTTCTTCCCCGAGGTGCATGAAGAGGTCGCGCGTTCCTGGAAGGCCCCGTTGTCTTCCCGTGAACGTTTGGCGGCCTCTTCCGCCTTCACCTCTCTCGATGGAGCCGCGGCTCATGGGTACACTGGGGTCCCCCTAGTCGAACGTTCTGTTGCGATGCAACTGTGTCCACAGAGCGCTTCGTCCTGGCGTGGTGACCCAAAGCACCCCTCCAAGGCCTGTAGGTTTTCGTCATCTCTGGTGGCGAAGTCCTATAGAGCTGCGGGGCAGGCCGCCGCTTCTTTGCATACCATGGCAACTCTTCAGGCTTACCAAGCCAAGTTGCTGTGCGATATGCACGAGAGAGGGGCTGATCCAGGGCTCAGCAATGAGTTGCGTGCCGCCACCGACCTCGCTCTCCGGGCGACGAAGGTGACCGCGCGCTCCCTGGGTCAGGTGATGTCCACAAATGTGGTCCAGGAGAGACACTTATGGCTCACCCTGTCTGATATGCGCGACGCCGAGCGAACACGTTTCCTCGACGCCCCCATATCACAGGATGGGCTATTCGGCGGAGCGGTCGAGAGCTTCGCCCAACAGTTCTCGGCCGCTCAGAAGCAGACTGAGGCTATAAAATACATCCTGCCCCGGCGGTCAGCTGCTGCCTCCAACCCACCGCCCGCGCAGGTGCCTCAGCCTGCTCGCCGCCGAGGACGCCCTCCCGCGCAGAGGCAGCCGCAGGAAGGCGTCCCAGTCCGCTCCAGCCCCGCAGCCCGCGAAGAAACGCCAGGCTAAGCGGCGCTCCTGATGCGGACGGCTCAGGGATGGGCAGTTCTTTCCAGGAGACGGCGGCAGGGCCGCTCCTTCCCCCGGTGGAGGGCCGGGGGAGAATCTTTTGTTCAGCTGCTGGCCCCCGGGTCAGCAGCACCCTAATGTGGTTAAAGAAAGAACTGACAAACCCATCCCTGAGCCCCCAGAGATCGGTGACGGCAGTGCGCGCCACCCTCGGGTCTCGCCACTCTCGTCCCTCTCTGTCGCCAGCCCCCTGGCAGAGCAGACCCCCGTGGAACGCGAGTCCTTCCCTGGTCTCCTCTGTCAGGGCGCAGCCGTTAACCGTGCTCCGACCCGGGGACGCCCAACAGCCTCCCCTGTCCGCGCCGGTAACGCTGCCTCGCTGCCCCACCCAGGGTACGTCTGTTGTCCGTATGACCCCGTTGGTGCAGTCTCTGGAAGCCTGGCTTCAGCTTCCGGGGCTGTCCCGCTGGGTTGCCCGGACCATCAGGCTCGGCTACGCGATTCAGTTCGCGCAGGCTCCTCCCCGTTACAGGGGAGTCCGCTATACCATGACCGGGGCCCATGCCCCCGTCATGCGTGCGGAGATTGCCACTCTACTGGCGAAGGGTGCGATCGAGCCTGTCCCTCCAGCCGAAATGAGGTCGGGGTTCTACAGCCCCTACTTCATTGTACCCAAGAAAACCGGTGGGTTACGGCCAATCCTGGACCTTCGCATCTTGAACCGATCCCTTCACCGGCTTCCGTTCAAGATGTTGACTGCGAAACGCCTTTTCGAATGCGTTCGTCCGGACGATTGGTTTGCAGCGATCGACCTGAAGGACGCCTACTTCCATGTCTCCATCCTTCCTCGACACAGACCGTTCCTACGGTTTGCTTTCGAGGGGCGGGCATACCAGTACGCAGTTCTCCCATTCGGGTTATCTCTGTCCCCTCGCGTCTTCACGAAGATCGCCGAGGCAGCCCTTGCACCCCTTTGGCAGCACGGGGTCCGCATCCTGAACTACCTCGACGACTGGCTCATACTAGGCCACTCTCGAGAGCAGGTTTGCGGACACAGAGATCTGGTTCTCCACCACTTAACCCGTCTGGGCCTTCGGGTCAACTGGGAGAAGAGCAAACTCTGCCCAGTGCAGAGGATCTCTTTTCTCGGTATGGAGATCGACTCGGTCGCCATGTACGCGCAGCTTTCGAGCGAGCGCGCGCAGTCTCTGCTGACTTGCCTCCGACAAATCGAGAGCAAGAATGCGGTTCCACTGAAACTTTTTCAGAGGCTCCTGGGGCATATGGCATCTGCAGCCGCGGTAACGCCGCTCGGATTGCTTCATATGAGACCGCTTCAGCACTGGCTTCGCGATCGAGTCCCGAGATGGGCATGGCAGTCTGGCACGCTCCGGGTCCAAGTGACTCGGGCCTGCTTACAGACACTCACCCCGTGGTCGAACCTCAGCTTTCTACGGGCCGGTGTGCCCTTAGAACGAGTTTCCAGGCATGTTGTCGTATCGACGGATGCCTCTGCCACGGGCTGGGGTGCCATGTGCAATGGACAAGCAGCCGCGGGCTCCTGGACAGGACCCCAGCGCCTCCTGCATGTCAATTGCCTCGAGTTGCTGGCAGTACGGTTCGCCCTGCACCGCTTCCGAGCGTTGCTGAAGGGTCAACATGTGCTTGTCCGGACAGACAACACGGCCGTAGTAGCGTACATCAACCACCAGGGCGGTCTACGCTCCCGCCGCATGTCTCAACTCGCCCGCCATCTCGTCTTATGGAGTCAGAAGCGCCTGAGGTCCCTTCGTGCTGTCCATATTCCGGGAGTCCTGAACCACGCAGCCGACGAGCTCTCGCGGTTTCAGCCTCTCCCGGGAGAATGGAGACTCCATCCCCGGACGGTTCAGCTGATTTGGGAACAGTTCGGCGACGCACAGGTAGACCTGTTTGCCTCCCACGACTCTTCCCACTGCAGCCTGTATTATTCCCTGACCGAGGGCACGCTCGGCACGGATGCACTGGCGCACAGCTGGCCGCGGGGCCTACGCAAATATGCGTTTCCCCCAGTGAGCCTACTCGCACAGCTTCTGTGCAAGATCAGGGAGGACAAGGAGCAGGTCCTTTTGGTCGCCCCGTACTGGCACGGCCGGACCTGGTTCCCCGAACTCATTCTCCTTGCGACAGCCCCTCCCTGGCCTATTCCTCTGAGACCGGACCTCCTTACTCAGAGACGGGGCACCCATTGGCACCCGCGTCCCGACCTTTGGAACCTCCACGTGTAGCTCCTAGACGGGACCCGGCAGGTTTGAGTGGCCTACCACCTACGGTGGTCGCCACCATCACTTCCGCTAGGGCAGAGTCCACTCGGCATGCCTATGCGTTGAAGTGGAACCTCTTCGTCACCTGGTGCTCTTCCCGCCAAGAAGACCCCTGGAAATGTCCGATCGGGTCCGTGCTTGAGTTTCTCCAAGAGGGGCTGGAGCGAAGGCTGTCTCCCTCCACCCTCAAGGTATATGTGGCCGCAATATCTGCCCACCACGATCTCTTGGAGAACAAAAAGGTAAGTCAGCACGACCTGGTCATCAGGTTCCTGAGGGGAGCTAGGAGACTGAATCCTCCTCGCTCTCCTCTCGTACCCTCTTGGGACCTCGCAGTAGTGCTAACTGCTCTGCAGAGACCTCCCTTTGAGCCTTTGCGGTCGGTTGATATTAAGTTTCTGTCTATGAAGACGGCTCTGCTGACCGCATTGGCCTCAGTCAAGAGGGTCGGGGACCTGCAGGCATTTTCGGTTGACGAAGCGTGCCTGGAGTTCGGGCCGGCTAACTCTCACGTGATCCTGAGACCCCGGCCTGGATATGTGCCCAAGGTTCCCACCACTCCGTTCAAGGACCAGGTGGTGAACCTGCAAGCGCTGCCTTTGGAGGAGGCAGACCCAGCCTTGGCATTGCTCTGTCCAGTACGCGCTCTCCGCGCCTACGTAGACATGACGCAGTGTTTCAGGACCTCAGACCAGCTCTTTGTCTGTTATGGTGGAGAGCGGAAGGGAAGTGCTCTCTCAAAGCAAAGGCTGTCTCACTGGATAGTGGACACCATTGCTTTGGCTTACCAGCAGCAAGGCCGACCATGTCCCCTTGGTGTGAGGGCACACTCCACCCGGAGTGTGGCTTCCTCTTGGGCTCTAGCGCATGGCGCCTCGCTAGCAGACATCTGCAGAGCTGCAGGCTGGGCGACACCCAACACATTCGCCAGATTCTATAATCTCCGAGTGGAGCCAGTGTCCGACTATGTACTCGCTCCCCCGAGGGGCCGGTAAGGACCAGGTTCAGGTGTCTTCGCTTGCTCGCCACTCCACTCCACGGACTGGATACGTGCGATATTTCCTCAGGTGAGTTCCCCGAGAGCCCTGAGCTCCTCCAGCACTGTCGACGCCGACATCAGTTCAGTCTGCCCTTTCGAGCCCAGACCCTCATGTCCGGCCAGGTGCCCCATGTGCATGGTTCCCTCTGGCGACCCCCACATGTGTATTTCACCGTAAGTCTCCGCAGTGAGCGGGTTTCTTCCCTTGGCGTGTCCCCGCCACCCCTGGGGTTAAAAATCCACCTTCGGCTGGTACCCTAGAGATCTTCCATATGCAACCCTCTCCGGGTCATATGTGTCTCTTAAGTCCTCCCCACGGGTAGGCATCTTGGCATTCCCTCACTGGGATATGCTTCCCAGTGTACCTTGGTAATCCTGTGTTAGGTGGGAGTCCTTCGTCCGTACTAGTCTTACGACAGGGTACTCACACTTACGCAGGGCGCTGGAAGTCAGCTGTGTGGCGGGATTATATTGGGACCCCCATTCGTTAGTCACTAACGTTACGTCGTAGTGACTGAACGAAAGGGAACGTCTCGGTTACGGATGTAACCCTCGTTCCCTGAGGAGGGAACGGAGACGTAACGTCCCCTTGCCACATCGAGCTGTGTTGCCTGGAACGCAGGAGTTCAGTCTTGGCTCCTCAAGCAGGTAACATAATGCGATATTGCCTCGTACTTCCTTATATACTCACGCAGTGAGGCGGAGCTACGTATGCAAATTCCGCATGCCCCATGGCATTGGCACGCCATTGGGCGTTTTCTCAAAACTCGAAGTTGATAGGCTTCTAAGCGAAACCCCCATTCGTTAGTCACTAACGTTACGTCTCCGTTCCCTCCTCAGGGAACGAGGGTTACATCCGTAACCGAGACGTTTTCAAGTAGGGAAGTTATTAGCCTCACAAACTAATAATTGTTCTGTTTTAAATAGGGAAGATTAGCATTTAGCTAATATTTGTGTTACCCTCTAAAAAAGTTTGTTTTTAGGGATGAGTTATCCTCTGTTTTCAAGTAGGGAAGTTATTAGCCTTACAAACTAATAATTGTTCTGTTTTAAATAGGGAAGATTAGCATTACATTCTAAAAAGTTTGTTTTTAGAGATGAGTCATCCTCTGTTTCAAGCAGGGAAGATTAACATTTAGTTAATATTTGTGTTTGTCCTCTGTTTTTGTCAAAGAAAGTTAACAATAGTTAAGCTGTGTTAACAAAGAAATTATAAGAGAAGTCAGTGTTTGTGAGTGGGTGGTAACAAAGAAATTCATCAAATGTTTAGGAAAAGTGCTAGACTGATCCCCACAACTGAAAAAGGTGGTCTCGCAGCTCCTTTGTGGACCGAAAGTGATTTCAAATCACAGTTAGGAGTGCAGATGGATTTAATTGTCACAGAGAAAGTTAAGCAAGAACTAACGCAGAAATATGAAATACATCCAGACAAGACTTGGTCGATTGATGAATGGAAAAAAGTTTTAGGAGCATGTATTCGCAAGAACAATGTGAAAGGCATTATTTGTTGTCACAGAGAATTTGTTTTAGCAATAGCTACAGAACAGTCTAAACGCAACTCAGAGCTGGAGAAACAGAACAATGAGCTCCGGGCTAGAATATCTTCTTTGACTAGGAAATTACACCGCAACAAAGATGCAGAAAAAACTGATGAGGGAGAATTTAGTCAGCAGGATAACATTTATCCTGACTTAAAAGCTTTCTTTGAAACAGATGTAGACATCCAATCAGTAACTGATAAGCCAGTAGATTCAGTGAAGGTGTGTGGGGCAAGGAGAAGGGCTCAGGGAATTGAGGGAACTGAAAGTGTTCCTCCCAACTCTTCTGTTGTCCAAATACAAGCTGTTGCCAAAACGCTAGGACCCAAAGATATCGAGAGACTATCCCAGAGTTTACCCTCAGCACGCACAGAATTTTCTGAATTTAGAAGGGCATTGATCAGTAAAATGCGTCTTTACGACATGTCGTTGCCGGAAGTTACACAGCTGATGTCACAAATTCTAACTGAATCTGAATTCAACAGTTTTGAGTCTGCTGTTACTTCCGAACTGCAACATGCCAGTAAGGGTGATTTGAGAGAAGGTGTTGTGAAAATCCTAAAAAATCTCTTAGGACCCAAAATAGATTGGTCGAAAATTACTAGATGTGTACAAAAGAAAGGAGAGACTATAAGTGAATACACTGAAAGATTTTGTCAGGTAGCTGCAACTTACAGTGGAATAGTGGAGGATTCTGAAAAAGTACTAGATGATAGAGGAGCTCTAATCCGCATTTGGGCAGATGGTCTTATAGCTGAGTACAGATCAGCCTTGCCATTCCTACATGTTACATGGGCTAACGAAACTCTCAGAAGTAACCTAGACCGGTTAGCTACATGGGAAAGGGATGTTGATGTTAAAACCCAAGTGAGAATAGAACATATTGATAAAATCACCCCTCTAGTAGCAGATCCATCTACAATTTGTAATGGTTTACCATTAGATTGTAAAGTTTTTTCAGTAATCGATATGTCTAATGGATTATTTTCTGTACCGTTGCACTCTGACAGCCAGGCGTGGTTAGCTTTCACAGTTGACTGTGAGCAGTACAAGTGGACACGGTTGCCACAGGGATTTCAAAATTCCCCAACAATATACCATCAGGCTGTCAGACGTGATTTGTGTGACCCAAAATGTCCAGTCAAACAGTCCACATTCAATATGTCGATGATATTTTGATTGCCTCTACAGATCACGAGGTACATCGAACTGCATTGAAAGCATTGTTGGACTATTTGCAGGAAAAAGGACACAAATGCAGCTTTCACAAAGCTCAAATTGCTAAAAACCAAGTCATATTTCTGGGTCAGACAATTGGTGCATGAAATAGATCTATTACACAAGATCGAGCAGCTTCCGTCAGAACTTTACCTCCGCCTAATACAATTAAAACTCTCCGATCATTTTTAGGAACAGCAGGTTACTGTAGACCTTGGATTGAAGAATACGCCTCAATTGCACAGCCTCTCTATGACTTGTTGAAAGGCCAAGTTAAAGATTCTGATACTGTATGTATGGAAGAAATTCAGCTCAAAGCTTTCAATGATTTGAAGAGAGCACTATGTCAAGCACCAGCCTTAGGAATTGCTCAATCTGATAGGCCCTTTGTGCTTTATGTACATGAACACTTAGGCTTCATGACTGCATGTCTAATGCAAGATCATGGGGGCAGTTTACGCCCAATTCATTACTATTCTGGTAAACTTGACATAGTCGCTCAAGGGATGGGCCCTTGTCTTAGAACAGTGCAGGCAGTTCATCTAGCCCTTCAGGCTTCATCAGGAATGGTGTCAGGACAGACGATAAATGTAAGATGCCCGCACGAAGTGTCCGCACTAATGAATCAAGCAAAAGTCACTTGTGTCACTTCCTCTCATTGGGGAAATTGGTTAACGACCCTCACAGCCCCGAACATTGTTCTACAGCGTGCACCAGTCACAATCCCATCCTCATGTATGATGTCAGCAATGACTGAAGTTTTGTTTGAGGATGAAATGACTCATGATTGTGTTACGCTTACATACGCAGCTACGAGTGAAATAGCAGAAACTCCCATTGAGAATGCAGAATTGGAGTTGTTTGTTGATGGTTCAGCTCAAGTAATTGAAGGTAACAGACGAGCAGGTTATGCAGTTACTTTCACCACTGAAGTGGTGGCTTCAGGTCGTCTTCCAGATCATTTTTCAGCTCAAGCTGCAGAACTAGTAGCCTTAACTAGAGCATGCACACTAGCGTCAGGATCGGTTGCAAATATCTACACTGATTCCAGGTATGCTTTTGGGGTAATACATGATTTTGGTGTCATTTGGCAAAGTAGACAGTTTCTAACTTCTGCTGGATCCCCCATAAAGCATGCTGGATTAGTAAAAGATCTAATGTTTGCCATGAAACTTCCAAAGAAATTAGCGGTTATCAAAGTGAAAGCACATCTCACAACTAATACTATGGAAGCTAAAGGTAATAGTCTTGCTTATGTAGCTGCTAAACAAGCTTGTTCCTATACAACTGTACAAGTGTGTTCAGGTAGTGCAGCACAGAAGACAATTTTGCCTCCTGAATCAATCATTGATTTGTACAAAGACGTTCCTCTATATGAAGCATGGACATGGTTAGACAAAGGAGCCACCGTTGATTCATTTGGTTGCTGGACAAGAGGGGGAAAGTACGTCGCCCCAGAATCACTGCTGCCATATTTGGCTCAACAAATACATAATTTGGGACACAGTGGTCCAGCAACCATGAATCACAGGTTCTCAAATCAATGGTGGAATCCAAAATTCAGAAATGTAGCCACCGAAACAGTCAAGAGATGCGTTACATGTCAGAAAAATAATGATGTGCCAGCAGCAACTACAGCAGCAACACATACCCCAGCTCCACCAGGACCATTTCGTCACCTGCAAGTTGATTACATATCGTTGCCTCCTTGTAAGGGAAAAACTGATGTTTTGGTAGTGATAGACAAGTTCTCGAGATGGATAGAAGCTTATCCAACAGGGCGTGCTACAGCTGCACATACTGCTAAATGTCTTGTCTCTGATTTCATTCCCCGATGGGGATTACCAGATTCCATTGACTCAGATCAAGGTACACACTTCACAGGACAGGTATTCAAGGAAGTGTCTAAAATGTTGAAAATTAAGTGGAATCTTCACTGCCCCTACAGGCCACAAGCATCAGGACAGGTTGAACGAGCGAACAGAACAATTAAAACCAGGCTAAGCAAAATGCATCAGGAAGGAGTATCATGGGTTGAGGCACTGCCAGCGGTACTGTGTAGTATGAGAGCGTCACCTAACAGATCTGTAGGACTGAGCCCTCATGAGATTATTACAGGACGCCCAATGCAGATGCCTGGTGTGATTGATCTTAGAAATGCTGATGTACACATTGCTTCAGATGCCCTGATCACTTACTGTGAAAACCTCACCCAGGCAGTACAGAGTGCCGGAGAGAGAGTTGAGTCGTGTTGGCAGAAGCCACTAGAAGGTGGACACACAATCATCCCAGGTCAGTGGGTGATGATAAAATCATTCAGAAACAAGCCGTTAGAGCCTAAGTGGCATGGACCACATCAAGTGATGTTGTTTACAGCAGCTGCAGTGTTGTGTCAGGGAAGGAAAACCTGGACTCATGTGTCACACTGTAAAGTTGTTCCCCCACCAACAGGGATAGGATAGGACACGAATCAGTGAGGAGCCCAGGAAAGAACTGAATGCAACAGGCATTCAGGGGCCAAACCTGCGGCGAAGATTCCCTTGTAGGCATCCCCATCCACTAGTCCATCCTTACCTCACTGTTTCTTTAGGTGTCGCATGAATTAAGAAATAGGGAAAGAAGGAACAACAATAGCAGAATCAGATTGAACAGAGGATACAACCCTAATATTTGCAGTCTTTACAACAAATATTTTTCGCTGTTGTTTCTCTTTTGTTTTTTTTGTTTTTTTTCTTTAACTCTGTGCAGATACCACGTGACGGTTATCCTGAGAACCATATGTACTGACCTACAGAACTGCATATGAAAACCCAACCTCCAGGAAACAACTAGACCAACTGCAGAGACTACAACCAACACAGAAAAAATAAATAAATAAAATAAAATAAAAAAAATACACAACGCAGAGACACATCTACGGGAACTTCAGTCATCCAGCAACATGATCAAGATTGTCTAAAACTAACCATCATGGACATAGCGCAAAGTGTAGACCCCAGAAACACTTGGGGTTACTTGACTGTAACCCTGTTCCCTGATAAAGCGGAACGAGATGCTGCATAAGCTTATGCAAATAGGAAATGTCTTTGACATAACCAGCTGTGAAAATAGTGTGAAAACACGTCAAAGAAATTGACCCGGAGGTATTTATAGCCTCGGCCGGTGACGTCATAGGCGCACCTGCTGCACGAGGCTATAAATAGATGAGCTTCAGCTGGAGAAAACCAGATCTTCTTTGTTTGAAGACCAGTCCTGAAGCATCATCAGCACGGCCCAGCAATGCAGCATCTCGTTCCGCTTTATCAGGGAACAGGGTTACAGTCAAGTAACCCCAAGTGTTCCCTTTCAAAAGCTACACTCAATGCTGCATAAGCTTATGCAAATGGGAACGAGAATACCCACGCCGCCGTGCTTGATGGTGCCTGGACCCCTTACGGTTGTGTAGGTGTGCACAAGAACGCAAGAAGCCTCAGGCATTAGACTGTGATGTCGACTCAAGGACATGAGAGCCCAGAGTGGCATGAGCATCCAAGCTATAAAGTCTTAAGAATGTGTGCAGGCGGACCAACCTGCCGCATCACAAACACTTTGTAAGGGAGCACCCCTTGCTAACGCAGTAGAAGAGGCGACTCCCCTGGTGGAGTGAGCCCTTAATCCTATAGGTGAAGCTTGACCGTGCACCTCATAGGCAAGAGCAGTAGCATCCCTGACCCAATGTGACATTGTTTGATGGTGGCAGAACCTCTGTTACGGCCCCCATGGCAAACAGACAGTTGCTCTGACTTACGCCACTGGCTAGTGCGGTGGACGTAGGCCTGAAGAGCATGGACTGGACACAGTCTATGAAGTTTCTCCTGATCCGGCGTTGTGAACGGCAGAGGGCAGAAGGTTTCAAGAGTGACAGGATGTACAGTCGACAAAGGAACCTTAGGCAGGTAGTCAGGGAGGGGATGCAAAATCACTTTCACCAAACCTGGGGCAAAGTCTAAGCAGGATGGCGATATTGACAGAGCCTGCATGTCCCCAATTCTTTTCAGAGAAGTTATAGCCATAAGAAAAACCATCTTTAGAGTCAGAAGTTCGTCAGACGCTGATTCTAGAGGTTCAAAGGGGGTCTCAACCAGACCCTCGAGGGCTAAAACTAAGTCCCATGAAGGGATCTTGGCTCTTAATGGAGGCCACAACTGCCTGGCACAACAAAGTGAGCAGGCAGAAGATGCCTCCCAAGCGGCACCCCATCCACCAGGGCATGGCAAGCCAAAAGAGCGGCCACATAAACCCTGAGAGTGGAGGGGCAAGCTAATGTTTCAAAGGGGGTCTCAACCAGACCCTCGAGGACTTAAGCTAAGTCCCATGAAGGGATCTTGGTTCTAACAGGTGGCCTCAACCGCCTACCCCACGAATGAAGCGAGCGAGTAGAGGATGTCTCCCGAGCGGCACCCCATCCACCAAGGCGTGGCAAGCCGAAAGAGCGGCCACATGAACCCTGAGAGTGGAGGGGCAGGTGCCTGATGACAACTTTTCTTGCAGAAAATCCAGAACTGAAGTAACCTGGCAGTTGACTGAATCTACATTGTGTCGTACACCACCTTTCAAAGACACCCCATTTATTAGCATAAACTTTCCGAGTGGAGGAAGCTCTAGCACTTAGGATGGTCTCAATAACTGCAGGTGAAAGCCCTGTGTCCCTCAGTTGGTGCCCTTCAGGGGCCAAACATGAAGGTTCCACAGGTCGGGCCTGGAATGGAATATCGTGCCCTCTGCCTGAGACAGAAGGTCCCTCCTCGCCGGAATCGCCCAAGGCGAGCCATTGAGGAGAGACACTATCTCCGAGAACCAAACCCTGTTCGACCAACGCAGCGCTATCGATAAGAAGCAAGACCCTTGTTGGCGAACCCCGGCTAGAACTCCCAGGAGCAGAGCGACTGGAAGGAGGGCATACAGACGCATTTTGGGCCATGTATGAACCATCACATCCAGACCCAGCGGGGCTGGGTGACAGAGAGAAGCAGGGACATTGCGCTGTCTGAGAAGAGGCGAAGAGGTCCACTCCCTGTGGTCAGCTCTGTAAAATCTGATCCAGATCTGCTTGACTACTTCTGGGTGGAGTTTCCACCCCCCCATCTGTAACTCTGTCTGGACAGTAAATCTGCTCCCACATTCAACCGCCCTTGAATGTACACTGCTCGAGTGACAGGAACTTGTTCTGAGCCCAGAGAAAAATCTGTCTCGCTATTCTGATAGCGTGAGCACAGACCCCCCTGGTGATTATATATGAGATATTTAGCTGTAATTGTCCACCCGCAATAGGACATGACAGCCCCTCAATTGGGGGAGAAAGTATTTCAGGGCCAGAAATACAGCCGTCAACTCGAGGCAGTTGATGTGCCAACTGAGTTGATGACCCTCCCATTCCCGTTGGGCTGGACGACCACTTAAGGCCGCACCCCAGCCCGTCAGGGAAGCGTCCGTCGTTAGCAACTTGCGACGACAAGGTACGCCTAGAGTGGGACCCAAGGCAAAGGTCTGAACCACATAGTTAGTGTACGAAGCCACATGGCGCGCCACTTTATTTGCCTGAGGATTGGCCCTAAGTCCTCTGGCTTTGAGCCACAACTGAAACGGTCTTATGTGCAACAACCCCAAAGGGAAACCCGTGGAAGCTGATGCCATTAGACCTAACACTCTGGTGCTGATGATCAGTAAGATCTTGGTCTAGCCTGACTTTGCTCAGGGAATACTGAATGGTCTTGATTCAAGCGGGAAACCATTGTGCCCACCTTGTGACCAAAAACCGAACAAACCCTAGATAAGTCGTTCTCTGGGCAGGAGAAAGAACACTTTTCTTGGTGTTGAGTCTCAACCCTAGAGAAACTAGATGAGCCAACACACTGTGTTGAAGCACCATCTCATGTGATTGTGCTAATTTTAGCAATCGCCTCTGTAATTCAAAATTTGAATGCCCCGGAATCCCAATGGAGCCGGTAATACATCCATACATTTTGTATACATGCGGTTACAAGGCTAGCCAAATGGAAGACCCGAAATTGGTAAGCTTTTGCCCCCAAGAGCGAACCTCAGGAACTTCCTGTGTTGTGGCAGACTTTATATGCGAATACATGCGTCCTTCGGATCAATCGTGCCGAATCCAATCACAATGTTGAATATGCGACACGACCGCCTTCACTGTAACATCTTTACCTTGAGTACTTTAACTGCTTCACGGTTTAAGACTCGAAGATCTGAGATTGGACACCCCCCCACCCTACTGGGGACCAGGAAGTAACTGCTGTCACTTGTGACAGTATGAACGCCAACTCCGCCTTCACGGAAGTGGAGACCACGCCGTTCAAACAAGGAGGATGACAAATAAATTAGTTTACTAATTTTTACCGTGCTTAACACCCATGCAGAAACTTCTGTCAGAAGTTCACACGCTGCCTGAGACTCTGAGAGTTACAATTTTAACACTTCCTGTTGAGGGGATGTTAGACGTTCTATGTCCTGGATGATAGCAGGATTTAAACACTGAACGTCTAACATTTCACTGGAAACCACTGCCCCCCCGAATCACCAGAGGCGGCGGGGATGGAGTAGTTTTGAGGATAACGGAGTGGGAGGAGCAAATGTTTGACACGCCCTGTCCCGTGGGGGCAGACTGGGCACCAGACCACCGTACTTCTTATATTGATGACAGTCCCGAGGTCTGCCCTGGGAGGTTGTTGAGGATGACGAGCCGGTCTCCAGTCTTTACGAGGGAGAGCGCGACTCGCCACACTCTGCTTATTACCCCCCTAAATCTTGAAGGACTGAAGAGAGGTTATGTGGCTGATAGCCCCTCCCCTTGAGTGCATTGAGGAAGAAACTGAGTGAACACTTTCCCATGTTTCTTCCACTCCTTTAAATCTGGCCACTACAGAGTTAACTGAGTCACCAAATGAACCACTCAAATCCTTCAGAAGGTCAGCCTGATATGCCTGCAAGACAGCCATGGTGTGCAGCGCAGCACCAGCCTGTCCCTTTATATTTATTATTCTTATATAAATCATATACAATATATATTCCATATAAAATAATATATTATATATATATATTCCATATAAAATAATATACAATATATAATTCATATATATAAGCTTTGCCCATGACAGCCGACGTTTATTTTCTACATGGCTTTGTGGGGAGGTATGTCTCTTTAATGAAAATGCAGACCCAGGCGAGAGATAGCTCGTGAGCGTCTCCCACCTGGGGTATTCTCACATATCCACGCGATTTCGCACCCATGATAGTCGAAAATGTCGAAGTCAAGGGTACAAAAACACATGAAGTAAATGCTTTCTAGACAGAAACCTCAAGCTCACTGCGTTCGGGGATCTCTCATTCACGGTGCCAGACAAACTGCCCTGGCCACCGCGCGAACAACCACCTCGTATGGATTCACCATCATGTGAGGAACGATCGCAGGCGGCTGCTCGAGGTCCGCGGACCCAGAGATTCATCATCATTCCCCGCGCGAGCCGAAGAAACGCCGGAGCGCGCTTCGGGATCACACGGGGAAACATGCATTTGGTGCGAGCGAGCAAGCGAAAGGGACGGACCCGTCTCTTGCTCGTCAACAAACCCATTCGAGAGCTCCGAAAACTGGTGCGGACTGAAAGTAGCCCAGA